>NC_081182.1:91509317-91822898 GCF_029867415.1 Vicia villosa
AGAAGAGAAATACATCGACGTACCATTGACGATGAACAAGATAACAAAATACACCATCGTTCCACTAAAGGTGAACTACCAACGTTCCACTGGAGGTAGAAAAGAGATGTACCGCCGTACCATTGATGACAACATATACCATCGTTCCACTGATGATATGAGAAGATATACATCGACGTACCACTGACGATGAAATTAATGAGATACACCATCGTTCCACTGAAGGTGAACTACCAACGTTCCACTGTAGGTAGAAAAGAGATGTACCGCCGTACCATTGATGACAACATATACCATCGTTCCACTGATGATATGAGAAGATATACATCGACGTACCACTGACGATGAAATTAATGAGATACACCATCGTTCCACTGAAGGTGAACTACCAACGTTCCACTGGAGGTAGAAAAGAGATGTACCGCCGTACCATTGACGATAACATATACCAACGTTCCACTGAAGGTGAGCTACCAACGTTCCACTGAAGGTAGAAAAGAGATGTATCGTCGTACCACTGACGATAACACATACCAACGTTCCACTGAAGGTATGAACAAAATACATCGGCGTACCACTGACGATTAAGATATACACCAACGTTCCACTGAAGGTGAGAAGAGATGCACCGACGTACCACTGACGGTGAAGAGCAATCAAATATTTTGCTTTTCTTTTCAAAGATTGAGGATGCAAACACAAATGCATAATCTCATTCATTATCCAACGACCAACATTCAATCCATGACCAAATGGAAAGAAGCTGCCAAAAAAGACTAGACCAAGTGAGGGAGAAACTCACTGGATTTCTGTTCGTAGGCATTTGAACAGCACAACTGAAACATATTATCCACCTAGAAACAAATTCAGTGGGGATTTCAAGGAAAGTGGGTATTTTCTGCTTAAGATACTCTAAATGAAAGAGCAATCTAATGGACAACAAACTTCATGATAGCAAATATGAATGCATGACTGTTTTTGATGCATGTTAATGATGCATATGCTCACAAAACTTAGCACAAGGATTAACTCAAGAGATAGAGTACAAAAATAACATAATCAAGCATGTCTCAAGCTGAACACTAGAGGTATCATCCACAAACATGAGCAGAAATTGCTACAAACTTTGATGGCTTCAGAATAAATGCTACCAAACACTGAGGAAACATTGGAGCTGAGAGAACAAAATAACCGAGTTCTACATCATATTCGAACCAGGCCAAAAGTACATTGAGTGGAATATATTCTTCCCCTTTTGCACATGAATACATCAACATATCCATTCCTTGTAATGCACTCATGAATCAAAGTAAAACTTCTTTTATATTTTTCAAAAGGATTTTGTTGAAATCAATTTTTCTCTTTGTTTCAAAAATTACTATCAACAATAAATGACATTTTGAGATATATGAAAGAAATAAGATTGCAAATAACAGGCAAAGGCTCAAACTTTCTTAATAGAATGGTAGCTTGCAAAAGGCAAGACCCCATGGATGATTACAAAGTTTGGAAAGTAGTAATTTTATGGAAAAGGTACATTGAAATGTAATGACCCCATCCTCTCTCTCAACTTGGAATTCCTGAGCAAAGGCTTCCGTTGAAATGTGTTGAACTTCTTCATGATAAACAGATGACTGCTGATGATCGAGTCTTGTCTGATGTAGTTACTTGCCATGAATCCCTAACTTTTGCCTGGACCGCCCTTTCGGGCTTTCAGTCCACCGGGTATTTTATTCTGTTTATGTCTCTAATTTTTTCCTGGACCGCCCTTTCGGGTTTTCAATCTACCGAGACGCTCTTTTTTGCCTAAGCCACCCTTTCGGGTTTTCAACTTAGCGAGTTGTTCTTTTATTATTTTTAGGCGAAGTATTTCTTGACTACATCAGCATTCACGGGACGTGGGAGCTCCTCTCCATCCATAGTTGCAAGAATTAATGCACCGCCAGAGAAGGCTTTCTTAACAACATATGGTCCTTCAAAATTAGGAGTCCACTTGCCCCTTGAATCGGAGGTGAAAGACAAGATCCTTTTGAGCACGAGGTCGCCTTTTCTGAATACACGAGGTCGAACCTTCTTATCAAAAGCTTTCTTCATTCTCTTCTGGTACAACTGACCATGGCATAAAGCCGTCATTCTCTTTTCTTCTATCAAATTCAATTGATCAACCTGCTCTGACACCACTCAACCTCAGATAACTTGGTTTCCATTAAAACTCTCAATGATGGAATCTCAACCTCAATAGGGAGCACTGCTTCCATACCATAAACCAAAGAAAAGGGAGTTGCCCCGGTTGAAGTACGAACAGATGTACGATACCCTTGCAAAGCAAATGGGAGCATCTCATGCCAGTCCTTGTACGTAACAACCATCTTTTGCACAATCTTCTTAATATTCTTATTTGCTGCTTCAACAGCTCCATTCATCTTTGGCTTATAAGGCGAAGAATTGTGATGTTCAATCTTGAAACTTTCACACAGTTCTCTCATCATGCTATTATTTAGATTCGAGCCATTATCAGTGATGATCTTGCTCGGTACACTGTATCTGCAAATGATGTTGTTCTTGATAAATCTAACCACAACTTGCTTTGTCACATTAGCATATGAAGCAGCTTCTACCCACTTGGTAAAATAATCAATTGCTACCAGGATGAACCGATGTCCATTCGAAGCCTTGGGTTCAATCATACCAATAATATGAATACCCCACATAGAGAAAGGCCATGGAGAGGAAATAACATTGAGAAGTGTCGGAGGCACATGAATCTTGTCAGCATACACTTGACATTTGTGACACTTCTTTACAAACTTGTAGCAATCAGATTCCATTGTCAGCCAATAGTAACCTGCTCTAAGCATCTTTTTAGCCATCGAATGTCCATTGGCATGAGTACCAAAAGAACCTTCATGAATTTCATGCATCAACATGTCTGCTTCGTGTCTATCCACGCATCTGAGCAAAACCATGTCATAATTTGTTTTGTACAAAACATCAGCATTGATGAAGAAACTGCCAGCCAATCTCCTCAAAGTTTTCTTATCCTTATTTGATGCCCCAAGTGGGTACTCTTGAGTCTGAAGAAAATGCTTAATATCGAAGTACCAAGGCTTCTCATCTGCTGATTCCTCAACTGCAAATACATGAGCAGGTCTATCAAGACGCCTGATTGTAATCTGAGGCTCCTCATTATGGAAATTCACTTTGTACATGGAAGACAATGTGGCTAAAGCATCAGCCATCTGATTCTCATCTCGAGGGATGTGGTGGAATTCAACTTTGTTGAAGAATGTCAACAGCCTTCTGGTGTAATCTTTGTAAGGGATCAAGCCAGGATGACGAGTTTCCCATTCTCCTTTAATCTGATTAATCACAAGCGCAGAATCTCCATAAACATCAAGAATCTTAATTCTCAGATTAATGGCCTCTTCAAGCCCCACGATGCAAGCTTCATACTCAGCAATATTATTTGTACAATCAAAACATATCCTTGTAGTGAAAGGAACATGCGATCCTTGCGGAGTTATAATAATGGCACCAATACCATGGCCATGAACATTAGAAGCTCCATCAAAAATTAAACCCCATTTGGATCCAGGATCTGGTCCTTCTTCTGGCAACGGTTCATCCCAATCTTGAGCTCTTAAATACATTATATCTTCATCTGGGAAGTCCATTCTGATAGATTGACGGTCATCAATTGGTTGGTGGGCGAGATACTCTGCCAACACACTTCCTTTCACAGCTTTCTGAGCTCGGTATTCAATATCATATTCTGATAACAACATTTGCCAGCGTACAATCCTTCCAGTTAACGCAGGTTTTTCAAATATGTACTTAATTGGATCCATTTTGGAAATCTATAGGGTGGTGTGGTTCAACATATACTGTCTCAGTCGGCGAGCAGCCCACACCAAAGCACAACAAGTTTTCTCAAGCAGCGAGTATCTTGTTTCGCACTCGGTAAACTTTTTGCTAAGGTAGTATATTGCATACTCTTTTCGACCAGACTCGTCATGCTGTCCCAACACGCATCCCATTGAATTCTCAAGCACTGTGAGGTACATAATCAAAGGTCTTCCCTCAACCGGAGGGAGCAAAATGGGAGGTTCAAGCGGATATTCTTTGATGTTGTCAAAAGCTTTTTGACAATCTTCATTCCACACACATCCCTGATTTTTCTTTAACAACTTGAAGATTGGCTCACAGGTAGCAGTCATATTGGAGATGAACCTGGAGATATAATTCAAACGTCCGAGGAAACCTCTCACTTGTTTCTCAGTCTTTGGTGCTGGCATTTCCTGAATTGCTTTGACTTTATCAGGATCTACTTCAATTCCTCTCTGACTGACAATGAAACCCAATAATTTTCCGGAACGGACACCAAAAGTGCATTTGTTTGGATTTAAGCGGAGATGATACTTTCTCAAACGCTGAAACAACTTTAAAAGATCTTCCATGTGCCCTTCCTCTGACTGGGACTTGGCAATCATGTCATCCACATAAACCTCAATTTCTTTGTGCATCATATCATGGAAAAGAGTGGTCATGGCCCTCTGATACGTCGCGCCAGCATTCTTCAACCCAAAAGGCATTACTTTGTAGCAGAATGTCCCCCATGGCGTAATAAAGGTTGTCTTTTCCATGTCTTCAGGTGCCATCTTAATCTGGTTGTATCCTGAAAAACCATCCATGAAGGAAAAAACCTCAAACTTTGTCGTGCTATCTACCAACATATCAATGTGAGGTAGAGGAAAATCATCTTTCGGACTGGCTTTATTCAAATCTCTATAATCAACACACATGCGAACTTTTCCGTCTTTCTTCGGAACAGGCACAATATTGGCAATCCATTGAGGATATACAGAAGTGACAAGGAAACCTGCGTCTATCTGCTTCAAGACCTCATTCTTAATTTTCTCTGCCATATCGGGGTAACTCCTTCTTAGCTTTTGCTTGACAGTAGGACATTCAGGTTTCAACGGCAAACGATGCTCCACAATATCCGTGTCCAACCCAGGCATGTCTTGGTAGGACCACGCAAAAATGTCAACATACTCTTTAAGAAGCTCTACCATCCTCTTCTTAACATCTTGACCAAGCAATGCCCCAATCTTGACTTCCTTCTTATCCTCTTCAGAACCCAAGTTGATGACTTCTAACGGCTCTTTATACGGCTGAATGGTGTCTTCCTCATGCTCAAGCAGTCAGGAAATCTCATCAGGAATACATTCATCACTCTCTTCTTCCGCCTCATACACAGGACACTCGAAGTTAGGAGAGGGTGCAGGGTCATTGCTTTCAACGGTTTTATTGATTAATTTGCACAAGTGATTATTATTTCAGGAAAAAGGAAAGATATATGCAAACATGTAGTCGTGCAGATTATGGCAAATGAAAACAATTTTTAAGGTTTTTTGTGTTACCACTTTCCAGAAAAAGCAAAAAGATAAAAAGCATGTATATGCAGAAACAAAATGACTTTTATTGATGATTTTAATGTTTAAAACAAACAGGAAAAAGCTCCAACAAACTTCTCTTTCATCTTGGGCAGAATGAAAGGATTTTTGAAAAACATAAAAGCAAATTACTTTGAAGCATGAGTACACTCAGGAATGTCAATGGTGATCCAATTCTTAATCATCTTTCCATGGGTCACAAAGCTTGGCACTTCTGGCTCTGATTCGTCTTCAATAATATCATTCACTTCTGGAAGAGTCGGATGTAGAAACCCAGCACTATGGAACATCTCCTGATAATGACGAAAAGCAGATTCAGGTTTCATCACAGACTTGTCTGAGGCAGAAAATCCCAGACCAGCTCTATTCTTGTCGCATCATTATTGTTCACAGGCACTTGAGTAGGATTCCTCTGGACATCCACAACTTTTTGGGGCTGAGTAAAAACTCGTCCACTTCTAGTCACTCTACTAGCATCTGCTATATTCTCAACAGAAGATAGAGGCTTAATCTCAACTTCTTTTCCAGCTTCCAGCATGGTGGCATTGTATCTGTAAGGTATAGCTTTGTCAGAACTATAAGGTACAGATCCAGGCAGACATATCACAAGAGGTTCTACAGCAGCTTTGCCATAATAACCAATCTCTACACATTCCGGAATTTCAAAGCACGGCTCGATCACATTGACATCATCTTCATCTCTATCCCTCAGAATCTCAATGAGCCTTTGATCTATCATCTCTTGTAAGTCTCTTCTCACAACGTAACATCCTCGAGGATTGACTGAACAAATCCTACAAGCAGCATGATTATGCTCATAATGACTATACTCACACAGAGTGGCATGCATCTATACCAAGGATCCTCTGATGTGTTCCACACGATAAATCTTATACTTCCCAGGGCATCCATATACCATATTCACAGCAGACGCTTCATGAGTCGGCAATGGATTGTTCTCCACATTTGGGCCAATATCACGGAAGGAAAGCTTACCTGAACGAACCAATCTATGAACTTCATTCTTCAGAGGCCAGCAATTTTCCAAATCATGCCCAGGAGCATTCTGATGAAAAGCACAAGTGGCATCTGCTTTGTACCACCAAGGGAGTTTCTCTGGAACAGGAGGCGGTGACCTTGGTTGAACCAACTTCTTATGAATTAGTGCAGGATATAGTTCAGTGTACGTCATGGGGATAGGATCAATATTAACTCGAGGATACGGATTCCGCCTTGCTGGTTGTTGATTAACAGGAGCTACAGGCACTGAATTCACAACAGGAGTTACTGACGCCACTTGTTGATATTGATTTCTGAATCGACTATTCCTCCCATGAGAAACAGCATTAGCATCTGATTCCTTCTTCTTCTGGAATGAAGAACCATACTTCTTCGCACCACCAGACGAATTGTCATTCCGAACCAGACGACCTTCTCGCACAGCTTCTTCCAACCTAACACCCATACCCACCATTTCGGTGAAGTCTACAGGAGCACTTGCAATCATCTTCTCATAGTAAAACGGACCAAGAGTCTTAAGGAAAATCTTAGTCATCTCTTTTTCTTCCATCGGAGGAATCACTTGGGCGGCAACCTCACGCCATCTCTAAGCATATTCCTTAAAGGATTCCTTCTCTTTCTGCATCATAGCTCGCAGTTGATCCCTATCAGGAGCCATGTCCACATTATACTTGTATTGCTTCACAAACGCTTCAGCTAAGTCATTAAAAGTGCGAATATGGGTGCTATCAAGGCCCATATACCACTTAGAAGCAGCTCCAGTCAAGCTGTCTTAGAAATAGTGGATCAACAGACGTTGATCATCAGTGTAAGTGGACATCTTCCTTACATACATCACCAGATGTGCCTGAGGACAGGAATTTCCTTTATACTTCTCAAATTCAGGCAGCTTGAACTTAGCAGGTACTTTCACATTGGGAACAAGGCAAAGATCATACACATTCTTTCCAAACAGTTCTTTCCCACGCAGGGCTTTCATCTCTTTCTGCAGTTCTTCAAACTGATCTTGGAAACCATCCATTCTATCTTGAATTTCACTTGGAGCAACATCATAAATGGGCTCTGGGACAAAAGGACCAGTATGAACAATAGGAGATGTGTTGACCATAACAGGAGTCAACGGACGAGTCATCTCAAGAACAGACAGATAACCTTCAGGCATACCCCGGGGATATCCATTAGGCATAAGTTGCTGAGTAGCACCAACAGGAACAGCAGGAATTGTTGTAGCAGCAATTTCAGAATTCACAGTAGCCTGACCCTGTGCTTGGGCATTGGGAGGAGGAACTTGATTTTGATTCTGATTCTGAGCAACCATCAATGTCTCAACTAGAGCAGTGAGACGTTCCACACCAGATCTCAAAGTAACAACCTCTTCACGTAGCTCACGATTCTCTTGTTCAAGACCTTCCATCTTCTTCTTGCAGTTAGCTCGAGTGTTATACCGGTGAGACAGCTTGATTCTGTATGAAGAACACTGAATAAGACCTCGGGAATACTCTCGGAAGCAAGACCAAAATGCGGAATGATGCATGAAATGCAATGCAAATGATTTTTATTGGTTTTCAAGGAACTTTAAGACATTAATTGTAAACATTAGCAAAAACAACATAACAAAATCTTTATTAATAATGGAAAAGCTTACAAAAGGATTCAAAGATCAAAGTTACAAATCAAAGGAAAATCTAAAAACTAGAAGGGAACACTTCTGACGAGGATCCAACTCCTCTCTGCAGCTTCCTACGGAGCTTCTCCAACTCATCTTCATAAAAGGCCTTCAAATGAGCATTCTCGACCATCAGCTTATCAGCAACTTCCTTCCATGCAACTGAATCTTCCTGACTACTAGAGGAAAATAAATCCTTCTCCATCAACCAACCATCTCGGATATCAAGCATTTCATCCTTTTCTTTCAAATGTATCTTCAACTCTTTATTCTCCATTTCTGAAGCATGAAACTTCTTCTCCCAAGCATCTCTTTCCATTCTCATCTTAGCCACGAGTCCTGAGTGTTCCTCACTACTCTCGATGGGAATAGTGGAAGACAAAGGTGGAGTAATGTGTAGAGAAGGCTCCTCGAGTAAATAAGGCATCTGAAAAGTGTGAGCTCTAGCTTGAACCCAATCAGTATAGTCTTTGAGAGCAACACATTGCTTCTTTCCCAAATGTCTCTTCCTATCGATATGGTGCCAAGCACGCACAAATCGATTTCTCATATCCGAATTTCCATCCTGATTAAGATAGAAGATTCCTGACACAAGAATACTAGCGGGTCTCTCCTTCATGGGGTAACAAAATTGACGCCTTGCAAGAACGGGGTTGTAGGTAATTCCTCCTTGTATACCAAGAAGAGGTACATTAGGGAATTCTCCACAACTATCAATGATCTCACCAATGTCATAAGCAGGATTGTACCAATGGATATTCCCATTAGTAAGAGGCATGATCTTCTGAGACCATGAGAGACCATCCGGATTGCTCAAGAAATTCTTAGCCTGAGGTAAGTGCGAAATAAACCACTTATAGAGCAAAGGAGTGCAACAGTTGATAAGTCCACCTTTCTTATCAGTCCTATGGTGAATGGAATGATAAGTATCCCCAAGCAAAGTAGGCACAGGATTCCCAATCATGAAAATCCGAATAGCATTAACATCGACAAAGTTGTCAATGTTGGGAAAGAGTATCAAACCATAGATGAGCAAGGCCAAAAATGTCTCAAAAGCAATCATACTTCCTTTACTAGCCAACATAGAAGCCTTTCCAATCAAGAACTTAGAAGTCAACCCCCAAATTCCTCCTTTTTTGGTCATATTTGCTTTCACATCTGATATCTTCAACTGAAGAAGCTCTGCTATCACATCAACCTGAGGCTCTTTCTCCAGACCACTAAACGGTATATCATTCGTAACTGGCAAACCAATCCAATAAGAATACTCCTCCAAAGTGGGCATAAGCTGATAATCAGGAAAGGTAAAACAATGATAAACCGGGTCATAAAACTGCACAAGAGTCTCAAGAATCCCCTTCTCCACTTTGGTCTTCAAGATAGAGATCAATTTTCCATAACGGTTTTTGAAGTTGTCAAGATTAGGAACCAAAGTTGCTAGCTCTTTCAACTCTTTTGCACTTGAATTCCTGAAAGTGTACTTCTTGATGCTTCTCTTTTGATCCATGGTACCTGTGATGTTTACAAACAAAGTCTCTAAGTTCCTTGAAAACCATTTGTGAAAGACATTTTTTATGAATGCATGAATGCATGGTTTATGCATCAATCACAATCAAGAGCACACAAGATCACATCAAATCACACAAAATCACATAATCCAGGTTCAAAGGTTCGACGTCACGAGCATGGAGCCATGGGTCTACCCATCCCACAAGGTGTGTTCTAGGGAATTTTGTACATGCCAATCGGGTTCTACAAAGGTTCCCAGAGTTTTCAATCTTCTATCGGATATTACCGGCACGCACAATTGCTCATGGGCGCCAATAATATGCCTAAAAAGACCTCGTCTGAGCGTAGTATCGCATGACAACAAGGTCAAATTGGTACTTGATCTTGTTTCTGCACTACATCCTAAAAAGGCTTAGATTGGTTAAAAGGGTTCTAGGCTATTCAGCTTCTACGGACACTCACTATTGAAAGTAATAGCGTTATCACGATGGTTCGTAACAACCTCTACTACCTTCCATGAGGCCTCCACTGATTGGGGTTCCACCATATGACGCTCATGGTAAGGATTGCTCCTGACATGCGACTATTGGTCTTACCACCTCCTATCTCAAGTTACTCACCAAAGTCCGGGTTAGAACTTTATCTCATCACAGAGGAACCATCGAGCACAAAAAAGAAAAAAGAAAATAAACAAACAAAGCACACAACAATATATACAAATAAAACATACAGATAAACAAAAATAGGCTAACACACTTAAAACTGGATCCTCAGCAGAGTCGCCATTTTTCTGTAGCGGGGAAAATCTGAGACCGAAGCCATGGGATTGACTCGACTCAATATTTCGTTTGAAATCGCCACCGCGCTTTATTTTTTCAAAGGAAAGGGGAAAAGAACGAAAAACCCAAAGTTTGTTTTTAAAACAAAAAGAGAACTCAGGTTCGGGTGTTGATTATATGAGGGGAAGGTTTTAAGCACCCCTCATATCTGTGGTATTCCACAGGAACCTTTTTGAAAATCTGTGTTGTGTGTGTGCTAAAAAAGGGTTTGTTTTAATTTAAAATAAGCTCGGCAAGACGTTGAGCCTTGTGCCTACATACCTCCTCGGTGCAATGGAGAAGTCATAGCTAATGTAGTTCCGCTTAAAAGGGAAAACATTTTTAAAACGAATAAACACTTTATCGTCGTCGGAGAGAAATACTCAGCCATTGATCTTGAGCATGAGAACGAACGAGTTCTTTGCATCGCAAATGAAGGAAGGGCTCCAACTCGGATAAAATCAACGAGTATGCCACTAGCTCTCTCACGCGGAAAAGATCTCATTATATCAATCAATTTCAAAATCGTGGGTATAACCACTCGTTTCGACAATTAATCGTGTCTAAACTTTGAAGAAAAAGCCACTAAGGTCAAAAGATATTTTAAAAGAAAAGGTTTTGAAAAGGTTGCAAACATAAGAATATTTTGGAAAAAGAGAGAAGATTTTGAAAATTTAAGAATGGGAGGAGATGAAGAGGCTATCCTATTGCGTAAAATAAAAGCTAAGGAAAAGAACGGTCTAACTGAAATAAGAAGCCAACGCTTGACATTATGAGTCAAGGTAGATTTCCCATCCTTTGGAATATCGACACTAAACCAAAACATTATCACTTGGGGATCCAGATGAACTTATTATCTTTACCACCACTTTGCATTAAGCACATTAAAATTCTGACGGAAATTGGACAGAGTAACGGCTGTTTTCGGGTAAAGTCCTTATATCGATGCCTTGGAATTAACCATCAAGGGCTTTTAAGGAAATACATGCATGCACAAACAGACAACAATCCAATGCCAGACAGACAGAATAACGACAGAGTAACAACAGAATAAGGGTCCAGAGGTACTAAGTCCATAAGTCCAAATCTCCAAAATGCTCGGGATAGTAACCAATAGTCCGAAAGAGAGCCTTAAGCGTTTTTTAGATTTTTGTTGTTTATTAGTGTTTTAGCATAAAAGTAAAGTATGGTCCAAGTGGACAAAAAGAAAATAGCGGAAACATAAACATAGTGTCCAAATGGACAAAGAGAAAATAGCAGAATGTAAATATGATGAAATGATAAAGTAAAGCAATAAAGCAAAATATAAAGAGCAATATAATAAATTGCGGAAATTAAAGTCAATTGTTAGATGTTAAAGATAACCATCTTGAAACTTGTCAAGTATGTTATCAAAGTTAGTAATTAAGATCGATGGTGAGTGAAGGATGTTCTCGGATTTAAATTCAATGAACATTTATCAGAAGCTTGATAAAATCATAGCGACTACACGATAAACCTTCATAAGTCTTAAATCAACCGCATACAATTCTCTTCCATATTTGATATTTTTTTATTCGGGACACGAAATATTGCGCTATGTTAAGCAGATCGCCAAGTGATTTATGTAGAAATCACCCTACAACGAGGCCAGTCAAAACTTTATGTGCTAATGCATGCGAGAGAAGCGATATGTAGATCACTCTCCGAAAGCAATACCGCACGAAAAGAAAAATGGTGAGTGACCTAGTCTTTACCAAGAATCCATAAGAATTCTCAAGGTGTTAAGACTTTCATCGATCAAAATAAAGAGAAACAAAAGATGGAACCACATTAAAAGCTCCTTTCATCCATAATTTCAATCACATAATTTTGCGGATTTGGATTCTCATCCTATCGACGCCCTAAGTCCATTGAAATTAGAGAGAAATTAGGCCTCTAATTTGTGATTCAAAGAAAATATCAAAAGAATGGAGTAGAAGAAGAGTTAGAACCAAAAACAAGTCAAAAATAGCAAAAACAAGCATTCTGCCTCACTGGAAATCGATTTACCTCTGTAGGAAATCGATTTCCTGCCTGCAGAATTCAGATCTGGCGCAAAAAACAGAGTGGAAATCGATTTCCCTCTGTAGGAAATCGATTTCCTGCGCACAGTTTTCAAAAAAACAGCATTATGAACTTTGAAACTTGATTTAGGCAAACATACAAACACCTTATGATCACATATCCATTGTATCACGAATTTTCCACCAAATCACCATCAAATTGGACCAATATAGCATCAAAGATGCATTGAACACAAGCACAAAAGAATCACATTATGATAGATGAAAAAAGATGAAGAAAATTACCAAATCTTGAACAAAGTTTAGATCTACTTCAAGAATCACCAACACAAATCTTGATCTCTCAACAATTGAAGAAAAAAGAGTGAAATGGATGGTGGTTTAGCTCAAAATTTGTGAGGTTCAAGATGTGACTCACAAACTTTATGAAAGAAAAGAGAGCTTTGGTGAATTTGGTAGGGATGAGAAGAGAAATTGCAAGGGGTTTGTTGGCTTTCCAAGCTTGAGAAATGAGAGAGTAGAGACCTCTATTTATAGGATGAGAGCGAGAGTAGTGGCAATTTGGTCATTTTGTGTTTGGTAATTAATTTGTGTTTAATTGGTAATTAAATGGCATTTAAATGGTAAAAAATGGTAAAATGAGGTTTAAGTGGGTTTAATGAAGGGATTAATTTTGGTGAGGTGGAAAATTGGTAAAATGATCAAATAAAAAAGGTGCCAAAATGATGTCAAGTTTCCCTCCTTATATTTTTTTGAATTTTGCGCACAGGAAATCGATTTCCCACAGGGGTAAATCGATTTCCACCTTCAATTTTTTCAAAAAATTTCTTCTTGCACTATTTTGATTTTTGCCCGATCTTTTACCTGTAAAACATAAACAAAAGGGACAAAACACATATTTTTTTGTATTTTGGTTAGTATTAAACAAATAAAAGCTATAAGTGCTTGATGATTCCCCTCAGAGACAATCACAGTATCAAAGATAGAGCCTCACAATGGTGCTCTTGATTAGTGATTAAAATGCAAATGATGTATGATTTTAGGGTCAAAAATTGGGGTATGACAGATATATATGATATCCATGTCCGTCAGATATCCGCTAAACGGGTAATATGTGGGTTTTAAGGTATCCGCGGACATTTACACATATCCATGGATAACATTATTTTTTTTAAAATTATGTTTTGAAAAAAAAAATATTTTCAACTTCTTTTAAAAACACAAGACGTTATTATCACACAATATTCATACAAATCTCTCTTATTTTAACAACAAAATTGCATCACATTAATTTCCTTCATTTTCACCAAAACATAATATCCATACATTTCATTTTTAAAAAAAAAAAATTATATATATTAGAAGATAACTTTGGATTATCTTCTAAGAAATTTACACATGTGAAGAAATTACAGGGACATGAATATTTTGTTCAGGGGTTCTAATTACCCAATAGGCAACCATAGAGTAAGTATTATTATCATACATAAGTAAACATGTATAATGCATAATGGCATAGACATTAGTGAAAAATGGGAAAGAAAGAAATATGCAAGAATCATTTCTCAGACAAAAAACACTATGAAGATAAATTAAACAAAATTACATTCTTTTGACAAGAAAGAACTATCTTTGACAACCCTTTTGAAAAAGAAAGCAAAATATATATACTATATAAGTACAAGTAAGAAAAAAAGTAAAAAAATCCAGCTCAAACCAGGGACAAAAAAATAAATAAATAAAATTGTTTAAGACAGATTGTTTTGACTTTCATTTGAATATACCTCATCTCTTTTTTCTTTGTTCCTAACAATGGATGCAATTTCATCAGGCAAGTATCTCTTATCTTCACCATTTGATTTAGTGACCAAAGAAGAATGCTGATCTTCCTGCACTTCAGTATTGATGGTTTTTACACCACCATTCTGGTTCATATTCATCTTCATATCTTCCCATACTCGATGACTAAGTTTTGGGATATTATTATTATCCACTTGTGATTCGTCGCGATTTGGATCACAGTTTAGATCTATCTGTCCGGCACTGGACTCGCCGACTTCGGTTTGACCTCTATTTATTCCTTCCTCTTTATCCAAAGGATTTGCGTTATCTCTTGTTGCTCCAGATGCTCCATCGGTATCAGGCTTGCGAGTATGGTCTTTCTTGGCATCGGCATCTGCTTCGCGATCGGATTGGCGTTTCTTCTTGCGTAGCATAAGGGTTTTGAACCGACGCTTCACTGTCATGCACACGTTGCAAGTACATGTTGGCTTGTGTCTCCCTTTCCCGCTTGGGGGCTGAATGCACACGATACAAGAGCAGCCGGGGCGGTGTCTAGGATGTTTAGTGGTGGCTCCAGCTGAGGAATCAGTAGGGTCGATGAAGTTTTCTCCTAAAACTGCTAAACTTGCGAGCGCGTCTAAGCCAGAAGGCTCGTGTTCTTGGATCAACTTGCTGTTTTCTATGATCCGTCGCTTCTTAAAATCTGTGAAACATCAAATGCAGCCAGAAGGATTCTTAGAATTACACTAAAACTAGAAATGCAGATTTACACAGCCAGAAGTAGCAACTAAAAAACACAAACAGAAGAAGGTTTCTACCTTTGCTGGATTTCAAAAGATTTTCTAATTCTCTTGCACTCAGCTCTTCTTGCGCAGAACATGAAGATCTGAAAAAACAATATCCACAAAAAAAGTTGTAAAATATTTTATCATTATTTCATATGATGATTAGTTTAAATTCGAAAAAAGTAGCGTAATTAATGATAATAATGAAGCACCTGGTTGTATCCCAAACATTTTCAGAACATGTCCACTTGGGAGGAAGAAGAGCATCGACCGGTAACTTTCTCCATTTTGAGCAATCATCACATTGAGCCCATTGTTCCTTCGCCCTGGATGAAATAGTTACCATACTCAGACCAAAATTTAAAACTATGATCAAAAGGATGCTTGAAAGAGCTTATTTCAACTTATCAAACAAGATAATCTCATTTCCAGAGTTTTTAGACAAGCTTACGAAAGTAGCCTACCCATAAACTGTTTTCAGATTATTTTAGAAAAGCTTACGAAAATAGCCTACCCATTAACTGTTTTCAGATTGATTTAGAAAGTTCCCGGTAAATATAATAGCTTTACAAACAACTTATTCATATACAAAGCTTATCCGGAGTTTCTCCCCATTGTCTCTTTAATTGTAGAAACAATTCATACATAAGCACTTCTACAACAAACTGATGTCATCTTTTCGAAAAAATATTTAGGTAAGACTGACATGTTTCATGTTTGTATTAACAACTTACTTAGGCACTTATCATATAAGCTCTTTCTATAAAAAGAACTTGAAATAAAGTCAAACTATTTTCTTGTAAGCTATAGGTTGCTTTCATAAGCTATTGTATAGAGTTTATGGAAATAAGCTGAAAACAACTTATGAATTTGCCATAACCTACGTCCATAAACTCTCGCAAATAATCTCAAAAGAGTATTCATACCAATAGATAGGCTCAAATAAGTCAATCCAAATATGGAAAAAGTTTGGACTCTTACCCAGATAAAGAGGCGCTGAATATTGTTCTCTTTCCGAAAACCGGGGGTTCCTAAATTAAATGAAGCACGATTGTCATATAGATTAGCAAAGTAACATCAATTTGAACATGAAACTCCACAAACTATGTCAGTTCATATTCACACGATAAAATAGATGATATACAAAATCAAATAAGGATTGATTTGACATTGTAACACTTACATCATATTCTTCAAATACTTGGTCCTCAATTGTGACAATGCTTGGCTTGACACGAGGCGGCGGACGAAGTAAGTCCTGTGCTTCTTCCCATGTAAGTCTCAACTCCATAGCATCTTCATTACCAATGAGCAATCTCTTACTTTTGAGACCAATATTTCGAGTCCTCTTCTTTTCTAAAGATGAAATTTTTTGGTCCAGTGAATTATTGTTTGTCATCTCACCGTTTTCAGTTTTAAGCAAACCAGCAGCTCCGGGACTCAAATGAGGAGGTCTTGGATGACCATTTAAGTGAGGCTCCCCATTCCCTTTCGTTGAATGGAGAAGATCGGCACAATTACTTCCCAATGGAAGATTCTCGGTTCCACCAGAAAAGGTGGCTCCCTTTGCCAGAATACCATTAGGAACGTCCTATTTAGACAATAACCGTTTATCATATTCACAAACAACAAAATTAAGATATATAATTCGAAGAAAATACCATAGACCGGAAAATGGAAATTGTGACCGACCGGTGTATCTAGGGAATTTGATGACTTTCTGAAACCCATAACAAGTTTTCCCCCAGGATCTATCCGACTAAATGTAACTGCAAAAGCCAAAAGATATCTCATTTAAATTGGCAAGAAAATTTAGCCTCTCTACATAGTAATCAATAAATAATACGCAACAGATCAATTCTATAAGAGCATGGATTCTTTTGTTTCTCATACAATTTGATATAAATAAGAATTCTAGCACAAAATTGTAATGGAATAAGTGTGCGCGACATTAGTTTCCTGAACTGTTGCATACCGGTATCACCAGCACGTAACTCCATGGCCTGTATGCAAGGGGTCACACCCTCCAATACGTACATCCTGCTGTTGTTATTAGGCCAAAATCTGAACTGAAAAGTCCATTCATTCCCCTTCACGTCTTGGACCCGTAAGGGAAGGCCTTCGGAATGGGATATATGAGGAAAATAAGCCTGCAATTCGTATACAACTTTGTAAATTAACAAAAAAATAAAAACTACAGAAAACAGTTGTAGACTCATGCGGAGAAAGATAATATGTAAAACAGAAAACAAAGAATCAAAGAAAGTAAAAATATAAACAAACCTCAGCACAGGCTTTTGGGAGAACAAGACGACCAATTCGACCTGCATCACTGGCACTCAACACCTTCTCAAACAGAGGCACTACAGTGGATTTCAAACTGTTATATTACATTAAGGGAAATTTTTTGAGAAATCAATGTTTTTATCACGATCGATGTTTAAAAAAATTACTACGTAGAAAGTCTAGGTTCGATGTTATCTAAAAAATATGATATATTAATTACTATAAAGGATACTCTCCAGACAAACGCTCCAGCTCCTGATCCGTAATCCTTGGCCAATATCTAGGAAGTAACTGATTCTTGCCCCTTCCATCAGCAGGAGGCCGGGCAATGCGTGGTGGATTAATCATCCCTTTTTCAGTTTCTACTTTCATGGTAAGGCCAGTTTTCAATAATTTGGGCAATATAGGGCGAGTTCTTGGCCCTTGATGAAAGGGAGGAGATACTTTCCCCTCGAGTCTTCCTTCTATATTCTCTCCTACCGAAGGTGGAAAAGAGTTGCTCCCTGAAGGGTTTCCCAAACACATATTCAAAGACGGCTTGACATTTGACTCATGCATGTTTTTAATCTCCCATGTTGGTCTATTACTTTCAAATGTAGCAAAAGTTAATGACTGAGCAGACGGTTTAATCATATTTGAAAATCCAGTATCCCCTTCCTTGAATGAAGGCTTAACTTCTTGATTGTTTTTTCCGTTACAGGTAATCGCGCCGTCTCTCGGAGCATGGTTAATATGGACGGATTCGCTAGCTTCAACAACTCTGCATAATTGCATGAGTTTACCTTCATCGACATTGCTCATTAACATTCTGCCATCAAAATGAGCAGAATGCATATCCCTTGCGTTATTTTGGGCCGTAGAAACGGGCCAGTTAGGATTTTCAGTATTCCTCATCTGCAGAAAAATATAATATAAAAGAAACCTATCAAGTCGTGTCATAGAATCATTATCAAACAACAGAATATCAAGATTAAACTTACCATATTAAGTTGGGAAGTATTTACGCAGCTAACACAACCTATACCACCGAAGTCAAGATACTCGAACAAAGATCTAGATACTATGCATCCGCAGTGGATAGGCTGTCAAACCAAGTCAAACATATTTCAAACACTGAGAAGAGAAAGAGAAGGTCTAAATAGAATACTTATGTCTAAAAAAACATCACCTTACCTTTTTGCAAAAGTTACACTCTCGCCAACCCGTTTGATTCCGGTGGAATTTATTACAGAAAACTGAATTCTCATAGGCAGATCTAGCGCACGCGATTAAAAAAGAAGAATTAATAAATGAATTATTATTAATCAAATCAAAACACATGGTAAGATTTGCTATAAATACTCATACAACAAAGCATTTAATACAAAATTAACATTATTTCAAAAAGGAAATACATTTTCCATATTGGTATCTAAAATTACCATATTGATAGATACACTTACAATGATTCAATGATGTCACACTTCCATTCCTCTACAAATCTAACAAGACAGAAAAAATCCAAAAAGTTAGTCAACTAAATATATGATTTAAAGTTTAAAAATGAAACACATAAACAAAATCTTACTACTAACAAATAAAAACCATTCTATAATTTGGTCATCACAAATATTTCCCAAATTAGCTACATTGATCCTCATCATCACAAATCAAACAACAATAATTCAGATATTTCCCATTTCTACCCCTACTTCCACAACACACAACAATATTGTTATCATGTTATTGAGGAAAATGTGAGGTGGTTGGTTATAATAAGTGCACATAAACACAAAAACCAGAAAATCCCGGAAAGGATATAGAACCGCACATATCCAATTAGATTCTCAAAACCCCAAAAAAAGCAAAATCAGTGAAATCAAAAAACAGAATCACACAAAACAAAAACATTACCCCCAAAACAGAAACCACACTCTTAACAATCTAATCATCGAAAAAACAGTGAACAGATGAAATCGAAACAAGAGGAATGAAATTTATTTACCCGCACTTGATGCAAAGCTGAGTGAATCCACCAGATCGTAAAGGCCATCCTTTCTTCCATTCATGAACACACGAACCATTGACGATACCAATGTCAGAACCCATGAATCAAAATTCCAAATTTCAACTGCCAAATACCCATAAAACCAAAGTCAAAATCAAATCAAAATCGCTTTGACCCTTACACCCATGCAAAAAATTTACATCAAAAAAACAAAGGGGCACAAAAAAAAACAACCTTTGACTTGAACCTAGAAATGGGTCGGTCGCATGAAGTAAAAAAAAAAAAACACAAATTTAGTATGTGAATCTGTTCAATTCAAATCTCTGCAGCATTAAAGTGTATAATCTGTTAGATGAAGAAAGTGATGGAAATGAGTGAAAGAGTAATAATAATGAGAATTGGAATTGGAATTGACCTGGGTTTTTAGAGAGAGAAAACGTGAAGTGGGTATGGGAAATTGAGGGAGTCTGTGTAGAGAGAGGAGAGAGAAAGAGTATGTGTGAGTGCATGCAAAGCAACAGATGCATAAAATGCATGCACGACAACAATTGAAGACACAAACAAACTCAACATTCAACATGTACTACATACAATTACAAACCCCACCGCTAACCTTAATTAACTCAACGCATACTACAATGTAACAAATCGTTTAATTTTCATGAAACTGTTTTTTTTTTTTTTTTTATATTTGAGGAGGGTGATAATGATAATGTTACCTGCGGGTTATTTTGGGTGTGAATGTGACTTGGGGAGTGGTTTTAGTTGTCTTGTTATTGAGTTCATTTGGGATTATTAGGTGAAACATGTGTTTGTGCTTGTGTTGCACATGTTGTATGTAGGTGAGGTGGCATTTTTTAGAACTAGAAAAAGGGTTTGGAATTATTGATGATGATGTGGGTATTTATGTTATTTTGGGTTGTTTGGTTTAAGGGGTTATTGATGATGGGTAATGGAGGAGAAGGGTTTTAGATGTGAGATCTATATCATAGTTATTGTTATGTCTATTCTTCTCATGCTTTTTTTTTTTACAATAGCTTTATGTCTTCCATGTATATATTATACTTTCTATTATTATAGTTTTTTAAATTTATTGGTAATCGATTCATCTAATCTATATTTATATTTAAAATTAAATAGTTATTATTTAATTAATTTTTAAAAAATATTTATATGCAATAGTGATTGATTCTAAATATTATAAATATAAGAGTGTTATTTCTATTGCATTAGTTAAACTCATTATAACAGAGTGATAAATATTTTAAGGGACTCACTCTTCAGAGCTCCTTTGACGGTCTCATTTTTCAAGCTTTGTCTAAAAAATTGATTCTCCAATTTTTACTCGGAAATGAATTAGTGTTTACCTAGTTTAAATCACTTTGCCCTTCCCAGAGCTTGTACTTGACGGACTATTAATTGGGATAACTTCGATTGCATTATAGAAGAGATCGATTCATGTCATATTTGGCCTCGGAATGGCATGGGCCCATGGAAAGTCTAAGCGATCTTACATAGTAAGCACGTGAGCGTGCCCGACCCATACCATTTTGCTTGGAGCGTGGATGGTGCGACTCAATATTGTATGGGTCAAGTTGAAGGTACATAAAAATGTGTCATTCCACATCATAGAAGAAAAACCGAAATTGCCATAACTTTAGCGAGGAAACAACACTACATCTAACAGAGGGAGGAATAAGTCTCTTTATCCCCGCGCTTCAGCCACGTAGTTGGGGTTAGAATCGGTTCTTCACCTACAACTTGACCCGTGGATTGTGGCAATAAATATCTTAACCTCTAGAGTTGGTAAGGGATTAAATTTTCAAACATTCAACACTCTAAATCCCTTTTAGTATATCATATGCAAACATGGCTCATACCATTGTATTTATCACAAGTACAACTAGTGTCTACTGTGAGGCCTTGGTAAAACTGACCTAGGTCACACTTTTACTTAATACTCAGTTACCTTAATCACCTTTACACCATGGTGAGACGAAGCATCACCTCCCCCAGTAGTAGCGGCAACGACGACAATAAGGCCATAGTGTAGATACGACTCATTATGGAGAAATTAAATTGTTCCAACCAAACCTTGCAAGATAACATCTTGACCCTTCAGCAACAACGTCATGAAGACAATCTGCCAAAAGACGATGAGATCATGCATCCTCATCTTGTCTCCGTTGAAACTTGAGGCACTCTAGTGCCAAAAAAACTTCAAACCGCCATCACTGATGACTTTTGATACAAAAAGGAAACCCCGCAAAAACATTTTGGCCATCAACACTTAGATGACAATAATTGGCACATGTGACTCCTTGAAATGCAATCTTTTGTCTAGTAATTTCACGGAGGCAACTTTGAGGTGGTGCATGAACCTTCCCCGCCTTTCGATGACAATATCAAGACTTCTCGAGAAAATTAATCCATCAATTTTTGGAAAGTAAACACTAGAAAGTTTCGTCAACTATCTTATTCAATGTTCATTAAGGGAACTCTGAGTTCTTCAGAGAATATCTTGACCTATTAGATGAGGTGACTATAAAGGTGGTACATCCAAACTAGAAAATGTTCGTAGGAGCATTCCAAAATGGTTTAAAGGCACACTTTAATGAGACTCTCTCCTATAATATTATTATTTCCATGGCTAAAATTATGTTCCGATCTAAGTTTTATATCAAAGAGGACTATAGCAATGCGATAAAGAAACCAGGGATGTCAAAGAGTGTGTCGTCGATGTGCCTGATTATTTGCAAGAACAATGTCAGATCCCAGTGTACTTTTCCCATTAGGGACATGTCAACTTTCAAATGCAATGGGAGGTCTGTAGATAACTTTACACCTCTCAACATTCGTCGAGAGAAATATGGTGTGAAGTTCCCCATAGTCACGACATCATGCCTCCTCCAACTCCAAAGATTGAGGTCATGGGGCCCGAACCCAATAGGTACTGCAGATACCACGAGGTTAAGGGTTATCACAATAACTATTGCCACCAACTCAAGAGAGGTATCGAGCTATTGGTGTAAGTTCTAGAGGCTAATACCATGACAACCAATACCTCTAACAGCATTTTGCAATTGATCCTTGACAACTAAAAATTGTCTGGAATAAATTTTTTGGATTGGGACCGAAACCTAAGGATTGTCCTCAAACATGATCAAAAGTTGTATGTCTTGGAGACACCAATTCCTGAAGAGGAACCTCCTAGTTTTTCTCCTAAGGCTGAAAGAGATGCTTATAAGAAGCATGTTGATGATGCCAATGAAACTGCTTGACTCATGCTGGCTACCATGAACTCAGAGTTGTAGAAGAAACATGAGAACATGGCAACGTTTGATATGATCCAACACCTAAAGATGCTCTATCAAGAGCAAGCGAGGCATGAGAAGTTTGAAGTTTCAAAAGCCTTTTTTCAAGGCAAGTTAGCTGAGGGAATCCCTGTAGATCCCCATGTACTCAAGATGATTTGGTATGTGGAGAACCTTGAAAGATTGGGGTTTACCCTCGAAAAGGAACAGGTGACTGGTTTGATCTTTAAATTATTGTCGGATAGCTTCAGTCAACTTTTATTTAATTTCAACATGAATAATATGGACAAAAGTCTTCCAGAACTGCTAAGCATGTTAAGAACCACTGAGCAGAATCTGAAGTCAAAAGGGAAGTTCATTGTGATGGTCAATGATGGAAAGAAGATGGACAAAGGGCCCATCAAGCAGGGTGGCAAAGGGAAAGGAAAGGAAGTTGCGAAACCCAAACTCACTGGTGCTTCTTTGAAGCCTAATTGAGGTATAACAAAGGAGGGAACTTGCTTCCATTGTGGTAAGACCAGACACTGGAAGAGAAACTGCCCAAAGTACATGGAAGATAAGAAGAATGGAGTAGAGACTTCAACTTCAGGTATTTTTGTTATAGAAATAAATTTATCTACTTATGCATCATGGGTATTAGATAGTGGATGCGGTTCTCACATTTGTACCAATGTGTCGGGGCTAAAGAGGAGTAGAGAGTTGGTCAAAGGTGAAGTTAATCTACGAGTTGGCAATGGAGCAAAGGTTGTTGCTTTTGCCATTGGAACTTAAGTATTAACTTTACCTAGTGGTTTAATAATTCAGTTAGATAACTGTTATTATGTACCTGCAATTATCAAGAATATTATTTTTCGTTTCTTGTTTGGAAAAGTTTAGTTTTTCATTAATAATAAAAAATAGTTTTTGCTCTATTTATTTGAATGATGTATTCTATGCTATTGCACAAATAAACAATGGGTTGTATGTCCTTGATCTTGAAATGCCAATTTATAACATTAATACTAAAAGGATAAAAACTAATGAGTTAAATCCAAGTTACCTTTGGCATTGACGCTTAGGCCACAAAAATGAGGAGCGTATTTCCACACTCCATAAAGATGGACTACTGGACTATTTTGATTATGAATCATACGAGACATGCAGATCTTGTTTAATTGGAAAGATGAGAAAATCCCCATTAACAGTAGAAGGTGAAAGGTCTAATGATCTTTTGGCCCTCATACATACTGATGTATGTGGACCACTAAATATACTAGCCTGAGGAGGTTTTCAATACTTCATCACATTTATTGATGATTTCAGTAGATATGGATATGTGTATTTAACGAAACACAAATCTGAGTCTTTTGAAAATTTCAAGGAATTTAAGAATGAAGTACAAAACCAACTAGGTAAGAATATTAAAGTTCTTCGATTAGATCGAGGTGTTGAATATTTAAGCCTAGAGTTTGATGACCATCTAAAAGAGTGTGGGATTCTATCCCAACTTACTCCTCCAGAAACACCACAATGGAATGGTGTATCTGATAGAAGAAATCGAACCTTGTTAGACATGGTCCGGTCCTTGATGAGTCACGTCAATCTTCCAAACTCATTTTGGGGACATGCTCTTTTGACCAAAGCTTACACACTTAATGTGTTCCATCCAAAAAGGTTGAGAAGAAACCATATGAGTTATGGAGTGGTAAGAAAACACATATGTCTTACATGAAGATTTGGGGTTGTGAAGTGTATGTGAAACGACAAATTTTAACCAAGCTTGAGCCCAAATCTGACAAATGCTTACTTGTAGGTTATCCTAAAGAAACAAGATGGTATTTAAGGTGTGAAAAACACTAGAAAGAGGGGGTTTGAATAGGGTTTTAACACCAAAACTTTTCCCTTTAAAATGAAGTTGATTCTTGGTAATAAAGATAGATTTACAAGAAGGAAAGAACAAGGTATGTTTATACTAGTTCACTTGATAGAAAGTGCAGAGGTTTGGGCCTTCCCCGGAAAATAGGAGCGCCCAATTATGTGAAGGGGACTTGACCCTTGTTGAATCCAAGACAAGAAGCAATATGATTGTGCCTGTGGCTGGAAATCGACCCTGCATAAATAATTGATTTCGACTGATTCACATGTTGACCCGACACACAAGCGTACTTTCGAAAAAGAGAAGTGAGAGCCTCAATAGAATCCTTGTGTCCTTTAAAAAAAACCATTATGTTGTCGGCATAAAGAGCATGCGAAGGCACACAAGAGTTCCGAGAAGCCTTAATCAGTTTCACATGATTGATCTCTACTAGTTTAATCACTCATCTACTAAACACATCTTCTGCCAAACAAAACAGTAGAGGCGATAACGGATCTCCTTGACGCACACCACTCTTGCAAGTGAAAAAACCAATTTGCGTTCCATTGACCGAAACCGAAATGACAGCAGAATGCAGAATGGAATTTATCTAGCTGTAGAATTTTTCATCAAAATCGAAGGCTTTGAGGAATTTAAGCAAGAAATTCCAACTGAGCGTGTCGAATGCCTTGGAAATATCGACTTTGATGGCAAGTTTGTCGTTCTTGCATTTTTTTGGGAGAATATTAATCGCTTTGGAAGTGACGCAAATACAGTCCTTAATGCTCCTACTTTTAATGAAAGCTCTTTGTTCCGGAGAGATGATAAAAGATCAAGGGTAATCTGTTAGCAATTATCTTGGTAATGATTTTGTGTTTGAATTTGGCAAGGGAAATTGGCCAGAACTGCTCGATGGAATTTGCATTAGGAACTTTAGGAATCAGCACCAAGGTATTAATGTTATAGTTAGGCATAATCCAACCTTCTTTAAATAACTGTAAAACTGCACCAAACACATCATCGTTTATAATTTTCCAGTATTTTTAAAAGAAGAAATCGCTAAAACCGTCCAGGCCCGAAGCACTCTCCTTATCCAAACTCATAACTGCATTGTAAATGTCCTCTATAGTAGGCAGTCTGGTAAGGGCCATGTTATACTCATCACTCATCAAAGGAGGAATAACCTCTTCAATCAAACTTTCATCTTGCAAAACAGAAAACGTTTTAAAGAGACTCGTGTAATAAGAAATCACATGATCCGCAATCTGTACCCTTTCAGTAATAATATTTTTATTCACCCTCATACATGATTTTCTCTTGGTAGTTTGTTTGATCTTACCGATTTTGTGGGAAAAACGTGTATTTCTATCCCCTTCAGCATTCCATTTGATGCGAGCATTTTCCTTCCAAAAAGATTCTTCCCTTTGAGGAGTAAGGTCTAGATGTAATTGGGCGTTTCTTTCCAGAATATCAAGAGATTCCGAGGGACCCTCCTCAACAATCTTGTCTTGAATAGATCTGAGGCTATCTTCCGTTATTCTTACATTATCATGGACATTCCCGAAAGTGGATTTATTCCAAACTTTGAGCCTAGATATTAGAATTTGAAGCTTTATTTGTAGGATGAACCTAGGGAATCCAATCACTCTTGTTTTCCAAGTCTCAAAAATCATATCTTCACAACTAAGGTGGGAGGCCCACGTCTGCAAGAATTTAAAATTCGATGTATCTTTAGCATCACAGATAAGGAAATAAAAAAGAATGGGATAATGATCTGATCTATTTCTAGGTAAAGTTCTGTAGGAGGTATTAGACCAAAGATCCAGCCAACTTTGATTGCAAATGGTTCTATCTAAGCGTCTTTCGTTATGAAAATTTCCTTTTCTGCCATTTTTCCAGGTGAAGAAAGTGCTAGAAGTAGTAACATGCACACGAGAGTTTTGGTTCATCCAATTGTTGAAGTCTTCTATGGTAGGTCTTGCAGGAGGCCAGGCAACATAATGTTCATGGGCTCTCATGATACAATTGAAATCTCCAATGAAAGCCCAAGGGAGGTTGAATTGATTTTGAAGCTGAGAAAGGTTTTGCCAAAGGGACCTACGAAGCACAAGGTTAGTAGAAGCATAAACGACTGAGATACCAAAAGACTTATCATGGTCCCTAAGGAGGAAGCATATTTGTTGGCTATCTATAGCAACAACTTGAGGATCAAAATCAATGAGGCAGCAACACCAGAGATTAGGATCTAAGTCATCCCTATCATTCAAAGCAAAAAGCTTAAGACCTAATTTATGAAGTCATCTAAAAGGAAAATTTGTCACCTCCATCCACGGTTCAGAAATGAAAACAAAATCCGGTTTATTTACAAAAATAAGCCATTTTAGAGTTAATTTTATGGGAGAGTTAGAAATACCTATCACATTCCAATAGAGGCACTTCATGAGAACGTCGAAGATGGTCCTGCTTGAGATCTTATGGTGTGTTTCGGTTTGCTTCTGGATGCTTGTTTCTTTTTTAGGATGGAAACTGCATTAGAAAAATCCCATTCCTTATTCGTAAGTTCCTCCTTCAAACCAGCTAGATCCGCCCAAGAGTTATGCAGGAAATTATCCAATTGAACATCCTTACCACTATTTACTACATCTTGAGTTGGTTCCACAAAAATAGAAGGTTGTGATCCCAAATCTTCAGGAGGTTGAGATATTAAATTTAAAGGGTTAGTAACCATGATGGGAGCAGCGGGAGTCACCAAAATACCATTCGTCAGTTGCATGTCCTTTTCCACAATATTGCTAGTGTCTGCCACAATCTCATTAGACTTGGTGATTTCTTTCTATACATAAGTGGTTTTGGTCTTAGGGATAGGAGGTGTGCTATGTTTCTGCAGAATTTTGCATTCATGTATAGCATGCCCCAACTTCCTGCAATGATCAAAAAGCTATGGAATATTTTCGTATTCGATATCTGCAAAGAAAGAAAAACTTGCTCTTTTAACCACCACATTGTGATCCAGGGGTTTAGTTAGATCCATATCTATTAGAACACGAACAAACTGCCCGAAAGTACGATCAATTCTCGATTTGGATGACGCTGCACCAATGCAGATTGGCGTACCAACACAACTGGCTATATTAAAAAGTATTCTAAGTCTCTAATATTCTTGAGATAGCCCAAAAAATCTTACCCATACTTGCGCCGAAGTATTACTTTGAAGAGAGGGATTGAAATCTTTTGTCCAAGCGAAAAGCTTTAAGGAACCCGGATGTAAACTGATGGCACCAAAGGCCCGAACTCTTCGCATATCTTCCGTGCTGGAAAAAGTGAACCCGTAGTAGCCTTTTCCCAAAGATGACACTCCCCAGTTCTTCACTTCAGTCCAGAGAAGAACTAGTTTTTCTTTAAGTGCAACTACCAGTTCTTCCCAAAGATGACACTCTGCCATGGAGATTGTTTTTACATTCAACAATACCAGCTTCGTATTCATCTTCTGGAATTGTGATAAAGGGTCTGTCCCCCTTGATTACCAGATTAGGGAATTGCGAAAGCGGAATGTCACAAACTCCTTTTAAAACATGAGCGAAGGATTTTGAGATTTAAGGTTTTGGATTCGTTGCGGAAGGAGGAGGTTGAAGAGGAATAGTTTGTTTCAGATTGACACGGACTTATGTGGTTTCATTTCTGATTTCTAGGAAAAGATCTTGAACTTCCATATCAACTACGGTGGAGAAAGTAGAAAATATTATGGATTTCCGCCGCCATTCATCGAACTTAATTTATATATTTATTTTTCAATGCTCATAAAACTTATAAGAAGTCTTGTAATAAAAAACAAAGAGAGAATGCAATTTTTCTAATGCAATTGAAGATGGTTTCTAATGGTGAGTGAGGTTTGTACATGTAATGCTAAAAAATGGCATCCCTATCGCAACACTTGGGTATTGGGGTTTCAGTTAGGTGCTCTTATTTGATGTAGTTTTGGGTTATTAATTGCAATATTGATTATTTTGTGAGCGATAACAATATTTTTGTTGTCTTTATAACATTCTGCATGTTTTTTTGGAGAGAATTTTCAAGGAATCCTTCCTTAATGTTTTTTTTTGGGAGAATTTCAAGGAATTCTCCCTTAGGCTCTATTTGTTTGAAGAGAAAAAGAGACGACTTTGTTTGTTTGAAGAGAAAAAGGGACGAGAGAAGTTGAAAGGGGAGAGGATGAAGAGAAGTGTCCCATCAAAGTTGCTTGGTGAGAAGAGAAATGGAGAAGATAGATTAATTTCTTGTGGGTGCTACGTTAAATTTCTTTCTCTCCTATGATGCGAAGAAATGAACAAGTCTATTATGATTTTGGGACTTTCTCCGATATATCCCTGCCAAAAGCTTTATGCAAAGACCATTTTAATTTATTTTTTTAGCATAAAGTTATTTTATACTACTTGTTTGACCATTAACTACATATCAGTATCATCTAAATTTTTTTAATGAAATTAATTCTAAAGTTTAATAAATAATATTATAATTTATTCATATAAAACTAATAATTAAACAAATTAAGTTAATATAATAATTCAATGTCAAGCAATGAACAATTTAACTGAATGAGTATATTAAAAAAATTAAAAAATTAATTAAAGTATTATATTTTTATATTGAAATAATGAATTTAATTTATAAATTAAAATTAGAATAAAAATTAAAATAATTGATATATGAAATTAAATTAATATAATATTAAACTACATATTATATATTTTTATAAGGACATTTTAGTCTTTGTAAATTTAACACAACTCTATCTCTTTTATTTCTCTCCTTCTTTTGTTCCCAACAATAGGGCAAATCTTCTCTACTTCTCATCTCTTTCTCTCTTTTCACACTCTTTCTCATGTCTTTCTCTCTTCTTAATTTCTTCTTACATCCAAACATACCCTTAAAGTGTCACGGATTCTCACCAGCGGAGAGGTCCATATTTAAAAAAAAAACAAATAAATTAAGAATGTTGTATTATTGATTGAAAATATAAAAAGTTTTAGTTTATGCGTTAAAGGGGTGTTTGTTTGATGGATTCAAATAGGATTCTTTTGTTAAAGGGGTGTTTGTTTGATGAATTCAAATAGGATTCTCGCGAATGTGAGGTTGAGAATCTCATATTCCCATGTTTGTTTGAAGGTTTAAAAAATTATTTCTAGGTATTTTTTATTTCTTGGAATAAAATTTACTCATGGAATTTGAAAGATTTATTCCCATGTTAATGGGTGGAAATTCTACATTTCCATGGGAATAAAAAATAATTTGAAAGATTACTTTTAACATTTTTGTATTTATTTTAAAAATTTAAAACTATAAATAAAATAAAATTTTAAAACATTCATAAAAACCTTAATAACTTGTCAAACAAATTGATGAGTATTTTTCCAACAATAACATTCCTAAGAATAATATTTCCAAAATTGTAAATTTAATTCATCAAACAAACACACCCTAAAATTAATCTCTTTGAGAAAATGCGCCCGCATGTATGTTTTTACACTCATGTTCAATAAATAAAAAAAATCAATATTTTGCAATTATTTATAAACGTAATAGGGAATAATACATATATATAATCACGATCATACAAAAATAGCATGCAAATAACAATATTATGAAGAATTCTCACCGGACTATGTATCCATGAAACTCTATTTTTCAATGCAAGTTTTACCTTAATCAACATGCATACTTGTACAGAGTACTATACCAAAACATACCAGAGAAAGTCAGAAAAATGTTTAACAATGCATTGCAGTAAAAAATGTTGAATGTTAATTTTTTCCCCTAAATCTGATGAGAAATTATATTCCTACCAGGTCCAAGGAAGGTGTTATTCCTTCTGGATGTTGTAGAAGCTCCGTTCAATACCTTCTGAACACGCAGATGAAAGACGTAGCTTTCAAGCATCACCTGACCCGACGACAAGCAAATTTGATCATTAAAATGATTTCCGTTTACCTTGTTTCTTCCATCAGGCGGACTAACTTTCATTTCTGTATAAAGAAAGAAGAATAGGAGACACATTTTGAAAATAATCAAAGATCAAAATATAGAAGAAATTAGATTTGTAGACCAATGAACTGCATACCTTCATTTCTAATTTTACATCTAAGAGGAGTTTTTGTTTCAGCATCACAACTGCTCCTGGTGAAAATTTCAATTTCCTAAGCATATATCTCATGTAATATGTATTATGAGAGTGTTGACACCAGCATAGCATCTAAGAATGAGAAAAAAATATACTAGTAGGACTTAAGAATATTCGTACTTTCTGTTATCTTCTGGACTTTCGTGTTTGTCAGGTATCTTCAGTGACGAGGACATCTCCTCCACATGAACAGGAGAATAAACTGTTTCATGACACTCTGTTGTCTTAGGATTAGTGTTATCCGTGCATTCACTTTTTCGTGCATCATTATTGGAAGTTGGAGCATCTTCTTCCATTTTCTTTTCACAGGATATTTCATTCTCCCCCATAAAAATATCTTCTTGATCAAAAAAATCGTGTCTGTCTTTTTTCAATTTCATTTGTCTTTCTCCTTTGGTCGCACTTCCCTGTCCTGACATATCAGTAGATGAAGTCTCACAATGAAAACCACCATTGTCTTGAGGCATTTCTTTGAACTGAAAATCTGAAGATAAACTTGGTCCGGTTGGCCAGGAATGAAAACTCGGGAATGGAGTTGGACTGTCAAATGCAGACTTTTCCAAGGTGAAACTGCAAGGAGGAGAATCGGCCATGCTTGCAGCATTTTTAAATCCAGCAAAGGAAGGACTAGCCCTGTATTCAGGGGTTGTAAAGACGGTGAAAGGATCTTCAGCTCGAGTATTGCAGCCAAAGACTGAAAAGTTTGTCTCTAAATCTTGATAGAATGAAGTGGTAACAGAACTTCTATCAACAGAAGCATATCTTTTCTCAAACTGCCAGCTGTTTTGTGCACCAATCTCTTCCTGGAGAATAAAGTTTGAGTGATGAGAAGGTTTTTGCTTTGATGGATTTGGAAGACTTCTGTTCTTCTCTTCGGGAGTACTGCACTTATGACTAGGGCTTGCAAAAAGCTTTCTTTGTTTTCTTCTGTTCTCTCCTGTTACTAGTCTTGACGGCGAATGCACGACGTACTCACCCCTTACTGACAAAAAATAGACATTCCAATTAAGATTGGTAGTGGTATCAATGTCTTATGACAGAACTGTTTATCATATATATGACTCTTAAGAATGTGCATTGGTGTTTGTGTTTGCACGAGCGTCTGAAAGAGAGAGAAATAATATAATACCAGCAGTGGCTGAGCTTGACTCTCCGCTGATATATCATTCAAAAATAATAGTCAGACACAAGTAACAGTACAAAGAAACAGATGAAATCACCTTGAAACACAGGATTATTCTGATTTTACCTCAACAAGCTCGAACTGTCTCTTACATCTTCTGGAAATAAATTTTGCGCATTGTTCCCATATGATCTAAAACATTTACGACCACATAAAAACATAAGCAAATGCTCATCCCACAATAGAGTGTGCATCTAAGAATAATGTTCATACCTTGTCCTACTAGCACCACAGAAGTTAAAATCATCATCAAATTGGTCTGTCGAAAATGAAGCCAATGGCTCTGAAGATAAAGAAAAGGAGCATAGCAATAAACACCAGCACAGAATGGTATATAAATCATTACTTATGTCGATATGTTATGGACTCACAAACAAATGATGTCACATGTTACATGTTCATTACATGACATCACTTCTAGGAATAAGTGAATCAAACTGACTATTAATCACAAACTTGATGTAGAAATAACTATCGGCACCGTGATAAATATGGAAAATTGTAGCACCGTCTGAGCATAACCAACAATTGTGTAGGTAACATCATTCTTAAGAAAAATAAGAAATACAATTTACATGTTAATGACGTGTCAAATGACCAGACAATTCTTCACAGATATTAGGTACATGACAAAACAGAAGAATGGAAACTTATGGTGGTGAACCAACTAGAGCGGGTGGAAATTAGATAAGGTGTTGTCAGTGCCATTGATGTTCAAAGAATACTTTTGAAAACAGTGACATAAATTTAAAATGATAGCTTAAGCAAGCAAGCTGTACCATCCATGTTGAAATCTTTCCTTGCTGTTGCTGAAGGCCTACAGAGCCATAAACAACAAACAACCATCTTTAAGACAAAAATATCATTATAAGAAACAAGCGAAGATATGCAGAGTGCTCAAATACAATACATAAATACCATTTCTCCGGAAGGAGGTCTTCAAAACCATAACATTCCCTTTTGAAAGCCACTCTTTTCAATGGTTCAGGAGATTTACAATTCATTTGAAAAGTATTCTCATATGAGGTATCATATCCTATCGCTTCGTCAAACTTCTCGTCAAGGAAGATAGAACATGCTATATACATAACACTAAGGGGTTAAATATCTTTCAAATATCCATAAAAATTGGTATGCCTTGAATTGGAAAGGTGAATGTGTGACCATGAAACTAGGCTAAACCTGGCCTTTAAACAAATTAAGTGTACTTAAAAGCTATACATTGTAGACAACTTGTGCAGGTTTTAACTGAATCATTAATCCAGGAAATTAAACTGATACAAGTTAGATAGGAATGCTACTTTTATTATTTCCCTTATTTTCTGGGGAGAGGCATTATAAACATTTCAGTTGTATTGGATAGGAGTTGTAGAACTATATAGTTGCTGTATTCCCAATAAGTTAGATGACGTTAGATAAGCAAAGCAACAAATGCATAAAGGTTACTGCTACGTCTTAAGATGTAAGATAGTGAAACGAAAAAATAGGAAGCTTTAAATTACCATTCCATGTGTCTTCATTGTTTTCATTATTTTCAGTCTTGTGGAAGAACTCTTTACTAATGGAAGGCCGATTTTTGTCAACATGGTCATAAAAATGCCCGTGGTCTTCAATAACTTTTGAACCTTGATTTAATTTTTTTGATGGGAAACTTGAACTGATAGGTGAAACCCCAATATCTTGCATCATTGCATCCTATAAGTAATGTGCCACATTGCATAGTTTCAATATTAAAAAGGTGGAATATAATGATGCAATTCAACCACTAGAGAACACAAGAGGTCTGACTTTGACGTAGTCAGAGGACTAAAAGTGGCAAAGAATAAAAGAATCAGATACAAGGTTAAGTAGAGGTCGGCATACACGGAATTTCACTTTGTTCCATGAAATCAGATATCACTCCTTTTTCAACCAAAAAAAAAAATCCACAACTATATTTTGCTATTTAAACCTTCTCAACTTTGGTTTAAGCTGAAAAAATTAACTTTGGGCAACTTCCTGGTGTATAACTCCCGCCATTACGGAGTCCAGAAACAATATTTTTCAACTTTGACGTGGGAAGTTGAGAAAATGTTTGCTAAACCTTACCCACGTCAAAGTTAAAAGTAGATGTTTTTGCTTTTCAACTTCAATTAAGGGAGTTAAGTGATATACAATAAATGGGGCTCATTGAAAAGGTGAGAAGCTTCATGGTGTTAAGTGTAATTTGGCCTAATATCTTCAATGATATTACCATTACCAATACTACTAAGTCAGCATCCTGCTTAAGTGAGACAGATACTTTTCCTTACAAAACATTAAACTCAATTTACGGGGGTGGCTATGAAAGCAAGATAAATATTTCAATTTAGCAAATATTCTTTAATTTAAGAATTTCTTAAGGTAAAAGATAAAAATAAAGCAACGAATATATTCTTTAATTTAAGAACTTCTTAAAATAAAAGAAAGAAAAAATAGATCATTACTATATCTATCATACTATGTAATTCTTAATTAAAAGAAATAAGTTCCCTCTCTTACCCTACAAAACCCTCTATCTAAACATACCGAAAGTCCAACCCGCCCTGCCTATAGATACAAAGCTAATACTTCTAAATCAGATTCTCCCTAGGTGCTTTACAATATTGTGTATACATTTCATTTTATAATTGATGATTGTGGACTAACTTTAAGATCAACCTACATTATAGTTTTATACTATGGATGAGAAGATAAATGATTCTGATGTAAAAATCATGAAAGCATTTTAAATTTTAATAAAAGAAAAGATGTAAATTCTTCAGGCACAAAATCATAAATGGAATATTTATAGTAGTTTAGGTATGGCATGAAAACTAACATATAGCTTCAGAACCTGCAGATAAAATTATTAAGCAAAGTAAAACAAATGTATATACAAAAAGCATTTTCTTTACCACTTCAAGTTCAATGTCATCCAACACGTGGCTAAGATTCTTTAACTTTTTCTTCTTTCCATCCTTCAGAAATGGAGAGTTTCTATATGGATTTCTGCCAACCACCAATTCCAAAACATGTTAAAAAAGATTCTGTTTATCTTGGCTAGCAGCCTGTGAATTTTACAACGTTACAAACCCGCTTCTGTTGTGTTGTTTACTTTTGTTTCAACCTCAGAGAATTTCAATTTTATATTCAAGACCAACATCTTAAAAGTGGAGGCTGTTTTTATGAAACTAGAGGAATGATAGTCCAAGTCATTCACTAGTATATGACACTGTTTAAAGTAACACTAGCTAAAGTTAATACCTCATAGCAATTTCACAAGTAGTTTCCCTAATCACCCACTAGGAATGTTAAAAATATCTATTCTTTGCAGAATAGACTTACAGAAAGCAGGAATTAACAAGTGATCTATCTTAAAGATTATCAATTTAGTTACCTAGCCATTTGTTGCGGTGAATGAACTGGTGTCTCTGTTCCAACTTTACCCAAACCTAAAAGGATTTTGTTGATGTTGTATGAAAAAAAATGTCAGTAAGTAACAATTGGATAAACAGTGACATAAATAAAGTTCACTTTATCTGAATGTTAAAGCACATCATGCAGTCATCTAAGAAATAATACGTGTAAGAGAAGATATATGTTGAAAATATTAAATTGTGAAAAACATACTTAATTTGAGCGACAAAGACCAAAATTGACTGTTTCAAAGATAATATGATATCCAATTTCTGAACAAGAAACGGATATGACTTTTGGTTTTGTTGCTAAATTTGAACATTACAAATTTAATCACCATCACCAGGGTCAAAATTTTACTGTAAGAGATAATTTTCAGTTTGCAGTTTAGCTTTATGTCAAATTTAAAAGGGAGCTATCCATATATTTCATACATTCTGCTGATGAGTATATAACATGAGGGAATAAAATAAGTTCAGTAATCCTATGAATAATGCAATATGAAACATGAGGGAGTAAAATGAGTCAAAAGCATGACTTACCTTGAAGTGAAAAAGAAACATGATCTTCACAGGTTGGAGACTTTTCCACAGTGGGATTAAGCTCATCATCACAAAGCAAATCAATGACAGATAACTCTGGGTCTTTGAACAACGAAAAATAATAGGTGAGAGGAAAAAGTTTGGAGGATGATGGATAGGGTGATAAAAAATAAAAAGAAAAGTTAGATGTTAAAGAATTTCTAGTATTATGGCCTCAACCAAAAAATCTTTGAGATGATCTAAACTTTACTGTGACAAGAAACACCATAGTACCGGCAGCATACACTTCTGGAAGTATCAGCATACCCTTGTGGAATATCAATAGTATGCTACTTACATGGATCAGTTGCTGTCTTCCGATGGCTTGGTGGTCCATCAAAAGCAGTACTCTGTTGATCAGGAGCCCTTGATAAAACCCTGTCATGCGATAAAATATCAATACGGTGAATCGCAAGATCAAATTCGTGGTGGTTGAAGGATAGCTTAAAAATAACCAAGCCAATCCATTTAGACCAATCCCCTGGTATTTCTGTCTCATTCTGCCACCCCCAAAGAAAAGAATAGAAGAAAAAGAGAGATCTGCAGAGGGAATAATGGGGTGCAAGAACCAAAACAAACCAATTAAAAGTTAGGATCTATTGGGAAAAAAATCCAATTCCCACGTTGATTAGAGAAAAGCTCTAAGATGAGTTTATAAAGAGTGACACTCCTCAAATTATATCACTTGGTTTATATTTAAATTAGTTTGGTAGTTCTAAAATTTCCCGAGCCAAAGACACCAAAGCAACTAATGAAGTCTTAAAAATCCCAACTTCACCAATCCAAATACCACACACCCATATAAGGAAAGAAAAAGGCATAGTGCAGTCATCTAAAGCCATTCAAACAACAAGTGAATAAACATATATTTGACATATGCTTCTAGATTAATTGAGAAGTGAGAACACCTTTTATCTGTTTATTTGCCACAGATGCCTAACTAAGTAGAACAATTAGTTAGAAGAAACAAGAAAACAATGCAATCATTCTCTTTGGTCATATAAATTTTAAGGCTCAATAACAGTAACATATAAAAGTATTCACTTACTTTTTTGGTGAAGTTTTAATCTGGCCGCATAAACGTGCTCCTGCTTCTGTAACTAATTCACCATATGCTACATATCTCAGTTTCAAATTGCATTTAAATGGAACCATTAAAACTTGGCAGTTTACACAGCAGAAGCAAATGTACTAGAGCTCATACTTTCTTCTTCAAATCCGCAAGCATTTACAGTAGTCTCCTCTTTGGCGGATATTCTTGGCTGATTTCTTGAGACACTGCCTGGCATCGCAGAAAAGACGTCTCCTTCGTCCCTCCCTTTCACTATTGTACAATTTTGGGGAAATTGATAATTTTAGTAAACTGAACATAAACAAAAAAGAAGCATGAAGTCATCAAAACAGTAGAAACAAGAAAGCACTTAGAAAGATAATTTGGATAGGAATCCTAATAAATCTTTTTCCCCGCCATATCACATGGCTATCTCTACAGAAATCTATCAGATCAGAGTCTCAATTTACTGAGCCTAACATAATGACTTATCAACCAAAATTAGCATCCATTTTTCAATATAATGAAATCATTCCCATCTTAGTTAGTTAGTAAAACATGAAAATCAGGAGAAATAAAGTGAGTGGATAATACAATGCAGACATGATTTATTTTCGCGAAAATCTCATGATACAAAACCATCTCTCTTTTGTAAGCAAACAAGGCTAATCCTTAATAGGTTTGGGTGATATTTAAGGCAGCTGTCAACTTCTAATAACCCTCCACTAGCTGATGTCATCCACGTTTTATGTATGGTCCAAACAGAACAATATTGGGATTTGGGAAACTGCTTAACTGATCAATATATGTCACATAAAAATAGAAGTATGTTTAAAACAACAAGCAAGTCTCACTTTGCAAGACTCTAAAGAAGCAACACAACTGCTACGCAGAAAGAATATTAGACACTTACCATTATGACCGACATAATTGCATTCCTGCGCATTCTTTGATAAGTTTAGCAAATTACGAATGTCCAGAGACTGATGCTCTTTGTGGATTTCTCCATCCATGCCTGAACTTTCAGCATGGTTATCTAAGCCCTTCATCTGAACATTTTGTTGTTGACGCCTCCTTTGCTCAAAATATTGCTTCTGCCTGGTAGAAATAAGTATTTGAATAAAATGCATGAGCAAACAACAAAAAAACTCAGAAGAATAAGTCTTTCAAGTCTCAACCAACAAGATTCTACTAGTATAAGTACAATTAACATCTATATATTTTACCTCTTCTGCGTAGACATCCACGACTGAAATTTCCCATCTCAGTTCAAGTGACGATATGCACCCGATAGATAATATGATTGGATAGCAAAGGAAAAACAAGCATCGTGTCAAGTCCTCGGTTACAACACGTTGCAATTCAAAAAGACATTACAAGCCAAAAAATCTCTTCTACCAATAGCAAACCATGAAAATCACGTTCACAATTTATGCTAATGGAAATAAAATAACTAGTTTATTTTCAGAAACTTCATGATTTTCATGACGTGTAATCATCAACAATCAAAGTATATAATCTTCTGGATCAATCCAAGTCTTACTTATCACCATTTCAATGCAAGAAAATAGGCATGTTAGAACACTGTTAATCATTCAAATAATATTCAGCCTCAGGTTTTTCTCTCTAATTTTGCAGTATATAACATTGGGATTGAAATCATGTTAAAGTAAGCACAAAAAAATAATTCAAATTTCTACGAAAAGGAAAAAAAACTCACAGCATTAACTTTCCGCCTTGATCCTCCCATCCATTGCAACATCTTGCAGAATACGATCTAAAACCTAAACGAGGAACGAATCAAAAATTAAATCTCCAAATAAACGCAATTCGAAATTTGATTGAAAAAAGTGTGGTTCAAGGAACCGGTGAAATCATCATCAAGCGAACGCGGGAGAGAATCTGCAATCATGGAGGAAATGGAGAAAAGGAAGATGAAGAAGAAACCTGAAATGGTGAATTGAGAATTGAACGTTCTGTTTCGGAGCTTAGAGAATAGAAGATGCGCGTTGAAAGGTGAAATTGGTATGCTGAGGAAGCCGTTGCTGTGGTGAAAAGTGAAAACCGATTAGCTAGTGGCACCGCGGGAAGAGGCTCAACTTTCCTATCAGAAATATTTAAAATAAATTTTAAATTTAAATTCGTATTTGAATAAGGTAAAAAAAATTCTCAAATCAATGAATTAAATTTCTTTTTGGAAATTTTTTTAATCACTTTTAGACTTAAACTAGTAGTTCTCATTCGAGTTTTGTCAATAAAAATAATGGAGATAAATTTTATTTAAATATTTAAAAAATTAGGTTATTAGACGTGTAAAGAATAATAAAATAGTAAAAATTATAGTGACGATTGTAAATATATTTGTCATCCTTCACTCAAGAAGTGGAGCAATCTCGTAATGTTTAACTTGAATCATAATAGAAGACGATTTTATCATTTAAGATTTTGATGTAAATAATGTTGGGGATAGACAGATTTTGGAGAAAGAAAGAAAAGAATAATTGACAAGAAGTTACGCAATTGAGAGAGAATAAATTGAAATGTAGTGAGTTAGAGAGTTGGTTATATACAATGCATGTGTTGCTTGTTCAACAAGTAATTGCTCATAACAAACTAAAAGTTGAAAACAAACACCTCTAATTAACTCCTCCTAACATAACAAACTTTTATTAGGATAGCTTATATTACACTCAACATCACTTCTTAATTCAAGCTATCAAAAGTCATGACTCCAAGTTTCCTTCTCAACTTTATGAGTTGCAATCTTTTAATGGCTTTAGTGAGGATATCAACCACTTGTTCTTTTGTTAGGCAATACACAACTTCAGGCTTCGCTTTGGTGACTTGGTCCCTAATAAAGTGAAGTTTGATTTCTATATGCTTGTTCTTCTCATGTGCAATTAGATTTTTGGTTAGGTTGATTGCTGATTTTTTGTCTATTGGCAGCTTGATTGACTCTTCTAAATTGACCATCAAGTCATTCAACAACAATTGGAGCCAATTTGCTTGACATGCTACATCAGCACCTGCTACATCTTCAACTTCACAACAAGATAATGCAACCATTGATTGCTTCTTTAAGCACCATGACACATGTGCTCCTAGGATTTTGAAGATGTATCCAATTTTACTTCTCCTATCAATCTTCTCACCACACTATTTAGCATTAGAAAAACCAGTCAACTCGAGCTTATTATTGCCTTTGCCTAACTCGAGCTTATTATTGCCTTTGCCTAGTGGAAAAAGGAGACCATAATGTAGTGTGCCATTTATGAATCTCATTATCCATTTTGCATGAATAAAGTGTTGTTTGAGAGGATTGCTCAACGACAAAGTCCATAACATCCGAATCTACGATGTCTTTTTCTTGGGGGGTTTATGTTTTTGATCTCGTACTAAAGAGGATGTTTCTTTAACACCCACACGCTTGACATTTTTAAGAGGACTAGTGGATATTATGTTCCCTTGTTGGAATGTCTTCCTTTTTATTTTCCCCCCAGAGTATCACATTGGCAATATCACTTTTAGGATCAGTTAGCCATTTCTCGAATCTTTCCACCTTTTTCCTAGCATGAAGGGATTTCTTCTCAGCAATGGTCATCAGAGGAATCCTCCGTATAAGAAAAACAATAAAGATGAGAAAAAATAAACATATCAATATAAAACAATCAATTTCACATACAACTTACTCAAATAACTACCCATCTTAGTATCATGGTCATCACTCTAGTCATACTCCACCATTTCACTTGAGCTCATGATGTAAAACTCATCCAAGAGCTTAACACCCTCTCTTTCCATCCAAGATCTTGCAATGGAAGTCGTTTATCGGTATAGGGTCACTGATTCTCATTGGTCTCCTCAAATATCACCATGGAATGGTTTCCTCTTCCCTGCCACCTCATAAATTTGTCATTCTAGTTTTTATAGTTGTTGGGATGCGGGGTGAAAAGAACCCCCAACAAGGGCGCCTATGATCATCTTGTTATCCTTGTTTATGTTCTTAATTCCATATAATTAGAAAAAGATGCCTACATTAGGCATGATCTCTAAGTATTTACACATGATCTCGAAAGCCATAACGAAGGCCCACATTTAAAGGAGTTCAAAATCGAACATGGTAAAAAGAATGAGCACTTCCAAATCATAAGTGACTTAGAGTTACATATATAAGAGTTATCCCTTCGAACCATAAGGTGCCACCATGTAGGCAATTTCATCTTTAATACATGGCTACAATAAAACATCATTCTCATCTCCTATATTGACATGTTTATACTCTTACGAAAGGATGTCACGATGCCCTCAGAGTTATACAGGATTCTAAAATCTTTAAAGCCACAATTGTTTGTACTATTATCCGCCACTAATAGTCTTGTTTTTCCTCTTAAAAAATATGGCAAAATAGGGTCACAATAACCGATATAATCATAACTACTATTAAAAATCCAACCACTCCTAACTCTATGAGGTTATAATCAACCTACCCATATGGTCATTTCACATTTTATACATAATGTTTCCACATTTCCCAAACTCCATTGTGGGTACTAGGTTATATGACATTATCGTTCTCATATAACTTTGTGATGATCACCATTCTTAGAAAAAGAAAGGTAGAATACAAAAGGAAGGAAGGGATTCAATACTTAAAAGTGTGTAAGTTGATGACGAAGATAAGGATGAACTTGAAGAAGAAAATCTTTAGAGAAGTAGAGAAGACGAAAAAAAGAAAATGGAAGAGAAAAATATGATTTGCCTATTTACATAAGCCATTAGGATGAGTAGGCCGTCATTACTAGGCAATAGGTTTGCGTCTACTTCTAGGGAGGCGAAGCATCAACGACCCATGTTACAAGCATGTAAACACATTAATGTTATGTATTATATACACCTTTCCAATATAAACCCATCATCACATAACATTAAATTCACCATGTTCCTTAGGGTAACCAAATGTCACTCGCACTTTAAGGTCTTTGCTCGAGGGACTCTCCCACCAGGGACTCACCCTCTAAGCCCTCGCTTCAAGGCCTCACCAGCATTAAACTAATGTTTTCCTTGCTTAAGTCGATTCACCCCTACATGCCTTATGCTAGAGGGACTGTGAACCAATATCTCTCATCATTAATCATATCAACCCTCTAGACCTCATGCTTGAGGGACTATGAAACGGGATAACCTTTTTAGGTCCAAAAGAGGGTAACCCACATCTCAAGAAGCCTAGACACACCATATGGGGCAGAAGGTGCGAATGGGAGGAGTTATGCGGTAGGCATGCGAGAGCAACTGACACGACCCAAGAATCCTGAAATGTGTCGCATGACCTAAGTCAACCTATTCAATATCCAGACCTAGGGCAAATGTGTCGAACCATGTACTAAGTAAGTAATTGACAATGTCACCATTCTACGAAGACTACCATTACTCTTATTATGGGGGAAAGAATGGTTCCCCATATCTCAACAATTTATCAATGCGGGTACTGAAAATAATTAGTCCAATAGCTACTGCTTAGCCCAAGGGGTCAAGGTTACATATACTTTGACCACAAATTTAGCGAGATCGATAATTTTTTACATACTAAGCATCCTAAATCTCTCTTGATATCTCTACACAAGCAGAGTTCACATTATTGTATTTACCATAAGTATAAAGACTAAGAGCTAAGAATATATTGATGAATACACCTTATTGCTAGATGAAAGGATAATAGAGAAGGACGATGACTCCTTAAAAATAAATGAAAGAACCTTGTGTCTGTAAGCTTTTTGCGCTGAAGATTGTCATAGAAAGATACTCAAACTTCTATTATGCCATCTAAAAGGTCAACAAACTAAAGCACATCGATATTCTTAGAAGGATTCACTGAATTTAAGAAGGGCATGTGACAACAGGATATATTTGCAAGATGAGGGATTTAGAACAAATTATGACCCGACTTTGTCGGTACTGACTCAGGGGCTTATTGTTCTAATCTAGGCAAAAACCTAATCCACTTTAATCCAATAGAGTAAGTTACCAATTTGGGAAACAATGTTTGTACAACATTAGATCCATCTAATGGATATCGAATGAAACCCTATAAATCTCCATCTCTGAGCAACTAAAAAGGTTTTAGGGACAATGGCATGATCCAACCCTAATAACACCCAAGAATAAAACCAACAAGAATTCTGAGGGTCATTGACCCGCTGACGTCAAACCTTTTACATCACTTGTTCTATGCAATTATTCACAAAGAAGGTTCTAGTACCACAAAATCTAAAATGAACATGTCCTAGAAGGATGTCTTTTCTGAGAAGTTAAAAGATTAAAAATCGTTAAATTGTATTTCCAAAATTCTCTAACATTTATTCTCTCATACAACTCTAATAAACAATAGGTTTTACGATCATGACGACCCTTGAATCGAACTATAAAAACTAGCAAATGCCCTGCTTTCCGGAATATATTATTCTAAGTCTAAATATCTCTAACTTGAACATAAAAGTGTTTAACGTTGTACCAGAATGAATTATACTATTAACTAAGACAAAAGTTTGGACAAAATTGTTATTCTTTTCACTCTGATTTCGCAGATAAATACACGATTATTTCCTAAACTATCATATTTACATCTACAGCTAATTATACTAATTAAGAGAATAAATATTACAAATAAATGTACAATCTCAACATAACTATTTCTATTAATTTGCTAATTATTTCCAATGATTCTGTTGACATCGCCCCTCAAATTGATGCTGCTAAATCTACAAGCATCAATTTGCCAAGTAGAAAATTATGTCGCTGACGTGTCAATGTTTTAGTGAAAACGTCAGGTGTTTGAACCGATGTTGAGATATATGGTAAATTGATGACTCTTCTATCATAGGCTTCCCAAATAGAGTGACAAACAACCTCGATGTGTTTTGTCCGTTCATGGTAAATTGGATTTGCTGCTATCTGAATGGCACTGGTATTGTCAGCGTGTAGCGGAGTTGGTTGTTGTTGAGAGAATCCAAGCTCAGTAAGAAGACCGTGCAACCATATTATTTCATAACAAGCGGAAGACATTGCGCGATATTCTGCTTTTGTGGATGACTTTGAGACTGAATCTTGTTTCTTACATTTCCATGAAATAGGAGCATTTACTAGGAACATACACCAGCCAGTAATGGATTTTCTTGTGTCTGGGCATCCTGCCCAATCGACATCGCTATATGCTTGGAGTTTGATTGATGAATCAACAGAAAAAAATAAATCACGCTTTGGACTGCCTGTAACACCCCATAATTTCAGTTTATTAATTTAATTTGGATTAAATTAAATAATTAGAATTTTAGTATTTTATTTGGATTTAATTGGAGAAGGATGGAATAAGAGCTATTGGGCTTGTGGTGTGATGTTAGTAAAAGAGGGGTGCTAATTGGTTAGGCCTTTACTAAGTTATATTCATTTTTATTTCATTTTCCTAAAATAAAGGAAATTGGGAAAAGAGAAGGTTAGAGGCAAAAGGGAAGAAGTCTGAGGAACAGAGAAGTACGTGAAAAAGAGAAGAGCCAAAGAGGAAGAGGACCTTGGAATATTCGACTCTGAGGTAAGGGGGGATTCTTCGGGTTAGTAATCCTTAGGTGATTGTGGGTAGTAGAATTGATTAGGATTGTCGTTTAGTTCAACCGACGTGTCGGGTTTGGGAATTTTGTTAGGTTTTGATGAATCTTTATAATTGGCATGATTTTGATAATAACCATGATATATGTTGTTATTAGATGTTTAAAACTTGTTTGAAATGTGTTATAATGTGTAAATTGGTGATGGTTGTGTATAATATTCGTGTGTGGACGAATTGGTGGAATGGGGTAAAGCATACTGTTGTCAAACCATGAATTTTTGCTGTGCAGGTACGTAGGAACCGGTTCGTGTGTGGGAGGAACCGGTTTCCCCTTATAAAAACAGAGGCGTGAGAATTCTGGGTTGCTGGGAACCGGTTCCCAGATAGGGACAACCCGGTTCCCCATAGTAAAAATCAGAGATGAGTTTTGGGAAGCAGTCAGGAATCGGTTCCTGTGTGGGAGGAACCGGGTTCCACTATGTGTTTTGAAAAATTATTTTATTTTAAAAACCCATAACTTTTGATCCGAGCATCTGATTTATGTACCGTTTTGGGCGTTGCGAAGCTAATTAGATGTTTTATTTGGTAAAGTGATAAGATGGGCAGTGGCCAACTTTATTTTTAAAACTCGATGTAATTGTTGATGAATTGAAATATGGTATATGTATATGTGCTTATATATATGACTATTGATGCATGTATTTGTGTTGGTGATGGGATTATGATATCCATTGAGTGATGTTGGTATATAACATGTCGTAGATGATACATGTTTTGTGATTATGCTGTTGGGTTGTTTTGGCAATTTATTACATTGTGTGCAATGATGATAGATGTAACGATGCATGATCGTGGTGATGATTGCTGATTTGTGAACGTTAATATGCTGATAATATTAATATGTTGATTGTGGTGAACGTATGCGTGATATACTTGAATGAGTGCTGAAAACATATGCATGCTTATTGGTGATGAAAAAGATCAGTTGGATGGGTTTAGCCCATGTATGGTACCATATGCATCGTGTCAGTTGAATCATATGCATTGGTCATAACATGATTGGATGAAATCCAGTGTTATGCTTTGGTGTGTTTATATGATTGATGTATTAAGGAGTTATTGTTAATATAACTTGATTATTGATGGAATGATGAGTTGTGGGCCGATGGCCAATATTGTTAAATTGATGTTTGCTTTTTGTAATGATTCCGGATACATGTATGGTTGGATGGATGATAATTGCTATGATATTTTATTGCTTATGACTGCATAATGATTATTAATTCTAATGAAACTCATCTTTACTTTGATGATTTCAGATTAAGGAGTAGTGGCATCTTGATTGGGTGAGGATAGCTTGTAGGCTAGTCTGTAGTTCGTGTCGAGTCATGCTCTGATTGTAACACTGGGGAACGCTAGTTTAGAGACGAATTACTCTGTTGGTTTTGTTGTTTTATATTTGTATTAGAGTAACTTGCATGGATGATGAATATTCAATGTTATGAATTATAATCCGCTGTGTTGAACATGAATTGTGTTTATGTTAAATGGTTCCTCGTGTGGCATGACAAATGACTATGGTATTTTATATTAAAATAATTGTCACATCCTTGTATTTCATGTTTACTCTGATTATTATTGTATTTCCGCGGGGGTTTTTAGAAGGGTGTTACAATAGTGGTATCAGAGCATAGTCGGTCGTTGTGACCAGAGTCTTGTTGTTAATGTTTCCTTTCGGTATGCGACATGTGTGTGAAACACTGTCGGTACTCATTATGTTCTAACTGTTTTCATGCAGAAGTGGGATTGAAACTAGTGGGGGAGAAGTTATGCTTCTCGGATATGTCTCAGATGCAAGATGTTAGCGTGATGCGGAGGGCAGCAATACAAGAGTGTGGAGTTATTGTTTTCTGAAGTGAAGGTAACATGGGCTGTTGACTGTGGTTGTTATTTCAGTTGGAGTGTTTCGGAGTAGATGATGGTTATTTCTGGAAAATAGAATTTTGAAGTTGTGATGCTTCAAGTGCTACTGATAGACTGTGATGCTGTCGTGTGAGTAGCCCTATGTGAAAGGTCGTTGTTGAAGCGGTGATTAAAGAAAGTATTGTCGTAGACCTTGCTGTAGAATTACTAGTAAGTAATTGAGATGATGGTAGAGGTTATTGATGTTATTGAGGATGTTTTAATGCGCGAGTAATGCGAAGAGATGAGTATGATCTCAAGGATAAGAAGGTTGATGATGGCGTACATGAATTTGGTTTCGTGATGTTACAGAAGACGAACTTCGGCGATGGAATGTGTTGTTCAAGTTATAAGAATGTTGGGAGCAAAGAGATATGATAAGGAGCTGCATAGAATGTGATTGATTTGAAGAGGATGAGTTACGGAGTGGAATTTCCGCAAGCAAAACACAGGAAAGTTGCTGAATCGTTATGAAACTTAGAAAATTCATAACTGGAGTTTTGGATTTCTGATTCGAGTTCCGTTTGAAGCGACGGAAAGCTAACAAGATGAACTTTGTTGTAAAAATGGTTGCAGCAGCTGTAACATATTTAATTGTGATAGGATGATGTTGGAAAGAGGTGAAGTTGCGGTCGCGCTTGCTCTTAGAACTAGACTCGTTTGTTGGTACTGCACGGGATATCAGTGTCAGAGTTGGATGGATTGAAGGATAATTAAAAGGTTAGTTGAGAAGCAATTTTAGGAATTTAATGTGTTATTCGAGAAGTTTTGGAGATGTTCAGTAATAAAGATGATTTGAGTGCCGATGGATCTTAGTGAGGATTGAATTAGTAGTAAAGGTGAATTAAACTTTAGAATGGTTGAAGTCGTATTTGTGATGCGTCACTGATGGGTTGAGGAGGTGTGTCGATGCAAGATAAGCAAGTAGAGGCTTATGCTTCGAGACAATTGAAGGTGCATGAAAGGACTTATCTGACTCATGATTTAGAGTTGGCAGCCGTGGTTTTGTTTTGAAGTTGCAGTGACATTATTTGTCTGGTTCGAGATTCGAAGCGTTTAGTGATCATAAGGGTCCGAAGTACCTCTTTGATCAGAAAGGGCTTAATATGAGGCAGCCGAGATGGTTAGAGTATATTTTTTTAAGGATTATGATTTTGGTTTGAATTACCATCCTAGTAAGAAAAATGTTGTGCTAATGGTGCGAGAATTGGATTTGATTGAACCATTCCGAGATTTGAGTTGGTATGCTAGGGTATTCCTAACAGTGTTAGATTGGGTATGCTAAAGCTGACTAGTGGTATTTTTGACGAGATTAGAGGAGGTCAGACAACTGATGTTGAGTTGATCGATAAGATGACTTTAATTACAGAGGTAAAGGCGGTGAATTCAGAATCGACGAGCATAGTATGCTGTGGGTTGGTGATCGGGTTTGTGTTCCTAATGTTTTTAGAACCTTGAAAGAATATTCTAGAAGAAGGACACCGTATAGAATTATTAGACTATGACGATGTTAATGAGTTGAGTGCAAACTCAGAAAGGACACTATTATGTAGTAACAACAGTTTATGCTTAAATATGATTGTCGGCTATCTATTGACAAATTGAGGACTTGATCACCCTTAATCTCTTGTTGACAGTAGACGGAATCATATGGATGGGATGAAATTGTCTGTTACCTTAATGGTATAAGATGTGGTGGATGCTAAGCCGTGAGAATAATCATTCACCATGTTGTGTGAGCATATGAAGAAGTGAATATGAAATGGTGCAACACCTGGGACGGTGACTTAAGATGAGTAATCGAAGTCGCACAGCGAAAGTATGATGTAGAGTGGTGTTATGAGTGCTACTCGTGAGCAGTGAGGAATTAATATGTCGGAATCCTACGTAGAGAATATGTGTTGATCTATATGTTGGATTTAGAATCTCGTGGACGTACGGATGTCGTGCCAAGGGATTAGAACCCTTTTGAATAATTGCCGAGATGATGAATATGTTATTATGTTGTACGTGGTTGTTGCGTACGTATTCAGTGAAGTTAAGACGACGAGTTGATACTATATGATGCTATAATAATCTTGTGTTGTTGTAAGGTGTTATGTAGATTTCTAAATATAATGAGGGATTATACTCTGCGAAGGACGGAGTTGATTTGATTCTTAGTGGAGAGCGGGACTCAGTTGAGCTATATTGTAAGCAATGGTATATTGAGGCTGATGAGCTTGTAATTATAACTGCTTGCGTGTACTCGTTCCGATGGTGGGAATGTTTTAATAGATGTAGTAACTCGGGAATTTGTTTTGAGTAAGTGTAAGTATTACTTTATCACTCAGATGGAAGAGCGTGTTTAAGGTTGGTACATGGGTAGACGGAATCCATTACTGCAGTTGTGATCATACCATGGATTGTGTAATTGTATTATTCAGTTATTGAGCGTATTGTATGGATCGCACCTCGACGTGTCATTGTCGTTAACCTTTGGAGATATAGCGAGTGGTATACCTTGGGATAGTCAAATGCGACGTAAGAGCTGAGATTGAATGCATGAAACATGCTTATGTTGGTTATGTCGGATGAATTTTGAGCTTCGACTAAGAAAGTGTTAACTGGGAACGGGAGAGTCGGATGAAGGACTCTTATCCCGAAACTTTTCGTCTAAGGTATGTTTTCGAGGACGAAAACTCTTTTAGTAGGGGAGAGTTATAACACCCCATAATTTCAGTTTATTAATTTAATTTGGATTAAATTAAATAATTGGAATTTTAGTATTTTATTTGGATTTAATTGGAGAAGGATGGAATAAGAGCTATTGGGCTTGTGGTGTGATGTTAGTAAAAGAGGGGTGCTAATTGGTTAGGCCTTTACTAAGTTATATTCATTTTTATTTCATTTTCATAAAATAAAGGAAATTGGGAAAAGAGAAGGTTAGAGGCAAAAGCGCAGAAGTCTGAGGAATAGAGAAGTACGTGAAAAAAAGAAGAGCCAAAGAGGAAGAGGACCTTGGAAGATTCGACTCTGAGGTAAGGGGGATTCTTCAGGTTAGTAATCCTTATGTGATTGTGGGTAGTAGAATTGATTAGGATTGTCGTTTAGTTCAATCGACGTGTCGGGTTTGGGAATTTTGTTAGGTTTTGATGAATCTTTATAATTGGCATGATTTTGATAATAACCATGATATATGTTGTTATTAGATGTTTAAAACTTGTTTGAAATGTGTTATAATGTGTAAATTGGTGATGGTTGTGTGTAATATTCGTGTGTGGACGAATTGGTGGAATGGGGTAAAGCATACTACTGTCAAACTATGAATTTTTGCTGTGCAGGTACGTAGGAACCGATTCCTGTGTGGGAGGAACCGGTTTCCCCTTATAAAAGCAGAGGCGTGAGAATTCTGGGTTGCTGGGAACCGGTTCCCAGATAGGGACAACCCGGTTCCCTATAGTAAAAATCAGAGATGAGTCTTGGGAAGCAGTCAGGAACCGGTTCCTGTGTGGGAGGAACCGGGTTCCACTGTGTGTTTTGAAAAATTATTTTTATTTTAAAAACCCATAACTTTTGATCCGAGCATCTGATTTATGTACCGTTTTGGGCGTTGCGAAGCTAATTAGATGCTTCATTTGATAAAGTGGTAAGATGGGCAGTGGCCGACTTTATTTTTAAAACTCGATTTAATTGTTGATGAATTGAAATATGGTATATGTATATGTGCTTATATATATGACTATTGATGCATGTATTTGTGTTGGTGATGGGATTATGATATCCATTGAGTGATGTTGGTATATAACATGTCGTAGATGATACATGTTTTGTGATTATGATGTTGGGTTGTTTTGGCAATTTATTACATTGTGTGCAATGATGATAGATGTAATGATGCATGATCATAGTGATGATTGCTGATTTGTGGACATTAATATGCTGATAATATTAATATGTTGATTGTGGTGAACGTATGTGTGATATACTTGAATGAGTGCTGAAAACATATGCATGCTTATTGGTGATGAATTGGTGATTGATAATGAGACGATGTGATACATCGGATTGGTGATGTGTAAGCATGTTATATGTTGCATTCATTCACATACATTTTGGTGATTGATCCCGGTGATGAAAGTGAATCAAAATGGTGGGCATAATTCCCATTGTGAGGAATTTGTGCTAGTTGGACTGTATCTTGGTGATGAAAAAGATCAGTTGGATGGTTTTAGCCCATGTATGGTACCACATGCATCGTGTCAGTTGAATCATATGCATTGGTCATAACATGATTGGATGAAATCCAGTGTTATGCTTTGGTGTGTTTATATGATTGATGTATTAAGGAGTTGTTGTTAATATAACTTGATTATTGATGGAATGATGAGTTGTGGGCCGATGGCCAATATTGTTGAATTGATGTTTGCTTGTTGTAATAATTCCGGATACATGTATGGTTGGGTGGATGATAATTGCTATGATATTTTATTGCTTATGACTGCATAATGCTTATTAATTCTAATGAAACTCACTCTTACTTTGATGATTTCAGATTAAGGAGTAGCGGCGTCTTGATTGGGTGAGGATAGCTTGTAGGCTAGTCCGTAGTTCGTGTCGAGTCATGCTCTGATTGTAACAATGGGGAACGCTAGTTTAGAGACGAATTACTCTGTTGGTTTTGTTGTTTTATATTTGTATTAGAGTAACTTGCATGGATGATGAATATTCAATGTTATGAATTATAATCCGCTGTGTTGAACATGAATTGTGTTTATGTTAAATGGTTCCTCGTGTGGCATGACAAATGACTATGGTATTTTATATTAAAAAAATTGTCACATCCTTGTATTTCATGTTTACTCTGATTATTATTGTATTTCCGTGGGGGTTTTTAGAAGGGTGTTACAATAGTGGTATCAGAGCATAGTCGGTCGTTGTGACCAGAGTCTTGTTGTTAATTTTTCCTTTCGGTATGCGACATGTGTGTGAAACACTGTCGGTACTCAGTATGTTCTAACTGTTTGCTTGCAGAAGTGGGATTGAAACTAGTGGGGGAGAAGTTATGCTTCTCGGATATGTCTCAGATGCAAGATGTTAGCGTGATGCGGAGGGCAGCAATACAAGAGTGTGGAGTTATTGTTTTCTGAAGTGAAGGTAACATGGGCTGTTGACTGTGGTTGTTATTTCAGTTGGAGTGTTTCGGAGTAGATAATGGTTATTTCTGGAAAATAGAATTTTGAAGTTGTGATGCTTCAAGTGCTACTGATAGACTGTGATGCTGTCGTGTGAGTAGCCCTATGTGAAAGGTCGTTGTTGAAGCGGTGATTAAAGAAAGTATTGTCGTAGACCTTGCTGTAGAATTACTAGTAAGTAATTGAGATGATGGTAGAGGTTATTGATGTTATTAAGGAAGTTTTAATGCGCGAGTAATGCGAAGAGACGAGTATGATCTCAAGGATAAGAAGGTTGATGATGGCGTACATGAATTTGGTTTCGTGATGTTACAGAAGACGAACTTTGGTGATGGAATGTGTTGCTCAAGTTATAAGAATGTTGGGAGCAAAGAGATATGATAAGGAGTTGCATAGAATGTGATTGATTTGAAGAGGATGAGTTACGGAGTGGAATTTCCGCAAGCAAAACGCAGGAAAGTTGCTGAATCGTTATGAAACTTAGAAAATTCATAACTGGAGTTCTGGATATCCGATTCGAGTTCCGTTTGAAGCGACGGAAAGCTAAAAAGATGAACTTTGTTGTAAAAATGGTTGCTGAAGCTGTAACATATTTAATTGTGATAGGATGATGTTGGAAAGAGGTGAAGTTGCGGTTGCGCTTGCTCTTAGAACTAGACTTGTTTGTTGGTACTGCACGGGATATCAGTGTCAGAGTTGGATGGATTGAAGGATAATTAAAAGGTTAGTTGAGAAGCAATTTTAGGAATTTAATGTGCTATTCGAGAAGTTTTGGAGATGTTCAGTAATAAAGATGATTTGAGTGCCGATGGATCTTAGTGAGGATTGAATTAGTAGTAAAGGTGAATTAAACTTTAGAATGGTTGAAGTCGTATTTGTGATGCGTCACTGATGGGTTGAGGAGGTGTGTCGATGCAAGATAAGCAAGTAGTGGCTTATGCTTCGAGACAATTGAAGGTGCATGAAAGGACTTATCCGACTCATGATTTAGAGTTGGCAGTCGTGGTTTTGTTTTGAAGTTGCGGTGACATTATTTGTCTGGTTCGAGATTCGAAGCGTTTAGTGATCATAAGGGTCCGAAGTACCTCTTTGATCAGAAAGGGCTTAATATGAGGCAGCCGAGATGGTTAGAGTATATTTTTTTAAGGATTATGATTTTGGTTTGAATTACCATCCTAGTAAGAAGAATGTTGTGCTAATGGTGCGAGAATTGGATTTGATTGAACCATTCCGAGATTTGAGTTGGTATGTTAGGGTATTCCTAACAGTGTTAGATTGGGTATGCTAAAGCTGACTAGTGGTATTTTTGACGAGATTAGAGGAGGTCAGACAACTGATGTTGAGTTGATCGATAAGATGACTTTAATTACAGAGGTAAAGGCGGTGAATTCAGAATCGACGAGCATAGTATGCTGTGGGTTGGTGATCGGGTTTGTGTTCCTAATGTTTTTAGAACCTTGAAAGAATATTCTAGAAGAAGGACACCGTAGAGAATTATTAGACTATGACGATGTTAATGAGTTGAGTGCAAACTCATAAAGGACACTATTATGTAGTAACAACAGTTTATGCTTAAATATGATTGTCGGCTATCTATTGACAAATTGAGGACTTGATCACCCTTAATCTCTTGTTGACAGTAGACGGAATCATATGGATGGGATGAAATTGTCTGTTACCTTAATGGTATAAGATGTGGTGGATGCTAAGCCGTGAGAATAATCATTCACCATGTTGTGTGAGCATATGAAGAAGTGAATATGAAATGGTGCAACACCTGGGACGGTGACTTAAGATGGGTAATCGAAGTCGCACAGCGAAAGTATGATGTAGAGTGGTGTTATGAGTGCTACTCGTGAGCAGTGAGGAATTAATATGTCAGAATCCTACGTAGAGAATATGTGTTGATCTATATGTTGGATTTAGAATCTTGTGGACGTACAGATGTCGTGCCAAGGGATTAGAACCCTTTTGAATAATTGCCGAGATGATGAATATGTTATTATGTTGTACGTGGTTGATGCGTACGTATTCAGTGAAGTTAAGATGACGAGTTGATACTATATGATGCTATAATAATCTTGTGCTGTTGTAAGGTGTTATGTAGATTTCTAAGTATAATGAGGGATTATACTCTGCGAAGGACGGAGTTGATTTGATTCTTAGTGGAGAGCGGGACTCAGTTGAGCTATATTGTAAGCAATGGTATATTGAGGCTGATGAGCTTGTAATTATAACTGCTTGCGTGTACTCGTTCCGATGGTGGGAATGTTTTAATAGATGTAGTAACTCGGGAATTTGTTTTGAGTAAGTGTAAGTATTACTTTATCGCTCAGATGGAAGAGCGTGTTTAAGGTTGGTACGTGGGTAGACGGAATCCATTACTGCAGTTGTGATCATACCATGGATTGTGTAATTGTATTATTCAGTTATTGAGCGTATTGTATGGATCGCACCTCAATGTGTCATTGTCGTTAACCTTTGGAGATATAGCGAGTGGTATACCTTGGGATAGTCAAATGCGACGTAAGAGTTGAGATTGAATGCATGAAACATGCTTATGTTGGTTATGTCGGATGAATTTTGAGCTTCGACTAAGAAAGTGTTAACTGGGAACGGGAGAGTCGGATGAAGGACTCCTATCCCGAAACTTTTCGTCTAAGGTATGTTTTCGAGGACGAAAACTCTTTTAGTGGGGGAGAGTTGTAACACCCCATAATTTCAGTTTATTAATTTAATTGGGATTAAATTAAATAATTGAAATTTTAGTATTTTATTTGGATTTAATTGGAGAAGGATGGAATAAGAGCTATTGGGCTTGTGGTGTGATGTTAGTAAAAGAGGGGTGCTAATTGGTTAGGCCTTTACTAAGTTATATTCATTTTTATTTCATTTTCATAAAATAAAGGAAATTGGGAAAAGAGAAGGTTAGAGGCAAAAGGGCAGAAGTATGAGGAACAGAGAAGTACGTGAAAAAGAGAAGAGCCAAAGAGGAAGAGGACCTTGGAAGATTCGACTCTGAGGTAAGGGGGATTCTTCGGGTTAGTAATCCTTATGTGATTGTGGGTAGTAGAATTGATTAGGATTGTCGTTTAGTTCAATCGACGTGTCGGATTTGGGAATTTTGTTAGGTTTTGATGAATCTTTATAATTGGCATGATTTTGATAATAACCATGATATATGTTGTTATTAGATGTTTAAAACTTGTTTGAAATGTGTTATAATGTGTAAATTGGTGATGGTTGTGTGTAATATTCGTGTGTGGACGAATTGGTGGAATGGGGTAAAGCATACTGCTGTCAAACTATGAATTTTTGCTGTGCAGGTACGTAGGAACCGATTCCTGTGTGGGAGGAACCGGTTTCCCCTTATAAAAACAGAGGCGTGAGAATTCTGGGTTGCTGGGAACCGGTTCCCAGATAGGGATAACCCGGTTCCCTATAGTAAAAATCAGAGATGGGTCTTGGGAAGCAGTCAGGAACCGGTTCCTGTGTGGGAGGAACCGGGTTCCACTGTGTGTTTTGAAAAATTATTTTTATTTAAAAAACCCATAACTTTTGATCCGAGCATCTGATTTATGTACCGTTTTGGGTGTTGCGAAGCTAATTAGATGCTTTATTTGATAAAGTGGTAAGATGGGCAGTGGCCGACTTTATTTTTAAAACTCGATTTAATTGTTGATGAATTGAAATATGGTATATGTATATGTGCTTATATATATGACTATTGATGCATGTATTTGTGTTGGTGATGGGATTATGATATCCATTGAGTGATGTTGGTATATAACATGTCGTAGATGATACATGTTTTGTGATTATGCTGTTGGGTTGTTTTGGCAATTTATTACATTGTGTGCAATGATGATAGATGTAACGATGCATGATCGTGGTGATGATTGCTGATTTGTGAACGTTAATATGCTGATAATATTAATATGTTGATTGTGGTGAACGTATGTGTGATATACTTGAATGAGTGCTGAAAACATATGCATGCTTATTGGTGATGAATTGGTGATTGATAATGAGACGATGTGATACATCGGATTGGTGATGTGTAAGCATGTTATATGTTGCATTCATTCACATACATTTTGGTGATGGATCCCGGTGATGAAAGTGAATCAAAATGGTGGGCATAATTCCCATTGTGAGGAATTTGTGCTAGTTGGACTGTATCTTGGTGATGAAAAAGATCAGTTGGATGGGTTTAGCCCATGTATGGTACCACATGCATCGTGTCAGTTGAATCATATGCATTGGTCATAACATGATTGGATGAAATCCAGTGTTATGCTTTGGTGTGTTTATATGATTGATGTATTAAGGAGTTGTTGTTAATATAACTTGATTATTGATGGAATGATGAGTTGTGGGTCGATGGCCAATATTGTTGAATTGATGTTTGCTTGTTGTAATAATTCCGGATACATGTATGGTTGGGTGGATGATAATTGCTATGATATTTTATTGCTTATGACTGCATAATGCTTATTAATTCTAATGAAACTCACCCTTACTTTGATGATTTCAGATTAAGGAGTAGCGGCGTCTTGATTGGGTGAGGATAGCTCGTAGGCTAGTCCGTAGTTCGTGTCGAGTCATGCTCTGATTGTAACACTGGGGAACGCTAGTTTAGAGATGAATTACTCTGTTGGTTTTGTTGTTTTATATTTGTATTAGAGTAACTTGCATGGATGATGAATATTCAATGTTATGAATTATAATCCGCTGTGTTGAACATGAATTGTGTTTATGTTAAATGGTTCCTCGTGTGGCATGACAAATGACTATGGTATTTTATATTAAAATAATTGTGACATCCTTGTATTTCATGTTTACTCTGATTATTATTGTATTTCCGCGGGGGTTTTTAGAAGGGTGTTACACTGCCAATGAGGTATCTAATGATTCGTTGTACCGCTGATAGATGGAAATGTCATAGAGCTTGCATGAACTTACTAACTCTGTGTGCAATAAAAGAAATATCTAGTCGAGTGATAGTTACATAGATAAGACTTCCTACCAGTTTGCAATATTGAGTGGGATCATCAAGAAGGTCACCTTCATCTCTTCTATATTTAACATTAACTTCCATAGGAGTGTCTACAGGGGCTGCATTAGTGAGTCCATCTAGTTGGACAAAGTCTTGAATATACTTTTGTTGATTTAGAAAAATACCTTCATGATGATAATGCACCTCTAAACCCAAGAAATAAGTGAGATGGCCTAACTCTTTCAATTGAAAAGTTGAATGCTGTAGGTGTTTGATTCTAAAAATACCATCTTGATCAGAACCGGTGACGAAAATGTCATCCACATAGACAAGAAGAACCACGATGCCTTTAGGAGTCCTTTGTAGGAAAAGAGATGGATCATACTGACTTTGATTGAATTCAAAACCAATTAGTTTCGATCGAAATTTTTCAAACCATACTCTTGGTGCCTGTTTCAATCCATATAAAGATCGTTTCAGTTTGCAAATAGTATTAGGTGAAGGTATAGGCATACCATTAGGAAGCTTGATGTAAACTTCCTCCTGAAGATCACCGTGGAGGAATGCGTTTTTGACCTCCATTTGATGTAGTGGCCAAGCTTGTGACGCATCAATAGCAAGAATAGTGCGTACGGTTGTCATCTTGGCAACCAGAGCAAACATCTCATCACAGTCTAGTCCATATTCTTGCTTATTTCCAAGCACAACTAAACGAGCCTTGTATCGATCTATGGATCCATCCGAATGCAACTTTATGGAGAACACAAACTTGCTGCCTAAAGGTTTAACAGATGAGGGACATGGCACTATATCCCAAGTTTGATTTTCTTCCAGAGCAAGAAGTTCTATTTCAATAGCTTTCTGCCAACAACCATTCTCCATGGCCTGTTTATAAGATGAAGGAATAGGAATAGAAGATAATGATGTTGTCATGCAATTGACATACCTTTCCGGGGGGTTTCTATCGCGTGAGCTGCGTCATAGAGGAGCTGGTTCTAGTTCTTCTTCTACTGGACCAGCAGCCAAGTTGATTTTGAGCGGTAGTACTACGTCTTTTGTAGGTCAAGATAGGTTTAGAAGATTGTTGACCTGAATGGGAGTTAGAAAACAGTGGCAAAATAGAAATTGGAGACAAGACGAGATCCTGATGTGATGCAAAAAAATATAAATTTTCTTGGAAAATGACATTTCTAGATACACGAATCCTACGAAGGTTAGGATCATTACTTAGAAATCCCTTTTGATAAGGAGAATATCCGAGAAAAGCATACTTAACAGATTGTGAAGTGAGCTTGGTGCGTTCTTGTGGAGTAAGATGGACATAACACACAACCGAAGACTCGAAGAGTGGAGTAATTTGGTGCATGACCATATAACCGAATGAAAGGGGATTCATTACATTTTGATGAAGATGGCATTCTGTTTATAATATGGACAACGGTGGAAAGGGCTTCACACCAAAATCGTGAAGGCACATGAGACTCCAACAAAAGGGTACGAACAACATCGAGCAAATGTTGGTTTTTTCTTTCTGCTACTCCATTCTGTTGTGGAGTTGAGGGGCATGACCTTTGAGATACAATGCCATTGGATTGCAAAAATTCCTGAAATGAGTGTGACATGTATTCCCCTCCATTGTCAGAGCGAAATATTTTTATTTTTGATGAAAATTAGGTCTGAACATAAGCATGAAAAAATTTGAAAGCTGAAAAGACTTCATCTTTTGATCGCAAAAAATAGACCCACATGAATCGACTATAATCATCAATAAAAGTTACAAAATATTTGTAATTAGCATGAGATATAACTAGTGCCACGCCCCAGACATCACTGTGGATGATATCAAAAACTTGTGTTACATTAGATTGGTGTTAGAAAAGGCAGAATTTTACTTTTACCAAGCTTGCAAGGAATACAATCAAAATTAATAGAATTAAGAGATGGAATGTGTTTATTTCCAAGAAAAGTATATTTTAACAGGTCATGAAGTACATTTGTGTTTGGATGTCCAGGACGCTTATGCCATATTTGGTAATCAACAATAGCAGAATTACATGAAACTAAAGGCAGAGAAAGACTTGGAGGCAATGGAAACTAAATTGGCAAAAGACGTCCAACTTTAGGCCCCATTCGCAATTATCTTTCCTGATTGTTGGTCCTGCACAAGACAACCAGATTGTGAGAATTGTACTTGACAATCATTCTCGACTAATTAACCGACTGAAATGAGATTACTAGTGAGACCAGGCGAAACAAAAAAATTTGTTAGAGATGAAGAAATATCACCAGTGGCTGTGATAGGCAATTGATTTCCATCAGCAGTATGAATCTTGAGAATTCCAAAATAATTTTTGATATTCGTAAGAAATTAGGCATTGCTGGTCATGTGGTTGGAAGCCCCCAAATCAAAATACCAAGAGGAAGAAGGTTTACCTGAGAATCCGAGAGCAGAGAATGCTGAAACGATCATTTGTTGAACCATTTCAGGGGTCACCGTTGAAGTAGTAGTAGAAGCATTTTGTTGAACCAATGTTGGATTGCTGAATTGTTTGGAATAGATGAACCAACCGAGGCTGTAAAAGCTGTGACATTTCTCTTTGGTGGCCTTATTGGACATTCCTTAAGAATATGTCCATCTTTCTTGCAATAGTTGCAGAATTATTTCTGGCAGTTTGAAGCGTAATGTCCCAATTGCTTGCAACAGAAACATTGAACAACACTCATGTCATGACTTCTTGATTTTCCTCGTGCTACATATGCCACTGGAATAGTAGATGATTTGTTATCTTCAATGATGGACTGCGTAAGGAAACGTTGTTCTTCATGTAATAGATCATTGAAACAATTATCCAATGATGGTACAAGATTTCTATGCATGAGACTGGACCGAATGCCTTCAAATTCTGATCTCAATTTCATAAGAAATTGATCTCGTTTAGTAGTTTCATGAACATATTGCACAAAACTAAGACCTGAAGGATTCAAATCTGCATAAACTATATCGGTGTATTCAGCCCACAGATTCATGAATTGAGAGTAAAAATCAGAGATCGAGAGACTATCCTGTTTAAAGACAACTATGTCGTGTTCAAGCTGGAATCTTCGAGCGGCGTTGTTCTGATTGTAGACTTTTTTTTAAATAATTCCACATTGTTGCTGCTGTTTTGTAAGGTCGAAGATTCAGGACAATGTTGGGATCAATAGAACCTAAGACCCAGGACATGACTTGAGCATCTTTGACTACCCATTTAACATGTGCAACTTTACCTTTATCTTTGTCAGCAAGGCCGGTTAAGAGGCTGTGCAAACTGACCAGCTGCACAGGGCCTCACCTTTATTGGGGCCTCAATTTTTCAATTTTTTTTTTTGTAATTTTCTACTAATTAATGATTATAGTAATATTATTAGAATGGCATCCTTGCATATATTTAATCATTAAATAGAGGCTACTAAATTTATTAGGATAACGTTTCTACTTTTATTTTATTTTTGTTATTAATGGATCATCATACTAAATTATAATCCTACAACTTCTTCCCTCCAAAATATTCCCGCCAAATTTTCCACCAATAATAAATCATCATATTTATTAATAACAATAAATAATAATATAATAATAATAATAATAATAATCAAGTCACTTATTAGTTCCTATTTTTTAGTTAATACACAATGACGTTTTTTTAATAAATAAAATATCTAATTCATTATTTATTATTATTATTATTATTATTAATTATTTAATAATAAATCATTATAAAACCGCCACTTATTAATTCATTCATATTCATACTAAATTATAATCCTACAACTTCTTCCCTCCAAAATATTCCCGTCAAATTTTCCACCAATAATAAATCATCATATTTATTAATAACAATAAATAATATAATAATAATAATAATAATAATCAAGTCACTTATTAGTTCCTATTTTTTAGTTAATACACAATGACGTTTTTTTAATAAATAAAATATCTAATTCATTATTTATTATTATTATTATTATTATTATTAATTATTTAATAATAAATCACTATAAAACCGCCACTTATTAATTCCTATTTTTTAGTTAATACACAACCACGTTTTTTTAAAAAATAAAATCTCTAATTCACTATTTATTATTATTATTAATTAATTAATATATATTTAAAACCACGTTTTTCTTAAAATAAAATCTTAATAATATAAAACCGCCGCTTATTAATTCCTATTTTTTAGTTAATACACAACCACGTTTTTAAAAAAAATAAAATCTCTAATTCACTATTTATTATTATTATTATTAATTAATTAATATATATTTAAAACCACGTTTTTCTTAAAATAAATTCTTAATAATAATAAATTCACAAGCCACTTATTTCCTATTTTTTAGTTAATACACAACCACCTTTTAAATAAATCTCTAATAATAAATAATAATAAACCCACAAGCCACTTATTATACTTCATATTTTTAAGTTATTACACAACCACAACCACCTACATTAAAACCACGTACATTGAAAATACAGTTACATATTGCATTATAACTATTCCACCACTACCACTAACTCATTCAATATATATATTTAAGATAGTTCATTTATTTTTTAACATCAAAATTGTTAGGCTTCTTCACCTTCTTGATTTTCATCATTAGTCTCTATTTTTTCTTCACATATTGAAACAAAGATTAGATATGTATCAATTAATTTCTTATACTTTGCCTTTATCTTTCTATTATATTTTTTCTTAATTTGTTGTCTTTGTCTGCCTTTGTATTATATTTTTTCTTAATCCAATTGCCTTTGTCTTTGTAGGTGCCACCATGCCATGGATAAGGGATTTGCATATGACAATATTTCTCAATTACATTTCTCAATTTCTTCTTCACATATTAAAATAATGATTAGACATATTTCAATTAATTTTTTATATTTTACCTTTTTTTTAATTCTTTGCCTTTGTTTTTGTAGGTGTCACCGTGACATGCATGACAAAATTGCATACCAAGATATTTCTCAATTACATTCTTTATTTTTTATTTCCTACCTTTGTATTCATTTAATTTTTTTCATCTAAGAACTGGATTAAATGATTTTTTTATTTGTTTTCACTTTTTAAATTTTTTATTTATTTATGTTGTTGATATATGATAATTAATTATATTGTAATTCATATTTGATTCAATAATGTTTTTCATATTTTGTACATAATTGTTTGTATTTGTAATGTAGATTAACTATTTTTTTTCTACTCAGTTCTAAATGATGTTACAAATTGAATTAAAAAATCTAAAGTTTCTACACTCATAACTCATAGCAACACTTCTCTCAAATTTATAAAAATTGTCATTGATATTTAAATAGAACCTATCTTATGATTGTAAATTTAATTATAAAATTATTTTTTAAATAATAATAATAATAATTATTATTATTATTCTTTAAATTAAACAAATTTGTGTACGTTTAATTTTTTAAATTGTAATTATAATAGTATCATTAATATTTAAATAAAACATATTCGTGCATCGCACGGGTGTACGTCTAGTTTTTACATTATTACTTATATTTTTGGCAAATGAGCAAATGCTATTAGCACTACTTTAAATATATTTTTTTATATACATACAGTTTTAAAGTCTAAAATTAAGTTGATAGTTACTCTACTCACTCCTCTAACCATAAGATATTTTTAAATTTTCATTTATTATTTTATGTATATTAAATTTCTTTAAAATTGTTTATGATACTCACTATTTTTCATAAAATGTTTTTAATAATTGTATATATAAGAACTATAAATTTATTCTCTCTATTTTGAAAATTGGTGTGAGCATTACAAAGGATAAAATAATAAAATTGTGTGACAAATAGTTAAAAAAAACAACTTTAGAAAAATAATATACACTATTCTTATATTTATTATTTCTAATTAAATTAACAAATTATCTTTTTTTTTTATTATTTTAAATATTAACGACTCTTTTTAATTCTCATACGATTCTTTGATATAATGAGTACAAAATTTTACATACAAGATTAATCTAAAATTTTAAAAGGTTTTAAAAATTTAATGATATTTTGACCTAATTAAAATCTAATTATCATATAATTAAAATATATATTTATTATGTTTCTAGCACTTTTCATTTAATTGATCAATTCAATTAGTTAGAATAATACTTTTTAAATGGTTAAAAGATTAAATTAGCTTAAACTTGTATTTTTAGGTTATTTATAAATTATATTCTTTTTATGTTATTTATGGTATTTATAAGTTTTTTATTTATATAATTTAATCAATTTTTTTTCTTCAATTTTTGTGATCTATTATTACGTCTCGACTTTAACACTAGAAAGGGCCTCCAATCATCTTGAGACGGCCCTGTTTGTCAGGGGCTGTAGTGCTGCCATCAACATGACCACACAAATCTTTTCCAGTGACGAATATCTCGAAATGGAATGCCCAAGCTGAGTAGTTTTTTCCATTGAGGCGAACCAACAGGACTTCATACTTTTCGGTAGACATGGAACTATGGAAATAGGAATTGAACAAGAATGAGAGGATAATTTGGATTGGGAAACAAATAACCGAGAATTGAAAAAGAAGAGAGAGAAAAAACGAGAACGTGAACAAAAGTGAAACAGGATCGTGAAAAAAACAGACTAGGATCGTGAAAAAAAACAGACTAGGTTTAGATAAAACTGTTATTCTGTTCATTCTGATTTCGCAGATAAATACTCAATTATTTTCTAAACTATCATATTTACATTTACACCTAATTATACTAATTAAGAGAATAAATATTATGCATACAGATTTTTAACAAAAGATCTCAATTCAATCCTGTCTAGACCAGAAAGGTCCAAACAGCATCATTAATAATCTAATAATTTGAAAAACAATGGTTTGAAATGAATCTGAGATAATTAGAGGGGTTTTATTCCATAACCTATTTAAATAAATTTATATATCGCTTTGCTATATTTTCGAGTACAGTGAATTTAAGTGACAGTGGCAATGTGACATATGTCTAATTTTTTATATTGCAATCAGCTTTATCTTCATAGCTCTTTGTAGCATACTTCAACGGTCAACACTACTACATATTCCGGGTCAAATATGATATCTATCAAAATTTACAAATTATTCCTTTCACATTTTCTAGTGTTTATACTCAAAATATACATGTGTGTTCTAATCCAAAAAAAGAATCACTACAAACCACTATATGTCGATGACTCTTCAATCAAAATCTAAAAACAATAAGTTAAAAGAAAAAAACAAAAAGAAGGAGCACACCATAGAAGATCACAAGTCCAACATGAACAATGACTCTATCTTTTGTAAACTTTGCCACGTTTTATTTCTTGCCAAACAAGAAATGCACAACTATAAATAACCCAAACGCCCACAAATATATAAATCATCCAAACACCATCGTAGTTTCACATTACAAATAATATCTAATAAGCAAGCTACACATTTTGTAAAGACATGGAAAAGGACAACGTTGTTTTGTTGGATTTTTGGCCAAGCTCATATGGAATGAGAGTGAAAATTGCGTTGGAGGAGAAGAGAGTCTCATATGAGTGTAGACAAGAAGATTTTCAAGCTAAAAGCTCTCTTCTTTTAGAGATGAACTCGGTTTACAAAACGATCCCGGTTTTGGTTCATAATGGAAAACCTATATGTGAATCACTCAACATTGTTGAGTACATTGATGAAGCTTGGAATCACAAACCTTCTCTTTTGCCCTCCGATCCTTACAACCGATCCCAAGCCAAGTTTTGGGGAGATTACATTGACAAACATGTAAGTAATTATATATCTATATATGTTGTTAGTTATATAATGCTATCTGATTTTAGAACGTCTAATTGCAGAGACACGAGTTTAAACTCGCGACATCTCATTTATTTTAATTATTTAACCATTAGACAAAAAAAGTTTAATTTGTGGATTCTATTTGATGTAGATATACAACATTGGAAAGAAGGTATGGACAGGAAAGGGTAAACAACAAGAAGAGGGTAAGAAGAAGTTTATAGAATGTTTGAAGACTTTAGAAGGTGAGCTTGGAGATAAGCCATATTTTGGTGGAAATGACTTTGGATATGTTGATGTGGCTCTTATTCCCTTCACAAGTTGGTTTTATACATATGAGACTTATGGGAAACTAAGCATAGAGGAAGAGTGTCCTAAGCTTGTGGCTTGGGCCAAAAGGTGTATGGAAAAAGAGAGTGTGTCAAAGTCACTCCCTCACCCTCACAAAATCTATGCTTTTGCAATGGAGTATAAACATAGTCATGGACTTGATTAGATTTTGTTGCGGATTTTTTAGGAGAATAATCAATTGGACTTTGAAATCACAAAGATTGAAGTATTATTATATTATAAAATATGAATTATATTTGCGTATATTGCTAATATATATAAGTTTACGTTGTCATGTAATATGCCATTACCAATAAATTATTGTCGCGGTAGTGTGATTAAAGTTTATATTTATAACTGATTGAAATTTAAAATTTTGATTCGTAGTTCTTGTAATCAAAGTACAAAGAAATTGTTTAACAAGATTGGTTCAAAAAGAATTATTATACTTTCAGATACATTAGCATTCAAGAGTTTTTACAAAGATTACAAATGAATTACAAAAAATTAAATTAACAAGTTTGTAAGAGCAATTCCTTATTTCAACTCATTTAACGCCCAGTCTCTCAATTTAGGAATCACTAAGTACCTAAGTGTTTGAACGTGTTTCTCTATCCTTAGATTTTAATCAAAGATCACTCAAACTCTTAGAATTGAAAACTCTATGTTTTTTCTCTTTGTCTCTCTAAGCTTTTCTCTTTAGAAAACTCTTATCTTTTAAAACAATGTCAGAAAATAACTTAAGCATAGCACAAGTCCGAGATACACGTCTCATTCTAATATCAATCACCTTACAAATGTCTAATAGAAAATCACTCGTCCCGTGCCTCACCTCATCCTCGTTGTTGATGAGGCAGGATAAAAAATATGATAAACAAGATTCATCACCCATCTCTGATCTCGTAGTAATTATTGATCATAATTCTATGAATCTAAACTAAATTAACTCTTCAAATTAGTAATTGATTAGGGATAAAAAATTATAAATTCTGATTTAGAGTTTAACGCACAAGATATCGCCTATTTTAACTATCCATCTAACCTAAGGGATTAGAGAGTTATAGTGTAGAATAGTGAATTATACACCAAAAAATTATGTATAACGCAACTAAATTAAACTGTCATGATTGCTGAGAAAACAATCTAAGGAAAATACACTCTATCATCAACAGTGGTATCTAGGGAATTCGAAGCAAGACCTAATCTTTTTTATCTGATTAATTTTTCAACAAGTTTTTATTTTCGCAATTGTTCTTTCAAGCAAAACTTTGAAAACCCCCGATTTTACTTTCAATAGCACTTTTATCGTCTAGTTAAAGTAAAACAATTCATGTGGATACAAATTTATTTTATTACTTCGATAACATTTAGTATACTTGTTAAAAGTGTATCAAGTTTAAAGTGTTTTTGCCTAATGTGAGAATTTTTTAATATGTATATTTCCAACCAATACCAACAATTTTTACCTTGATTGAAAATAACACATCAACTTCCATTTTCTACATTGACAATCATAGATCTAAGAACTCTCTTACTTTACCATAAAGATATAGTCACTTGAAGGTACATTGCTCCAAGAATTTACACATTTTCTTCACTGACAATGATAGTTAAAAAGAACTATCATACTCCATCATAAAGAGTATAGTCACTTGAAGTTACACAATTCACAGAGTTTTTCACATTGTCTTCATTAAAAGTCATAGTTCAAAACAAGTATCATACTCCATCATAAAGAATATATTTTACTTGAACATAAATCACTCAATGAATTTTTACATTTTAAAAATTAAAGTGAAAACTTATCGTTTAACTTCCATTTTGGCAGGAAGCTCTTCAACCACCGACATAATCTCACGGTAAATATGGCATCAATATTAATGAATACAAATGTACAAACAAACACCTTGTATAATCTTGATTGTATCAAAACATCATTAACTTGAATTTTTAGTCCATCAAAATTAACTCTTTCATCAATTTTCACTAGTCCTAACTTCAAAGCGAAATTTCCAGCAACATTTCAACAAAACGTTAACAACAACACTTTTTTATGTGAAAGATTAAACAAAGCTGCAAACGCAAAAACAAAATAAAAAAGCACGACTATTGTCAAATAACAACGAAAGAATAATAGTATGTGAACATTGCTACAATAGTTAGACTATCCTGAACCACCCCATGATCTCGAATACACACAACTTCTAAAACAAATATATAACTACATCTCCCACAACACTCTAACAGAATAGTGTACAAAAAATGTCAAATATAAGGCTAAAGTGTTTATATTATATATATATATATATATATATATATATATATATATATATATATATATATATATATATATATATATAATATATATATATATATATATATATATATATATATATTATATATATATATATATATATATTATATATATATATATATATATATATATATATATAGGGCCGGTTCTAACTTTTTAGAGGCCCAGGGCTAATGTTAAAAAAATGGACCTTTGATAAAAAATTGAACAAAACTTTAAATTTTAATCATATATTAATTTTTTAATATTTAGTTATGAAAATAAATATTATTTAAATTTTATATTAAAGACAGAACCGTCTCATATAATTTGGAGACCCTATTCTAATTTTAAAAATTGGTCGCTAATAAATTGATATAATATCATGAAGAAAGTCGAACTAATTTAATCGTTAAAATAATTTTAGACTATCAACTATAAATGGCTATCTAAAAGCAATTTCCGGTGATTTCCGGCGAAGCTTAGGCGATTTTCGGCGAACTGAGACAAAGCTTGAGTACACGGAAGCAACCCTAAGAACTTTTGCTGTTGGTTTAAATTCCTAGCCTTAGGGTTAGGGACCACGACAAAGGGGATTTAGGGTTTTCTCTGGGTGCTCTGTGGAACGGAGATGGAGCGTGGCCGGCCAAAGAAAAAGGCGGCAATGACTCCACCGGCGAGTGTGAGAGTTTTCTTGTCAACTTCGACATCGAATGGTAAAGGAATTTCTGGTACAACGGGGAAAGCGGAAAATGGAACTCAAACTTTGGAGACCATTGTTGAGGAACCGGCGATAGAAGGGAAATCAGAAGCAACGGGTACATTGGACGAAGCAACACCACAGCTATGGTTGAACATCATCCAGGGAAATAGGTTACTATCCAATGGAGCTGAACTCTCCTATACAGCACCGGTGATTATAGATGGTGAAGTGGAAATTCAGATTGAGGAAAAGGATGTGGCATCGGAGAAAGAGTTTTGGAGGAATGCTTTAATCATGTACGCAATTGGGAATGAACTCTCGATGAATGCCGTTAAGAAATTCATGGCTACAACTTGGAATTTCGTATCTCTTCCTGAGATCTACTACAATGAGGAAGGGTATTTCCTTATCAGATTCAAAACTCGCATAGACAGAGATGCAGTGCTCATGAGAGGACCATATACTATTTTCAAGAAACCAATTCTCCTTCATGAATGGAACCCAAAATTCACCTTACAAGATGATGTGCTGAGGGTTTTGCCGATTTGGGTGATTTTCCCGCAGCTTCCTATATACTATTGGGGACCCCAAAGTATTGGAAAAATAGCTAGTGCCATAGGGAAACCAATAATGACAGATGAATGTACGGCAAAAAAAATGAGAGTATCATATGCTCGGGTCCTGATTGAAGTGGATGTTACATAAGAGCTGCGACATCAGATTATGATCAGAGACCCCCAAGGTGAGAAAATGACACAACAGGTTGATTAAGAATGGACACCTCCCTTTTGTAAGAGTTGCAATAAGGTTGGTCATATATGCAGAAAAAAAGAGGAAATGCCTCGAAAAGTAAAGGAATCTAAGCAAATTTGGGAACAAAAGAAGACTCCACTGTGGTACAAATCAACAATTCTGAGAATAATTCTGTTGAGGTCACTGAGAATGTTACTACTGAACCCCAGGCTGAGCCTCCCTAGACAGTTGTATCAAATACAAAGAGGAAAGATAAAGAACCAAAGGTGATTGAAGTGGACTGCAACAATGGTTTTGAGAGCCTGCTAGGCGAATGTTCTCAACCCCCTGATGTTACATGATCTGTTGGAATATTCGAGGGCTGAATAAAATTTCTAGGTGCCTTGAGGTTGGAGCCCACCTCAGAAAACATCAGGTAACCTGTATAGCTTTATTGGAAACTCGAGTTAAACTGAATAATAGTAATCAAGTTAGGAGGAAACTTGGTTTTGACTGGGATTTCATTGATAATTATGAACACCATAATAATGGTAGAATTTGGCTTATCTGGAATCCTAAAATCTGGAACATAAAGGCTATTGATAAAACTGATCAATTGGTTCATGCTGAAGTTTTGTCTCATACAGGGGTGTTCTCTCATTACTTAACTATTGTGTATGCTCAAAACCAGCTTGTAAATAGACAAAAACTTTGGGATGACATAGATAGAATTAGTAAAAATATTACTGGTCCCTGGATTTGTGCAGGTGACTTCAACAATGTGTTAAAAACTGGGGATAGGGTTGGTGGGAATGATGTGCACATTGCAGAATATGTGGATATGGAGAAGATGATGACTAACAGTGGCCTTTTTGAACATGATACATCAGGGTTCTTTTTTACTTGGTCTAATAGACAAACTGTTAATCCCATATTCTCAAAAATAGATAGAGTCTTGATCAACACTGCTTGGTTCCTAGCTTTCCCAAACAGTAATGTGGAGGTTTTAAACCCACATATATCTGACCATTCTCCTCTCAGGATCAAGATGAACTCTGCTCAAGTTTTATGTAGAAGGAAGGCTAGATTCAAATTTTTAAATTGTGTGACTGATCATCCTGATTTTTCAAAGAATTTTAAACTCTAATTGGATCCACCATGAGTCAGGGAACCCTATGTACCACTTATGGAAGAACTTGCAGAGGCTTCAATTTCATCTCAAAGGCCTGTCCTGGCAGACTACAGAGGGTATAGAAACCTTAAAGATAGTCGGATGCAATTAGACAAAGCCCAATCTCTCCTTAGGATTGATCATCTTAACCCTGAGCTGTGCCAAAATGTTAAGTATTGGACTGAAGAGGTGATCAAGTATAGTGATCTTGAGGAAATAATTTTGCAGCAAAGAGCAAAAGAAGATTGTATTAAACTTGGAGATGGTAATAACAGTTACTTTTATGCCAAGCTTAAAGCAAAGAACTCTCAAATTCAGATCCTGAGGACTTGGAAGAGGAGGTTTTGGACTTTTATACTAGGCTCATTGGGCAGTCAGCACCTAGTAGAATGCATATGAATATATCTATCCTGAGGAGTGGTGCACAATTAACTAGAGAACACCAAGACAGTGTCACCCACCCTGTCACTGAAGAGGAAATATGGAATGTTGTAAAAAGCCTGGGGGATAACAAAGCACCTGGTGCTGATGGCTACACTGCAAAATTATTCAAGGCTAGCTGGAGTATGATCAAAGCTGATATTGTCAAGGCAGTCCAGGATTTCTTTACTAATAACAGACTGCATAGAGCAGTAAATTGTGCTGTTGTGACTTTGATCCCCAAGACCAAAGAGGCTAAATCTATGAGAGAGATGAGGCTAATTGCTTGCTGCACAACCATCTACAAAGTTATCTCTAAGATTCTCACCAAGAGATTGAGCAAAGTCATCAACCATGTTGTTGATGATAGCCAAACTGCATTCCTGCCAGGCAAAACTATTCATGACAACATCCTGTTGGCTTATGAAATTTTGAGGGGCTATAATAGGAAGCATATATCTCCTAGATGCACCTTACAAATTGATATCCAAAAGGCATACGATACTACTGAATGGGATGCTTTAGAGCAGATTATGATTGAAATGAATTTCCCAGCTCAATTCATCAATTGGATCATGATAGCTGTTAGGACTGTTTCCTATAGATATATGATCAATGGCCACATGAGCAGAATCCTTCAAGCCAAAAGAGGTCTAAGGCAGGGTGATCCCATATCACCCCTGCTGTTTGTCCTAACTATGGAATATTCACATAGGACCCTTGGAGAGTTGAAAACTGATAATGATTATCAATTTCACCCTAAATGTGCTAAGTTAGGCATAACAAATCTCTGCTTTGCTGATGATTTATTATTGTTTTCCAGAGGAGATGAGAATTCTGTGCAAGCCCTTATGAAAAGATTTGACCAGTTTGCTGATTCTACTGGTTTGAAGGCAAATCCAGCTAAGTGTAAAATCTATTTTGGTGGTATTTCTGATCAGATTCAGCACCAAATAGCATATGGCATTAGTTATGGCATTGGGAAGCTTCCCTTCAAATACTTAGGTGTTCCTCTTGCATCAAGGAAAATCACCATCAACCAATGTCAGCCTCTAATCATTAGGATGTTGGAGAAAATTCATCATTGGTCTTCAAACTTGTTGAGTTATGCTGGAAGACAGCAATTGATTAGAAGCACTCTGATGACAATAACTGGATATTGGATGCAGGTCTTCCCCCTTCCTAAAAGTGTGATCAAAAGAATTGATAGCATCTGTAAAAAAAATCTGTGGTCTGGCAAAGCTACTGGCAAAAAAGCTTTAGTGTCTTGGGAGGCTGTCTGTCAACCAAAAAATGCTGGAGGGCTGAATCTTACTTACCTTGCTGACTGGAACAAAGCCACGATTCTTAAGATGCTGTGGAATTTACAGATGAAATCTGATAAGTTATGGATTCGTTGGTTTTGTGCCTACTATCTGAAAGGAGGAAATATCATGCATTGGCAGGTGAAAGACATTCATTCTTGGATGATCAAGAGTATCATCAGGGTGAGGGATATTGCTTTGGCTAGTGACTATTAGGTTAAGAGTATTCAAAAGAATTGCTTCAAAACTAATGATATGTATAATGAGATTCGTGGTAGTGATGTTGATAGGAGCTGGAAAACAATATTTTACCAAAACTATGCCCGTCCTCAAGCATGTTTCACTATGTGGTTGGCTCTTTGGGGACGCCTTCCTACCAAGGACAGATTAGCCAAGATAAAAATCCTTACTGATGGACTATGTAATTTCTGTGGTAATCCGAAGAGTATTCAACACTTGTTTTTTACTTGCAGCTACACTGCCCAGATTTGGCAAAGGATCCTCACCTGGCTAGGGTATAAAAGAAACAGTGGGGATGGGACAAAGGAAAGTAATTGGCTTAGCATGGAATCGAAAAAGAAAGGATGGAGAAGGATTTTACTGAGAATGGCTGCTACAGAATCTGTCTACCACCTGTGGCAAGCCAGAAATGCTCTTTGCTTTGAGCAAACTGTTCCGAGCCAGGATATGTTGCAGCATATTCAAAATGCAGTGATTTTGAGGGCTCAGACCAAAAAATGCTTAAAGAATCATGTTCAGCTAGCTAACTTGGAGATTAGATAGTTTTATCTTGTGTTTGTAGCCTGTTGGTTTATTTTGATTGCCTGGATCTTTTTGATCGACATTTGTATTTGAACTGTTTTTGGCAATAAAATTTAATATTTTACTCCAAAAAAAAAGTCGAACTAATTTTACAAATTATAAAATTTTATTTAAAAAAATGCACTAAACTAGATTAATACAAGTGTGATTATTTAAAAATATTTCAAACCTAATAATTTAATTTATAATCCATTTAATTATAAAAATTAATTCAAAATAATATTAATTTTGCTAAAGTTTTAATATTATAATAGGATAAAATTAAATAATATATTTTTTTATAAAATAATAATGATATTTTATCACTTATAAGAATTTGATATATTTTATCACAAAAATTTAATAATAGATGAAATGAGTCTATAGTAAATATTAATATATCTAAAGTTTATGTTTTAAAAGAAAATAAAATTAAAAGAGTTATCGAGGGATGAATAATTAACTTTAAAATATAAATAATTATGAAAGAATTTATGTTAAGAAGTGTTGAAAATAATGTTGTTGGAATTTTTTTTTTTAATAAGCAATGATATTAATCAATGGAGTATTATGGATACTCCAACCGGAACAAGGAAAAACAAACGGAAAGCTCTAACTACTCGAAGCAAACGAGCGGTAAGATATTCCAATAGTAAAAAGTACAAAGCTCTCCTATATTAAAGAAAGCTAACATAAATCTCCAAGATGAAAGAATAATATTCGAAAAGCATTCCGCAAAGCTAAAAACCTCCTTCTTGAAAATAATAGCATTCCGCTTCAACCAAATGCACCATATAGTTGTTAGCCAAATCACACCAACGGTAGCTCTCTTAGTCGGACACTTAACCATATCGCAATATAAGAAAAACGATACAAACTTCTCCAAAGACATGCCAAGAGAAGAACCAATCCAACAATACACTCTCTTCCAAATATTATGAACAATGTCACAATCACCGAATAAATGGTCTAAAGATTCCTCCTCCTTCATACACATAACACACATTAAATCATTAGCCTCCAACAAAATCCCTCTTTTGAACAATTGATCTTTTGTAGCTATTTTATTGTGCAAAAGATTTCATCCGAAAAAGAGAATTTTTGAAGGAATTCTAACCTTCCACATATAATTCAAAGCCTTTACCAAACTAGCTTGCAAAGGAGGTCCCGATAAAAAAGGCTTAAACCGGTCATAGCCAGACCGCACGGTGAAGCTACCCGAAGAAACCTCCGACCACGTGAAAGTATCACGCACATGCTGTTGAAGAGAGAGCTGTTGTAGCAATGCTGCCAGCTCCTGCAGCAAAGAAAAAGAGGATTAGTGCTGTCCGCTGGCAGCAAGGAATGGATGTTGTCCGCTGGCAGCAAGGCCGAAACGTCCCATTCCCAACCATCTTCCCCGTACTTCCCAACTTCAGCCACTGCAATTAAATGATCCTTTTGTTACCCTAGGATTTCGACTTACTAAATAAATGGGCAACTAAGGCCCAAAATTGGCAATTGGGCCTCAATTTGGTAAAAAGGCCCTAAATTGGTAATTGGGCCTCACGTTAATATCTACATTACCAGGTGGGTCAAGGCGAGTCGACCAAATAACGCTTAGTAGTCGAAGCTGTTCGACTAGAAAGATGATCAGAGGCTTCAGCGTTCGACCAGACCAAAAGGATGCGAAGACTTAAGGATTTTTGGCTGCATAAACTGAAGTGGAGGTCGAGAGGCAGTAGAAGTTAAGAGGCAGTTCCAAGCAGTTTTTCTGGCAGTTCTCACAGGACGCGTGGAAGTCTCACAATTGAAGATCTTGCATGTCGAAGACACGTGTTGACTGATAGCCAGTCGACCGTTAGTAGTAGTTATTTTATTTTTTCTATTTCAGCAAGTTTCATAGGAATAGTTAGGGGTCCGCATTTTCTACATAAACACAAGTAAACTCAAATCTCTGCGCAATGAGTAACGAGTGCAACTTTGGAATGTACGTATGCGTACCAGTTTAATTAAATGCAATCATTTTACACTACATTTTATCTTTCAGTGCAAATTTACTGTCTTTCCTTTTTATTGCTTTGATTTACTTTAAAGCCTTTAATTTCAGTGCTTACTTTTACGTTAAAGTCACTATTTTACATTTAATACAAATCAGATACACATAACATAACAAAATAAAGCAATCAGTCCTGGAGTATTCTAGTTGACTCCGCAAAGTAACCTTTAAAAAGGAAACTAGCGCTTGTTTACCAGTTTTCTGGGTAAACAAATTGGCACGCCCAGTGGGACCCGTCGATTGTTCTTTATTTTTCTTTAGTTATGAATGATATTAAGAAGTGGTCGGAAATTAACTAACATGGCTGAAGTTAATACGAATAATTCTGATCTTTCTGGAAATCAAGGAGGTGTTCTGACCGTAGGAACACCACAAAATGCCGCAGATTCGTCCCCAGTTGGAGCAACAAATACTGGTGGATCGATGGCAGCAATAATGGTATCATCACCAACGAATGTACGGTCACCGTTGAATCCATTACGACCGCCGTTTCATGGAATGATGCCTCCACCAGGTTTTAACCCTCAGTTTGGAATGCCCACGTTTATGATGCAAGGTTTGCACACAAATCCTTCATTATATTCTGACAGCATGATGGCTACAAGCACATCAAATCCAGGGGGTCGACCTATAGGCATAGGATATAATCACCAGGTTTTGCCATCTTTAAGTACTACGTCAATGTTGTCAATTCGACAACAAATGGACGAAAGTAATCATGAAATGGTGAATGCCCTTAGTCAACAAATGGGAACTGTTTTTACTCCCATGATAAATAACACGAATCAAAGTTATGAAATATTGGCGGGACAAATGGCCAGAATTGCAGATTTCTTTGGAGCGCCCCCACAACCAAACCTTTCGACTACTCAAGGGTCGAATGTGAGAGGGGCCGAACCTATAGGACAAGGAGATCAAATTGAGCAAGAGATTCCTAGAATAGTACAAAGGCATCAAGATGCTGACCAGGTTCTTAGGAACATCCAGCAAGATGTCAATGTTGGACACAATAATATCTCTAATGTAGTCGAACAAATTTTAGTCCAAAATGGGATAAATGTAGGTTTGCATAGACCAAATTTCGTTTCCCCATTGTCAGAATATGTAAGGCAAACAGAATTGCCTAGGGGGTGGAAAGTCCCAAAATTCACCAAATTTGCTGGTGAGACTGGCGAGTCGACGGTCGAACATATTGCTAGGTTCCAGACAGAGGCTGGAGAAATAGCAAACAATGAAAATCTAAAGATGAAGTATTTTCCAAGTTCTTTAACGAAAAATGCATTTACTTGGTTCACGACCTTATCTCCCCAATCTTTGTTCTCATGGAACCAATTAGAACGATTGTTTCATGAACAATTTTATATGGGGCAGTCGAAAATTAGCTTGAAAGAATTAGCAGGAGTTAGACGAAAGGGTACAGAACCAGTCGATGACTATCTAAACCGTTTTAGGTTACTGAAAGCTATATGTTTTACACAAATTCCTGAACATGAGTTAGTCGAAATGGCTGCAGGTGGATTAGATTATTCCATAAGGAAGAAATTAGACACCCAACATTTGAGAGACATGGCACAACTGGCAGATAGGGTACGCCAGGTCGAAAGGCTAAAGGCTGAAAAGGCTAGGGCTAATAAGTATCATACGAAAGAAAAAATAGCTTATGTTACTACAAGTGAGTTCGACTCTAATAGCGACAGTGAATACGAAGAGGGAGAGGTCAACGTGGCTGAATTAAAGCCAGGGCCACCATATATCTGTAAATTGCTTAAACCTTCAAAAGATAAAAATCTGGTTGAAAGTAAGAATGAAAAATTTTCTACTAAAACGTATTCATTTGATATAACAAAATGTGACGAAATATTTGATTTGTTGGTTTCTGATGGGCAAATCATAGTACCCCCGGGACTTAAAAATCCTCCTCTTGAACAAAAGAAAAAAAGAGGATTTTGTAAATTTCATAATTTCTTGGGTCATAAAACTTCTCAATGTGTTCTTTTCAGGGATTTAGTGCAAAAAGCTTTGAAAGAAGGAAGGTTACAGTTTGGAGAAAAGCCAAAGTCATCAATGCAAGTTGATACTGATCCTTTGCAAGTCGAAGAGGCTCACTATACTGAGCTTGCTGATGTGATGATGGTCGAGACTACTGATGGTTTCGTTAGAAAGCAAAACGGTGCTACTGATGGCAAAGTTTTAAACATGGTTTATCCTGAACCAAAAGAAAGTCTTTTGAAATTCCTTGAGAGATGCCACAATAACAACTCTCAAGTCGGATTATGCCCAAGGTGTGATGCTGTTTTCAATGTCGATGCTGCAAACAAAGTGAGGTTCGACCCTCGTCGAGGCAAGAATCGTCAATTCATGTATACAGGAGAAAACAGTGGTCGAAGGGTTGGAGAATACAGGAAGATGTTTGAAAAACCAAGGACTTTCCGTCCTAAGACGGATGTCCCTGAAGATAAATGGGTGAAACCCATTAACTTCAGAGGTAAACATCCAGAATGGCAGATTCAAGGCGATGGAACCAATGCTGAAGGTTCTTGGACTGATAGTGGATCTAAAAGAAAAGATTACATATCTCCAAACTACAAAGGAAAGAACCCCATGACTCGAACGCAGTGGAGACGTTACCAAAGAAGTCACAAGAATGGACAAGAAGGTTCGAAAATGGTGCAGGCAGGATTTTCTCACTATCAACCAAAACCTTTTCACAGGAAGTTGACTGAAGAACAGGATAAAATAGCAAATGAAAGATTAGCTGCTGGGATGATCCTAGGAAAGAAATTGATCAAAGAATTGGTCGACGACGATGCTCCGATCCCCAATACAGAAAAAGAGCCTGAGTATTCTCCATTGTCAGACGAAGAAGTCGATGATAACTTTGACATAGAGTCAAATGAGTTGCTAATCGATTGTGGAATTGTCTCTGTACTTCCAGCAGAGTTCGACAGAGTATCTGAGGTATCTGAGAACGAAGATGATTTTCTTCCTGACAAGAATGTGGAAGAAACACCTGTCTGTTACTATGTAATGGGAAAAGGGGTAGTAGAAGAGCAAAAGGCTGTGTTCGAGAGGCCAGGTCGAGGAATGATGTATCATTTGAAGCCTTTATTCATAAGGGCAAAAGTGGATGGTGTTCCAATAAACAAAGTGTTTGTCGATGGTGGGGCTGCTGTAAACTTAATGCCCTATTCTTCACTTCAGAAAGTGGGAAAGTCTGACAAAGACTTAAGACCCCATAATATGGTACTGTCAAATTATGAGGGCAAGACAAGTGGAATACTTGGAGTAATTCAAGTAAAACTAGCTGTTGGTTCGTCTGTCAGGTCAACCGTCTTCATGGTGATTGCATCGCAAGCAAATTTTAAACTGCTGTTGGGTCGAGAATGGATCCATGGTATTGGGGCAGTTCCTTCCACCTTACATCAGCGTGTGGCCATTTGGAGGTCAGATGGTATAGTGGAGAATATTGAAGCTGACCAAAGTTATTACAAAACTGAAAGTGGTCGCAGACATTTCGACCAGCATTTGGCAAATGTAGCTCCTTGCTACAAAGCAGAAGATGTATACCCTTCTGATGAAAGCGTGTCTAAGTATCTGAACTTAGATCCAAATTATGGTTTCATTTGGAATAAAGAAGATCCTAATGAGCCATTGAACCAGGAAAGTCCTCCAGAACAGAGGACAACGGTTGAAGACGATGACCACTGAGTCATAATACCTGGCTTGAATAACGGCTTATTTGGCCGAAAACAACGAAAGAGCGGTTTTAGAAGCCGAATTAGAGAAAGAAATGGCTGCTGAGGCCATGATGATGATAAAGAATGAAAACAATCAAGAAGCCAATCACCAAGTCGAACGACTCGACGGGATATACGATGACGAACCTTTGGGTTTCGAAATGGATCCATCAGGATCAGTAAAAAGGATGCAAGCTCAAAACCCTCTTGAGGAAATTGATCTAGGTGATGGGATCATTAAAAGGCCTACTTATGTAAGTACGAGGCTTACAAATGACCTAAAAGCCAAGTTGATTCGACTTTTGAAAGAATACAAAGATTGTTTTGCATGGGATTACAATGAAATGCCTGGTTTAAGTCGACATGTGGTGGAACATCGACTACCACTAAACCCAGGGAAGAAACCTATCAAGCAGCTTCCTAGAAGATTTGCGCCAGAGGTTATGGAAAAAATCAAAATAGAAATTGAAAGATTGCTGAAAAGCAAGTTTATTCGAACTGCGAGGTATGTCGAATGGTTAGCTAATATAGTACCTGTCATAAAGAAAAATGGTAGCCTCCGTGTATGCATAGTTTTCAGAGATTTAAATAAGGCTACTCCTAAAGATGAATATCCCATGCCAGTTGCTGAAATGTTAGTCGACTCTGCAGCCGGATTTGAATATCTCAGTTTATTGGATGGATATTCAGGCTATAACCAAATTTTTATAGCTGACGAAGATGTACCTAAGACGGCGTTTCGATGCCCAGGTGCTTTAGGAACTTATGAATGGGTGGTAATGCCTTTTGGTTTAAAAAATGCTGGAGCTACATACCAACGAGCCATGAATTCCATGTTTCATGATTTTATTGACAAGTTTATGCAGGTTTATATTGATGATATTGTAATAAAATCTAACTCTGAAAATGGTCACTTAGACCATCTTCGACAATCTTTTGAACGTATGAGGAAATATGGACTCAAAATGAACCCTTTAAAATGTGCTTTTGGTGTACATGCAGGGGATTTCCTGGGCTTCGCGGTTCACAAGAAAGGCATTGAGATAAACCAAAATAAGACGAAAGCAATCTTGGAGCTAAAGGCGCCAGAAACAAAGAAACAACTCCAGTCATTGTTGGGGAAGATTAATTTCTTGAGGAGATTCATCTCAAATCTAAGTGGCAAAACGAAGATATTTTCACCACTTGTGAAACTCAAGAACCAAGATCAATTCAAATGGGAACAAGAACATCAACATGCATTTGACCAAATAAAAGCTTATTTAACTAAGCCTCCTATTTTGTTACCCCCCAATAGGACAAAAAGTATGAAGTTATACATAGCTGCATCAGGCTCGACAATTGGGAGTATGTTGGCCCAAGAAGATGATAATGGCGTCGAAAGAGCCATATATTATCTAAGTCGAACCCTAGTAGATGCTGAAACTAGGTATAATGATATTGAAAAATTATGCTTATGCTTGTATTTCTCATGTAACAAACTTAAGCAATATATAAAGCCTGTTGATGTGTATGTGTCCTCTCATTTTGATATCATTAAACATATGTTGTCTAAGCCAATTTTGCATAGTCGAATTGGTAAGTGGGCATTAGCGCTAACTGAATTCTCCTTAACATATGTTCCTTTAAAAGCTATGAAAGGACAAGTTGTGGCTGATTTTATAGTCGACCATGGGTTAGTTGACTCGTCTGTAAATCAAGTCGACCAAACTAACTGGAAATTGTTTTTTGATGGTTCTAGTCACAAAAATGGTTCAGGCATTGGAGTCCTAATTATTTCCCCTAAGGGACTTCCAACTAAGTTCCATTACAAAATGAAAGAAGTATGCTCTAATAATGAAGTCGTATATGAAGCCTTGATTACTGGTTTGAAGGCCCTAATAGATTTAGGGGCAACCCGGGTTGAGATTCGAGGTGATTCTGAACTAGTGATTCGACAAATCAGAAAAGAGTATAAATGCATTAAAGAAAATCTAATAATGTATTATGCAATTGTGATACGCTTATTAGAAAGTTTCGAACATGTTGAGATCTTGCATGTACCAAGATCCAACAATTACATTGCCAATGAATTGGCACAAATTGTTTCTGGGTACAGAGTTTCTAAAGACAAGTTGGAAGATATGGTCGAGATCAAGAACAAGGAAACTCATGAAGTATTAAATAAATTGGGTCAATTGTCGACGTCAAAATTCGAGGGGGTAGATGATGATGTTAAAATTGAAAATTTGTACGCCTTGGAAATTTTTGCCATCGACAATATGACTGATGCTGATTGGAGGAACCCATTGGTCCACTACCTAAATAATCCAGTCGGAGGAACTGATCGAAAGATTAAATACAGAGCTCTAAACTATGTGATATTATGAAATGATTTATACAAGAAAACAGCTGAGGGTGTGTTGTTGAAATGCTTAAGTGAAGCTGAAGCATATTTGGCTGTGTCAGAAGTTCATAGTGGTGTTTGTGGAGCTCATCAATCAGGCCATAAGATGAAATGGTTGTTGTTTAGACAAGGTTTATATTGGCCAACAATGCTAAAAGACTGTATTGAATATGCAAGAGGATGCCAAGAGTGCCAGAAATTTTCAGGCATTCAACATGTTCCAGCCAGTGAATTGCATGCGATTATCAAACCTTGGCCTTTTAGAGGATGGGCTTTGGATTTAATAGGAGAGATTAAACCTGCATCTTCTAAGCAACAAAGATTCATCTTAGTAGGAATAGATTATTTTACTAAATGGATAGAGGCAATCCCACTAGTTAATGCTGATCAAGAAGCAGTGATTAGTTTCATACAAAAACACATTATCTACAGATATGGGATCCCAGAAACTATTACTACTGATCAAGGATCAATTTTTGTTGGTCAAAAAATGCAGGCTTTTGCAGCAGAAACAGGGTTTAAATTGCTAACATCTACTCCATATTATGCCCAGGCAAATGGTCAAGTCGAAGCTGCTAATAAAGTTATCATAAATTTAATAAAGAAGCATGTGGGAAAAAAGCCAAGAAATTGGCATCAAACGCTCGACCAAATCCTTTGGGCTTGTTGAACGTCACCAAAGGAAGCAATAAAAACTACCCCATTTCGTTTGACTTTTGGGCATGATGCTGTATTGCCTGCAGAGATTCATCTACAGTCGACAAGAATTCAACGACAAAATAGTCTCTCATCTGACGAATACTGGAATATGATGTTAGATGAGTTAGTCGAATTAGACGAAGAGAGGCTAATAGCGTTGGGTAGATTAATAAGACAAAAGGAAAAGGTGGCGAAGGCTTACAACAAGAAAGTCAAGGAGAAGACATTCATGGTAGGTGACTATGTATGGAAGGTTATTCTACCCATGGATCAAAGGAATAAGTTATTGGGTAAATGGTCCCCAAGTTGGGAAGGACCGTTTAAAATTTTGCAAGTGTTTTCAAACAATGCATATGAAATTGAAGAACTAAATTCAGATGGTCGAATCTTGAGGATAAATGGTAAATATTTGAAAAAATATAAACCTATGCTTCAAGAAATTCACATAAGAGAGTAAAAACTAAGAGATTATATTAAAATGGCTAAAAGTCTTGGCCAGTCATTACAAAAAGTGCCTTCATAAAAGGCGCAGTCATTACAAAAAAAAAAATTGGCAAACCCTAAAGCCACTAAAATATCCAATATTAGTGAACTTTTTGGTCGATGTCCTCCAAAGATAGTAGAGGCAGACTTTCGGCTTCGAACATCTCTACGCGCCCGGCCTGGCGCATTTTCCTCACTACACCTTGCTTGAGAAATAGGTAAGACAAGAATCTTCCATAAGGAAGACAAGTCACCATTCCTTGACGAGAGGCCGTCGAAGAGACAGCTTCCACGAGTTGTTTAAAAATCAAAAGAGGAAAGTTGATTTTCTTCCCTTGAAGAGCACAAGAAATGAACTCCAAGTCTTCCACCATGATGTTATTTTTATTATGGCTGCGCGGACGAAAGTTGCCTACCAAAAGTTGGTGCCAAATTTTGATAACCCTGGCACTAAAGGGGTCATTGTCCATGAGATCCCTTAACATGTTAGAAGTGTTCATGTCGAAGATGTTGTCAACAAACGTTGCACCGGTATTGCTGCATTTCAACAAATCAGAGATTGTTGAAGGAGTGATGCTGACATGAGCCCCTCGAATGGTGGAGGTTATAGTAGTCCTCCCTTCTGGATCTATGCGCAAAGATGCAAATCTCCAGAACTCAATCAGCATGCAGGGATAGATGTTTCCATCTAGAATTTCAGGATAAAATGCAAGCCCCTGGCTAGCGTAGAGGGCACGAACATTGATATGATTCGCATCAAACTCTTCTGCAGAAAGCTTAAATTCTTTCTTAATGCAGGATCTTATGTTGGCATTTGTTAAAGGTTGTGCCATAGTTTGAAAAGATTGAAAAGATGAAAGAGTTTAAGGTGTTGTGCGTAAGGAGATGTAAAAAAGAAGTGGAAGGAATGAGGCTATATATAGAGAATGTGTAGTTACTTCAGCAAAACAAACGTGGGGGAAGGAAGTTAGAAGATCAAAAATCGTATTAAATATCTTGGAAACTGACACAAGCAAGCTGGAAGCAGTTATAGCCCACTAACCTAGCGTTTAGGTAATAATTAGTGCCTGGGAAAATGAAACGTAATCATGGCGTAATGGGAATTAACAAAAGTCGAAACCCAAGAAAGAACTGAAACGACATTTTTCTCTTTCCTAAAGTCAGTCGAAAGAAGTCGCTTGGAGGGGCAATTTGTTACCCTAGGATTTCGACTTACTAAATAAATGGGCAACTAAGGCCCAAAATTGGCAATTGGGCCTCAATTTGGTAAAAAGGCCCTAAATTGGTAATTGGGCCTCACGTTAATATCTACATTACCAGGTGGGTCAAGGCGAGTCGACCAAATAACGCTTAGTAGTCGAAGCTGTTCGACTAGAAAGATGATCAGAGGCTTCAGCGTTCGACCAGACCAAAAGGATGCGAAGACTTAAGGATTTTTGGCTGCAGAAACTGAAGTGGAGGTCGAGAGGCAGTAGAAGTTAAGAGGCAGTTCCAGGCAGTTTTTCTGGCAGTTCTCACAGGACGCGTGGAAGTCTCACAATTGAAGATCTTGCATGTCGAAGACACGTGTTGACTGATAGCCAGTCGACCGTTAGTAGTAGTTATTTTATTTTTTCTATTTAAGCAAGTTTCATAGGAATAGTTAGGGGTCCGCATTTTCTACATAAACACAAGTAAACTCAAATCTCTGCGCAATGAGTAACGAGTGCAACTTTGGAATGTACGTATGCGTACCAGTTTAATTAAATGCAATCATTTTACACTATATTTTATCTTTCAGTGCATATTTACTGTCTTTCCTTTTTATTGCTTTGATTTACTTTAAAGCCTTTAATTTCAGTGCTTACTTTTACGTTAAAGTCACTATTTTACATTTAATACAAATCAGATACACATAACTTAACAAAATAAAGCAATTAGTCCTGGAGTATTCTAGTTGACTTCGCAAAGTAACCTTTAAAAAGGAAACTAGCGCTTGTTTACCAGTTTTCTGGGTAAACACCTTTGCAACCTGAAAAAATTTCGAAAAAGCTTCCAAAACAGGTTGATTATCAAGCCAACAAGCATACCAAAACGGTATATCTTCTCTGTTTCCCACACTACACTTAACCGCCCTCGAAAAATGATTGACAATAAGTCTCTCATAATTATCCGATACCAAAACATCTCTCCACCAAATAGAATCCTTCGAACTCACTACCTCCACATCACCTACAAGAATCTTAAGCTTTGGTTTACCATAGCGAGCTCTAAGAATACCACTCCACACTGCTTCATTCTCATCTAAAATCCTCCATTTCCATTTACTTATAAGAGCCACATTCATGATTTCCACATTTTTAATTCCTAGACCACCTTCCTCTTTAGTTTTGCAAACCATATCCCAACAAACCCAATGGATAGATTTTCTCACATCACCACCACTCCAAAGAAAATTACTTTGAATCGCCCGGATCTCATTTAACACCTTCGACGGAGCTTTGTAAAAGAATAAAGAATAAATAGGAATAGCATTAATCACCGCATTAATCAATGTCACGCGGCCCGCTAAAGAAAGATTTTTACCTCTCCAAACGGCTAATCTTTTCCTAATGTACACAATAAGATCCTTCCACATTGAAGTACTTCTAGGATTACCACCCACTTTAACACCTAAGTACTTAAACGGGAGATTACCCACCTTACACGAGAGAAAACTAGAAGCCGCCTCAAGAAACCAATCACCTACATTAACACCGTAAATGTTGCTCTTTAGGAAATTAACCCGCAAACCCGACATTAGCTCAAAACCTCTAAGAATTGCTTTCATGCTCCATAAATTCGCCGTATCGCCCTCCGCAATAAAGATAGTGTCATCCGCGAATTGGAGTAAATCAACTTCCTCGGTATCACCTATTATGAAACTCCGGAATTCTCCTATTTCCTTTGCCTTTCTTACGAGCGCCGTGAGCACTTCCATGACCAAGACAAATAAAAAAGGAGACAACGGATCCCCTTGCCGAAAACCCTTATCCACCTTGAACTCCTTTGTAGTACTCCTATTAATTAGGACGGACATATTACTAGAGAAAATACAACATTTCATCCACCTCATCCATCTTGCACCAAATCCCATTCTTACTAACACAAATCTCACAAAATTCCAACTCACCCGATCGTATGCCTTTTCAAAGTCAACCTTAAAAACCGCACAGCTTCTTTTTGCCCTCTTAGCATAATCCAACACCTCATTCACAACAAGCACGCCATCCAAAATACTTCTACTGGGAACAAAGGCCGTTTGGTTACTAGACACAAGATTACCGATAACACATTTTAATTTTGCCGCCAAAAGTTTAGAGATAATCTTATACAAGCTTCCAACAAGACAAATAGGTCTAAACTCGGCTAGAGATTGAGGATTTTTTATTTTAGGAATTAAAGTTAAAAAAGACGAAGTACACCCTTTCGTAAGCCTTGCCTTATCATAGAAATCCGAAACAAATCTACCAACATCCCCTTTAACCACCTCCCAATTGCCTTTGAAGAATTCTAACGAAAATCCATCCGGCCCCGGGCTCCTATTTCCATCACAATCCCAAACGGCTTCCTTAATCTCTTCCTTCGAAAAAGGTCTCTCAAGCCACGAAGCATCCCCTTCGCTCAAAGACTTAAAAAACAAATCCTCCGGGATAGGTCTCTTAAAGTTTTCTTCTTTGAAAAAGTCTTCAAAATAGCTAAAAATCTCATTCTTGATGTTTAAAACACCCTCCACCGATCCATTCTTCCCTTCCAACAAAGTGATTGAATTTCTTCTTTGTCTATCTTTGACGGAATTATGGAAAAAACTTGTATTTCTATCCCCCTCTTGCATCCACAATTGCCTAGATTTTAATCTAAGCATACTCTCTTTCACTTGCAAATTGTTCCAAACCTCCTTTGTCGCCTCCCTCCTCCTATACACCAAGTCCTCCACATCATCCCCCATATGCTCAACCATTAAATTATCCATAGCATTAATATTATCCACCTCCTCTTTGACTTTCAAGTCTATCCATCCAAACACTTCCTTATTCCATTCACGAAGACGCACTTTGAAACTCTTAAGTTTCTCAAACAAAATAAAATCCCCCCTTCCTCTAACACACAACTTCCCCCATTCCTCCCTCACAAAATACTTAAAATCCGCATGCTTGAACCACACATTATTGAATCTAAAAGGTTTAGGCCCCCAATCCACCATCCCTAAATTCAAACGAATCGGAGCATGGTCCGAAATATCCCTCTTCTCAATCCTTTGATCCATTACTCCCCACAAATCTAACAACTTTCTCGAGACTAGAAACCTATCTAGTCTACTCATGGCCTTCCCATTATCTTTGAACCACATGTACTTTCCTCCAACGCACGGAATATCCACCAACTCCATGTTCTCAATAAAATCACGAAACTCCATCATCCCTCTAGAATTATAAGAAGAACCTTCCCCAATTTTTTCTTCCTTTCTCACAATTTCATTAAAATCTCCCACAACGCACCACTCCTCATTTCCGTATTTGATTTTTTTCTCCATTAAAGATCTCCAAACTAGCCTTCTCTCCATCACACTACACGGAGCAAACACATTCACTAGATTGCAACGGACACCTTTCCAAACGAAATTGATACCCACATACCCTTTACCTATAAAGTTATAATTAAGTGACAAAGAGTCCTTCTTCCAAAGTATAACCATACCACCAGCCAGACCTACAGAATTTGAAGCAGTGCACTCTACACCATTCCCACCCCAAAAAATCTTAGCAAGAGAATCACTAAATCACGGAATTTTGGTTTCTTGTAGAAGGCAAATATCTATATTGAAAGATTGTAACAGAAAACTAACCCTCTTCCTCTTTGAGAGAGCACCACCACCTATGATGTTATAAGAAAGAAGGTTCATTATAACAGTTCTAAAACCGTCTTCCTCCCCTCTGAACACTCCTTGTCTTTATTCTCCAAAACTTCTAACAATTTGATAGTCATACTATCCTCAATAACCCCTAACACTCCTAACTTAGAAATAGAATTCCAAAGCTTCTTCCCCACCTCAGAATTAGGATTTTTACACAGTCTATGATTGCAACAAAAAATATCCGAATCTGACAAGGAATTGCAGGAAAGAGACTCACCGTTGAGAGAGGAGTCACCCATCGTCAAAATCATGTCCCCCGCAGCGGTCTTCGGCTTTTCCTTTGCGTCTGGTTTTAATTTAGAAGAGCCTCCTGCTCTTGGCGCAATGCAAGCGTAAAAGGAGGGCGAAATCTCCACCCTTTTACCCAGATCCAGAACCTTCCTTTTCTTCTTTAATTTTGAACGGGAATTAGAAGAATTTTTGGTAGTGTTTTTTCTGATATTCCTACAGTCCAAATCGAAAGACAATGGGCCACCCACATCCATCTTTGCCATCTTCGGCCCACACTTCAAATGTAGTGGATTAATGAAATTATCTGGCCCACTCTCCATAATAAACTCACTTGAAGAAATAGAATCGCTGGCCCCACAACACCCAGATAAATCCACATCATGACGCTCTCTCTCCTTGGACCCACCGACTTTAATGTTACTGACGATATCTATACAAGGTTCAGGAAAACCTAGTAACCCTCTATCTCCACAATCATGTAATTGACTGCAAGCAATTAATGATTCTGCGATCAAACTCTCTTTTCCAGACAAAACCTTCACGCAAGAACTATCCTCTTTGCCCTCCTTTCCGTCCTTTACACACAAAACTTCCTTGTTTCGTGAATGGGTGCTGCTCTCCGCCGAATTGACAGACTGAAAAGCCTCTTGAAGACTTTTTCCATTTTGCACAGTCTCCAACACCGGTACTGAAACGTCCACCGGTGCCACCACCTCCTCTCCGATCCCGTCAACACCATCCATCTCATTATCGGAACATACTCCAACAGAAGAATCAGGTGACACCGAAACCTCGTCGTTGTTACTTCTATGCGACGCTTCATTCTTCTTTAACGAAGAATCTTCTCTCAAGTAGATGTGGAACGTTACACCATCAATGTCAACATTTAAGTTAGCATTTATCAGCTCCATACTCCCAGTTTTAATAAGAATTCTCGCCTCATCCATGCAAAACCGGGCCTCCGAAATCTCGTCACACCTTATGAATTTACCCAAAGGTTCTACCAGAACTTTGAAGAAATTAGCCCCCCATGCATGACATGGAATGCCAAAGATACGAAGCCAAACAAATCTCTCTGAATCCACGTCTTTCGGCTCCCACGGTTTTATGGTGCTGAACCAACACTCCCACCATTCTCTCCTTTCCTTAATGAAAGCCTCCACTTCTCCACACACCAAATCCTCAAGCAAACACATGTTAGGGCCAAGGACAGTAACTCTAATCGAGAAAATACCTTCTTCAAGAAATAACTTCTTCAAGTTCAACGCAGAGCCATCCTCCTTAATAACACATATAAAGGCCTTCCTATATCTCTCAAGCTCCTCCTTATCACACAAGAATGATAAAGATTTGTCCCTCGAACCTTCAGACTTCTTAACAAAACTTGCGTTCCTATTGTGCAGAACATCTGCAAAAGTTCTCTTGTCAATCCAAGCCCTAGAAGCTTGACCGGAGAACCCTCCTTCCTTCAATCGCCCACCATTCTCCCTTCTAACCATTGGATTCTTCCCTCCCTGAAGTTCTTTATCCTTCTCCGATCTCTGAAATCTTGGCAGATTCGCAAACAGTTTCCTCCCTTCAAGAACCAAGCTATCCAACTTGATGGCAAGCAACTTCTCATTTATGACGTTGAAAAACCGCACAAAGCCGTATCTCCGACCTCGTTTATCCCTTCTCGGAGGTATGACAACCTCATCGATATCACCCAAATCTTTGAACTCATACATAAGATCTCTAGCCTTCCATTTCATACTAAAATCTGTAAAGAAGAAGGTCGTAACCTTCGCATTCTCCGCCTTCTTACCACCCCCACCCGCTACATCCCACCTTTCATCTGCTCCCCTCCTCTGTGCACTCCTCCCTACTTTAGTCCATCTTCCTTCCTGAACAAACGTGGTCTTCATGCCAAAGCGAACAAAGTCAAAGCATAAAACTTAGAGAGAAGAGAGAGTTTCTCTCTCTAGTTTCTTATATTCTTTTGTCGTATAATGTTGTTGGAATGATATACAATTACATCATTAACTCTTCGGCGCTTGAAAAATGTTGTTTTCATTATTAAAATATTATAATTTTTTATTCAAACATATAATAAACAAATATCATTGCCTGAGTGAGAAGATCTTGTTTCTATTTGCATAATGCAATGGTTCAATTCTTCTGTGTTGTAATATGTTGTTTTTGTTAACAAAGCAGTTTTTGAAAAAAAAAAAAAACAATAATAATATAACACATGTTTGGTACAAGAATCGAACACACAAACAAGCTTAATTTTGGCAAAACGTAGCATCGCTTCCGCTGGGACAATTTGGTTTGTTTCTGAAGTTATTAAACAAAGAATATATATATATATATATATATATACACACACACACACACGAGGGATTAAAACAAACTGGTTTAGCTTAAACTTTCCGTTTTCAAATTCCTTAATTAAATTAAACAAACAAATTCTCATTTCTGTTGGTAGGAATTAAAACATTACTGGTTTCGCTTAAAAATTTCAATCAAACTTCAATTTTTATCAATAATTAAACCTTTCAAAAAAGATAACTAGGGAACAAATTGAAAAACAAACTTCAATTTTTATCAATAATTTTTATCAATACATTTTTTTCAACTCTTATTGGCTTGTTACATAAGACATAAACTTATTTTACTTTAACAATATATTCAAACATAATTCATTTTTATAGTATACTACTTCGATCTTGTGCTTGCAGAGCACAATTGATTATTCTCCCAACAAAGTTTCTTCACCGGTTCCCATTAAATCTTGTGGTTGCAAAAGCATAGATTTTGTGAGGGTGAGGGAGTGACTTTGCCACACTCTCTTTTTCCATACACCTTTTGGCCCAAACCTCAAGCTTAGGACACTCTTCCTCCATATTTAGTTTCCCATAAGTTTCATATGTGTAAAACCAACTTGTGAAGGGAATAAGAGCCACATCAACATATCCAAACTCATCTCCTCCAAAATATGGCTTATCTCCAAGCTCATCTTCTAAAGTCTTCAAACATTCTATAAGCTTTTTTTTACTTTCTTCTTGTTCTTTACCCTTTCCTAACCATATCTTCCTTCTAATGCTATATACCTACATATGTCAAATAGAATCCAACAAATTAAACCTTCATATAAAGTCAAAATAATTAATAACATACATAGATACTAAAATTACTTACATGTTTGTCGATGTAATCTCCCCAAAACTTGGCTTGTGATCGGTTGTAAGGATCAGAGGGTAAAAGAGAAGGTTTGTGATTCCAAACCTCATCAATATACTGAACAATGTTGAGTGATTCACATATGGGTTTTCCATTATGAATCAAAACCGGGATCTTTTGGTAAACCGGGTTCATCTCTAAAAGAAGAGAGCTTTTAGCTTGAAAATCTTCTTGTCTACACTCATATGAGACTCCCTTCTCTTCTAACGCGATTTTTACTCTCATTGCATACACGCTTGGCCAAAAATCCAACAAAACAACGTTGGCCTTTTCCATGTTTGTACACAGTGTGTAACTTGATTATTAGATGTTATTTGTACTTTGAAATTGAGTTATTGTTTGGATGATTTATATCTTTGTGAGTGTTTGGGTTATTTATAGTTGGCATAATCCATTCTTTGTGCCGCTACCCGTTTTACATCGAAAAATTAACCATCTTTATTTTAAACTTTTAATCTTTTGATTTGAAAAGTCATCAACACCTAGTAATTCATAATAATTCTACAATATGTAATTATTCTTGTGTGGAATTAGAGCACACGTGTTATATACCAGATAATGTGAAAGGAATTAATTCAAATAATTCGTTTATTTTTATAGATATCATATTTGACCCGGGATGTGTAATTGTGTTCACCGTTGAAATATATGCTACAAAGCTATGGAATAAAGTTAATTGCATTATAAAAAACTGATTGTGGAATACTGACCCTCTACATTGAAAATATAGCAGATAAAATAAGTAATATATAGAGTTTCTGATTCTAAAGCTTCATTTAGAAGACACTTGTCCATTTCAACCGATAAAATATTTGTTTTTATTTAGAGTAGGATAACATTATTAGACATGGAAAACCCAATTGTCCTTCTCAACCGATTAAATATTTGTATTTTATATGGACTAGAATAATTCTATGAGTTTATTTGTAGTAGGTAGGGGTGGAAATAGGTTGGGCCGAGTTAGGATTTGCCAAGTCTAAGTATGACCTGTCAAAAAATGAAGTTTGAGTTTGGCCTGTGGTCTGTCGTAGGCATATTTTTTAGACCTGAGTCTGGCCTTTTCGAAGGCCTGGTTAGCCTGTTAACCTATATAAAAGTCTATTTGTTTTAGATATATGTATACAAGCAATTAAAATAATGTTTAAATAGACTAACTAATTAAAAGACCAAGAGACTAAAAATTATTTGCATCGACTTATTTTAACTTACCTCTTAACATAATTTCTAGAAGACTATTTGTTTAAGAGAACTTATGAAAACAATGTTCATTAGATGTTTTCATCTTATTTTCACAAGTTCTTCAAAATAACCAAATTTTATTTATGTAATTTAATTCAAAGTATAAAACATATCATAATGATACTAAAAAATATTCATATTTATTTAAATAGGCCGGCCTGATAGGCTTATAAGGCTTCTTTTAGGGCCTCAGACCTAGCATTTTTAACTAAATAGGCTTATAAAAAAGCATAGGCCTTTTCTATTTAAAAATAATATGTGGTCTAGCCTGAGCCTATATAGGCTAGCCTGTAGATCCTTGTTAGCGGTCTGGCCTATTTCCACCCCTAACTGTCAGTGTAAACAAAATTACAATATATTCAATTAAAATATTTAAAATGTCAAATCATAAAAATATGTTAAAATTTACAGTATAACTTGGCGCTTTATATGGTCGTCGTTGATTGACAATGTAAAAATATTTACACTGTCAGTGCACCATCCTTTTTCTCTAACTTTATTTATGAATTTTTTTTATTCTCACACCCCAACTTAACCTTTTAAAATTTCAATTTTAAAGTTTTTGAAACTGTGGGCAATTTTTGAATTTTTTTTCATAGGAACTACCGTTATGACCGATAAATATAAATTTTTACCGTATTTTTAGTGTATAGTATATACTATGTTTTTAATGCATTTTTACTGCAATAATAGAAATATCTAGTAAAGACATAGTATACTTTTCTAGATTTTTTGAAAAATCCAATAAAAATACATATATTTTTTCGGTTATTTTGAAAAATTGGTAAAAATGCATATATGATTTTGGATTGTGTGAAAAATTGATAAAAATGCATACGTTCTATTGGTTGTTTTGAAAAATGTTAACCATCATTATCGATTTTTTTGAAAAATCCAGAAATATTCATACATGATATTTTGAAATTTTTGGTAGGTTAAATAATTTTGTTTTAAGTTTCAATGAAGACTAGAGGATCGGAGGGCACGATTGCTAGTCGGTAGCGTGATAGAGTTTTTTTTAAAAAGCATCACGTGATAGAGTTGCTGCTGCGAGGGCTCGGGAAAGGTGAGGTGACGTAGAAGACTCGCATCTCCGGGCGGGGAGAGTAACCCCGACGGTTCTCACAAGAGACGGCTAGTCAATCAGTTTCAATTCCGTGCACCCCCACCACCCGACGTAAAGGGATCTAAATCTGCTTCTGGATGGACGAGAGATGAGCCAGTTGATGTTCAGGGAAGCGGTTCAGGATGACATGAAGAAGGTGGCAGAGACAGGGGTGTCCCATCCTTTTGAGGCAGAGACATAGGTGCCAGCCTCATCCTTTAGAGACGACATATGTGCCCCATTCTTCTGAGGCAAATGCTCCGACTACTATAGAGGTTACTCCAACGACAAATATTAAGGCGCTTACTCCGTATACGGCTACTGAGGCACGTGTTACGGATGATATGAAGGTTACTCTTCTTGTTGACCCAGAGGCCACTGCTTCGGCTTCGACATAGTCGTCTGTACATGCAAATGAAGAGTTTCCTGGTGGGCCCAATGACTATTTTGTGCTCACTGGATATGCGGATCATGTGGCATTCAGACTATGGTGGGGAAGGGGTATGTATATGATATGTCGATTATGTCACTATTAATTATTAAGGCTTTTCAATTAACTGATGCTTTTTACTTTGTTTTTTATAAGACTGAATTCTGTTGAAGGTGCCCACCCATGGGTTGAAGCTGAAGAAGTTCTGAGATGTCGAGATACCATAAGAGGTGAACGAGATTGTTAAGGATTATGGTCGCCTTCCATTAGTGGACTATTCATTGACCATGCTCGATGGTCAGCTATTGATAGTCTTTGTTAAGCGACGATACAAGGAAACATCTTTCTTCTATCTTCCATTTGGTGAGACGAAGATTACATTGGATGATGTATCCTCCCTGTTCCATATCCCGCTGGCAGGTAGTTACTTCACCGCTCCTCTCATTATCTAGAACCTTACAAGTATGACTGATGTACAAGACTTGGGGGTTATTGATGAGGAGGTGATATAAGAGTTTAGTTTTTGTAAGGGTGCTCGTTTTTGCCTATCTTGATTGTGGGATAGGTTTAGCGATCTAGTGCATCAGGTTATGTATGAGGTTTTCGTTAGGGTATACATGTTATATTTTGTAGGATGTACTATCTTAGCGGATAAGTCTCATGTATATATTAATGTGAAATACATGTGTCTATTTACTCGCCTTGATCATTGCAGTTGGGCATGAGGGTGTGCTGCATTGACTATTCTATATATTGCGCTTGGATATGTGACTATTTTTTGGATTAGGCAGCTTTCTAGTTAAATGAGTTTATTTCAGGTATAACCAATAGATGAAGGGGCATGCATGCACACCCGAGAGGTATTACGGAGTACACAGGGAGGATTAATGCGCTGACTATAGACGATATCATCTAGACACCCTACACAAACCATAGAGTGCCTCAGGAGTTCGATGACACTTCACTTTCCTGGTTATATGCTATGGGAGGTGTTATTATCTAGACACTTACTTGAGAGACGTTTGTGCCAGTTTTGATATGTCTAGGACACACGTGACTAGTCTATGTTATTCCATCTTAGGGCATTGATAGCTGGTTTGTTGGTCACATTTTAGGTTCAACGTGCCATTAAAGATTGCGTAGTGGATGTTCAATTCCCTGCGGAGTGTGTGGATGGGTACTTGGAGTCGTACCTTACTGTATCACACCCTCTCAACATCCCACCTAGGCAGATGGAGATGATGATGGAACTTCACATGTTGGATCTTCACATGCCGGATCTTCTCATGCTGATGTTAGGGTACCTTCTAATAATGTGTCGCCGCCTTCACTGCCTCTACACGGTGCAGATGATGTTCAGCGCCTACAGATGATAGTAGTCATTATGGATAACCTCATGGGTTTGGTGAACCCAAATGGTGAGGTTTGTTATTTTGTATTGTTTGTATATTATGTGTAGTATTACTCATACATTTGGACAATATTATTTATTAGATAACATTTTGGCACTTCCATTGATGTATGATGAACATAACTTAACATTTGACAGGTGATTACATAACTTAGCAAAACAATAATAAAAAAATACATAGACACTACCAGATAATTATGGACGTTTCAACATCTATTGCATCAAACTCTATCGGTCCATTAGTTAGCCTACGGTGAAATGTTCTCCATATAACTGTAAAATATTCACCAGTCTTCCACTTAATAAGGTCGTATTTGTTAGACGTTGGCCTATAGATCTAGAGGGGGGGTGAATAGATCTCACTAAGTTTTTACAGATTTTTCTACAGACTCGAGCGAAAGCGGTTCTGAATCGACTTGCGTCTATTCTGGACCGCTATTGCAAAGGTCGTATGTGTTTCAAAACCAAAGAGTAAGTGGAATTAATGGTGAAGTAATATGATAGCTAACCAATACGTTTAACAACTGAAATCCAATTAACTTCTAGATTGACAACTTTGATTTGCAATGCAGTAAGATTGGATTAAGCAAAAACACAAACACTTGGTGATAGGTTCAAATTGATAGTGATTCAAGTTGTGGTGAATTGTGATGTTTGTGCAGAACTTTAATTCACAATTTTAACACTTGAATCGTTGATCAATTTTGCACTTATAACCAATTATGAACAGAAAGTAAAAGAGAAAGTAAAAGCGACAAGAACACGATATTTGTTTAGGCAGTTCGTCGATCGTCCTCGCTACGACTACGTCTGCCCCCAATTCCAAATTGAAATTGGGTAATCTTTCATTAATGTTGAAAGTAGTATATACAAAGAAGATAACAAAGCGATAAACGATAAACCAATTATGTCGATCCTTTGAATCTTCTTCCCCCTTAATCTTGAGCCAGATCAAGGTTATCCAAGAGCTTCACTTTGATTCCCTTCTGCAGTGTCTTGATTCCTTGAACTCCCCGTTCCTCAATCGTTACACTAAGCCGAATCCTCAATGAACGCCTCTTGATAAAAACCCCCAAGAACCACCCGTCGTGGAGGACAAAACCCGCAGATTTTATTCACCAACAAACCCCACAAACCTTCACCCACTAGGAATCTTCAATTCCGTTCCATGGACGTTATCGAACTCATCACTAACCCGCAACGCAAGAATGATTATGTGTAATTGTGTTGGAGATGATGAAGAACGAAGATGAGAAGCGTTTGTGTATCTTTCAGTCGTTGGTGTTGCTTGAATAATTACCCTTGTACAATATATATGATTGCATAACAGTTAGAAACAAGAAAAACTGATTTTTGAACTTTCTTGATCAGTTAGGTCGACCACTTGTAGTGCTTAGGTCGACCTAACAGAGCTTGCAGAATTTTGCTCCCAGTTAGGTCGACCTGTTGAAGGAGTAGGTCGACCAGAATCCTCTTCTGATGCATTCTGGGGACATTTTCACAGATTAGGTCGACCTAGTTGATGTGTAGGTCGACCTAACAGGCTGGTATGTAGAATTCATCAATTTAGGTCGACCTAAATGATGTGTGAGTCGACCTAGCAGGGACATATGAGTTTTTCTCCATTTTAGGTCGACCTGGGTTGATGGTAGGTCGACCTAACTGCTGTTTTTCTGCATTCTTCTTGTTTTGCTTGTGTTGAGGCAACCTATAAACACATACACATAATGGGTTGACTTATGAGTGATCAATGCTTGCTTTTCTTTAAGTTTTCTGCTTCAGTCTTGTTGTTTGAATGCTTATTTGAGTTTGCCATGAATCAAAAACATCTTTGAGTGTAATCTTGTATTCACATACTCCCCCTTTTTGATGATGGCAAACCATTCGACTAAGCTCTGGTAGTAAATGATAAAGACTCAGCAGAGCTCCCCCGTACATCCAGCATCTATCTCTCAACAGGGCAATCTCTCAACAAAGCTCCCCCGTACATCCAGCATCTATCTCCCCCTTTGTCAACATCAAAAAGAGAAAACAGGAGAATAGAAGAGTAACAAGAGAACCATAGATAATAATGCTAGCATGTATAGTATAGTAGGTAAAAGGTAGTTAATGGTAGAATAAGACACATATGTGAGCAGGAGCAGTTTTTATGCATGAGGTCACTATAAGCATGTTAATTGATAGCATATTATAGTATCAATAATATTTTTGGAAGTGAACAACAATTACGTTACCGCTTTTTCAATATGACGCCTGGCTTGATGATGAACTACCTTTATGCTAAAAAAATGTTAGCAAGACAAATAGATATATACATAAAGTAAAGAAATAATATTAAGAGAAAACAAACGTAATTAGCCCAAATTAGAGATATCGAGTATCCCTAATTCCCTACGAATGTTGAAATATTGCTCCGTTGCTAGCGGTTTGGTGAAGATGTCAGCTAGTTGCTTCTTGCTTTCTACATGTTCAAAAGTAACGTCTCCTTTCTCTACATGATCTCGTAGAAAGTGATGCCTTATTTCAATGTGTTTGGTACGTGAGTGTAAGACAGGATTTTTACTCAAGTTTATGGCGCTTGTGTTGTCGCACATGATAGGTATGTGATCAAGCTTAATACCAAAGTCAAGAAGTTGTTGCTTGAGCCATAATATTTGTGCACAGCAGCTTCCAGCAGCTACATATTCTGCCTCAGCAGTGGATAATGCAACCGATACTTGTTTCTTACTATGCCAACTTATTAATGAGTTTGAGAATAGATGACACGTTCCACTAGTGCTTTTTCTATCGGATTTGCAGCCAGCAAAATCTGAATCGGAGAATCCTACCAAATGACACTCATTTCCTTTTGGATACCATAGGCCATATGTAGTAGTTCCACGTAAGTATCGCAGAATTCTTTTGACAGCTTTCAAGTGAGATTCTTTTGGACAAGATTGATATCTTGCACACATACACACACTAAACATAATGTCTGGTCTTGAAGCAGTAAGATACAATAGTGAACCTATCATACCTCGGTATAATTTCACGTCAACCTCTTTACCTTTCTCATCTTTGTCTAGATTTGTATTAGTTGCCATAGGTGTGTCAATTTCCTTTGCTTCACTCATTCCAAATCTTTTGAGCAGCTCCGTACAATATTTAGTTTGATTCACAAACGTTCCATGACTGAGTTGCTTGATTTGTAGGCCAAGGAAGAAATTTAGCTCACCCATGAGACTCATCTCAAATTCACTCTGCATAAGCTTAGAAAAGTCTTTGACAAGTTTTGCATTAGTGGACCCAAATATAATATCATCTACATAAATTTGGACTAAGAGAATATCCTTATCTTTTCTTTTAATAAAGAGAGTAGTATCAACTTTACCCCTAGAGTACCCTTGACTAAGGAGAAATTTGCTCAAACGTTCGTACCAAGCCCGAGGGGCTTGTTTAAGACCGTATAGAGCACGTTTCAGCTTATAAACATGAGTTGGATACATGTAATTCTCAAAGCCGGGTGGCTGAGCAACATAGACTTCTTCATTTATATAGCCATTTAGAAAGGCACTCTTAACATCCATTTGGAATAGTTTGAAGTCTTTAGAACAAGCATAAGCAAGTAAAAGGCGAATAGCTTCGAGACGTGCTACAGGAGCGTATGTCTCTTCATAATCAATACCTTCCTCTTGATTGTAACCTTGAGCAACTAATCTAGCTTTGTTTCTAGTAATAACACCGTTTTCATCAAGTTTGTTACGAAAAACCCATCTAGTGCCTATTACTTGATGATCTCCCGGATGAGGGACTAAGTCCCAAACATCATTCCGTTTAAATTGGTTTAATTCTTCTTGCATGGCCATTAGCCAATGCTCATCAAGTAATGCGTCCTTTGCGTTTTTCGGCTCAACTTGTGAAACAAAAGCAAAATGATGGCAGAAGTTACTTATCTTTGAGCGTGTTGTAACGCCCCTTGAGATGTCTCCTATTATATTGTCAATTGGATGGTCTTTCACGTTTGTCCAGGCCTTGGGAAGTTCTTCATTGTTTGAGATGCTTTCTTTTTCATTTTCATTGTGAGACTCATCTTTCTCTCTCTCAGCATCTTTCTTTACAATACTTTCATCCTCATCTTCCTTATCCTTTACAATGTCTTCAGTGGATGGGCCTGCACCATTAAATGAAAGACCTTTCTCGACATATTTTGCATAAGATTCATCAAAAGAAACGTGTACTGACTCTTCTACTATAAGTAATCTCTTATTATATATTCGATATGCTTTGCTAGATTGTGAGTAACCAAGGAATATGCCCTCATCAGCTTTAGCATCGAATTTGCCAAGATTATCCTTACCATTGTTCAAAACAAAACACTTGCAACCGAATACATGGAGATGAGATACATTTGGTTTTCTACCCTTTAGTAATTCATAGGGAGTTTTGTTCAGTATAGGACGTATTGTTATCCTATTCAAAACATAACATGCTGTACTAATCGCGTCAGCCCAGAAATACTTTGGTAGATTACCCTCATTCAGCATTGTTCTTGCCAGCTCCTCTAGAACTCGATTTTTACGTTCAACTACTCCGTTTTGTTGAGGTGTTCTAGGAGCTGAAAAGTTATGCTCAATTCCATGTTTATCACAGTATTTTTCAAAAAGAATGTTTTCAAATTCTCCACCGTGATCACTTCGAATTGCAACTATTTTGTTGTTCATTTTGTTTTGACATAATCTTGCAAATTGAGTAAAGGCTGAAAAAGTTTGATCCTTACTAGGTAAAAAGATTGTCCAACAAAATCTCGAGTAATCATCGACAATGACAAAACCATAGGTGTTTCCACCTATGCTTTTAGTCCTTGAAGGGCCAAAGAGATCCATGTGAAGTAGTTCAAGAGGGCGTGATGTTGAAACCACGTTCTTTGATTTAAAAGAGATTTTTGTTTGCTTTCCCTTTTGACAAGCATCACATAGATGATCTTTTGAAAACTTCATTTTGGGTAAGCCGATTACTAAATCTTTTGAGACAACTTTATTTAGTAAGTCAAAATTTATGTGGGCGAGACGTCTATGCCAAAGCCATGAGTCATCGCCTAGAGCAACTAGACATTTGGTACTAGACTTAGATACCTCATCCAAGTTTAGCATGTAGATGTTGTTTACTCTTAAGCCCTTAAACATAATGTCTCTTTTCTTAGTATGTTCTATTGTGCATCCAGAATTTGTAAACATTACTTTAAAATCTTTGTCGCACAATTGACTTATACTTAAAAGATTATGTTTAAGACCTTCTACTAGCAGCACATCAGTTATAGTAGTGGTAGAAGGGTTACCAACACTTCCTTTACCAAGTATGGCTCCACGATTGTTATCTCCATAGGTGACATACCCCTTTTTCTTTGCTTGAAACTCAACGAAAAGAGATAGGTCTCCAGTCATGTGTCTTGAACATCCGCTATCAAGGAACCACAACCTTTCGGCAATGTCAAGACACTTTTCCTGCAAGATTAATTTAAAAAGGGAGGTCCCCAATTTTCATTGGGTCCTTGGTAGTGAGTACACAATTTGTTGCACTTAGGCAACCATTGAAATACTCCTTTAGGAACTAAAATTCTCCTAAATTTGCATTTTTCAATGGTATGTCCCTTTTTGCAACAATAATGACAGGTAATATGATGAGAATATGGAGTTTTGCTAGTTGATACTTTTGGTACAAAAGTGTATTTACTATATAAAGGAGTATACGATCTTTTGAACTTGTTTGGATCAACCGCAAAAGTCACTTTTGGTTGTAGAGCCTTGTCTAACTTGGCTTTTAGATCTCTCACTTCTTTTTGCCAAATGTGACATGTCTCACAACCAAACCATGATGTAGGATCTAATTCAACTTTGTCCTTTTGAATGTCTAGCATAGATTGTTTTAAAGCTTCCATATCCCTTTCGGTTTTCTCAACTTTTGATTCAAGATATGAAAATATTTTCTTATTTGAGGCCAAAAGTTTGAAAGCTTTAATTGCATCTCTATGTAATTCTTCAAAAGCAAGTTTTAGTTGAGAATGAGATACCTTATCTACGAGTTCAGGTTTAAGATGACTTACAGCTTTCTTTTTCTTGTTTTGATGAGCCATGAAACATAGGTTTGCTGATTCTTCTTCATCGCTTGACGAGCTTTCACTAGATGAATCACTTTCCCATGCTATGTAAGCTCTTTTAGATTTGTTATGACCTTTGCTTTGGTTCTTCTCCTTTTCTTTCTTAAGGTATGGACAATCCGGTTTGTAGTGACCGGCTTTCCCACAATTGAAGCAAAGACCTTTGATCTTTCCTTTGTTGTCGTCATCTTGTTTGAACATGTTTGATTGCTTTCTATAGTTGATCAATCCTTTGTCGGAATGTTTTGCTCCATTTTTCTTTAGATATTTGTTGTATCTTCGCACAAACAGTCCCATTTCCTCATCATCGGAGTCTTCGTCATCACTTGTGTCACTATCCTTTGGCTCTCGTTTTGAGGTCTTGGAGCTCGAAGCTTTTAGAGCTATTGACTTCTTCTCTACCTCTTTCTCCATGTTCTTTTCTTTCTTTGTCCTCTTCTCATGCATGTCAAGGCATTTAAGATGCTGTTCATGTTCCTCTAGTTTACCAAAGAGAGTGGTAATGTCTAAAGTGTTGAGATCATTTGCTTCCTTAATTGCTGTAACTTTGGGCTGCCATTCCCTGTTCAAACACCTTAAGATTTTGTTAGTAGCAACTGCATTGGAAACAGGTCTATCAAGAGAATTTAATCGATTTTTCAGGTGAACGAATCTTTTCTGCATGCTTTCGATGGTTTCACCATCTTCCATGTGGAAAAGTTCGAACTCTTGAGTTAACGTATTGATCCTAGCTAGTTTGACATCATCCGTTCCCTCGTGGGCAACTTGCAATGTGTCCCACATAGCTTTAGCTGATCTACAATGGGAAACGCGATAGTATTCATCAACTCCTAGAGCTGAGATTAGAATGTTTCTCGCTTTCCAATCGTATGCATATTTCTTTTCATCTTCAGCATTCCAAGTATCTTCTGGTTTTGGAACAACTGCACCAGCTGCATTTGTCATAGTGATCTGAAATGGACCATTGACAATAGCTGTCCAGATGTTCCTATCAATTGCATTGATATGGACACACATACAATCCTTCCAATAGCCGTAGTTTTCTCCGTTGAAAACTGGAGCTCTATTATGAGCCCCTTTAGGTCCAGAAGCCATCTTTCCAATAAGTGTTTCACGTAGCACGGAATAAACCAGAGCTCTTGATGCCACTTGTTAGACGCTGGCCTATAGATCTAGAGGGGGGTGAATAGATCTCACTAAGTTTTTACAGATTTTTCTACAGACTCGAGCGAAAGCGGTTCTGAATCGACTTGCGTCTATTCTGGACCGCTATTGCAAAGGTCGTATGTGTTTCAAAACCAAAGAGTAAGTGGAATTAATGGTGAAGTAATATGATAGCTAACCAATACGTTTAACAACTGAAATCCAATTAACTTCTAGATTGACAACTTTGATTTGCAATGCAGTAAGATTGGATTAAGCAAAAACACAAACACTTGGTGATAGGTTCAAATTGATAGTGATTCAAGTTGTGGTGAATTGTGATGTTTGTGCAGAACTTTAATTCACAATTTTAACACTTGAATCGTTGATCAATTTTGCACTTATAACCAATTATGAACAGAAAGTAAAAGAGAAAGTAAAAGCGACAAGAACACGATATTTGTTTAGGCAGTTCGTCGATCGTCCTCGCTACGACTACGTCTGCCCCCAATTCCAAATTGAAATTGGGTAATCTTTCATTAATGTTGAAAGTAGTATATACAAAGAAGATAACAAAGCGATAAACGATAAACCAATTATGTCGATCCTTTGAATCTTCTTCCCCCTTAATCTTGAGCCAGATCAAGGTTATCCAAGAGCTTCACTTTGATTCCCTTCTGCAGTGTCTTGATTCCTTGAACTCCCCGTTCCTCAATCGTTACACTCAGCCGAATCCTCAATGAACGCCTCTTGATAAAAACCCCCAAGAACCACCCGTCGTGGAGGACAAAACCCGCAGATTTTATTCACCAACAAACCCCACAAACCTTCACCCACTAGGAATCTTCAATTCCGTTCCATGGACGTTATCGAACTCATCACTAACCCGCAACGCAAGAATGATTATGTGTAATTGTGTTGGAGATGATGAAGAACGAAGATGAGAAGCGTTTGTGTATCTTTCAGTCGTTGGTGTTGCTTGAATAATTACCCTTGTACAATATATATGATTGCATAACAGTTAGAAACAAGAAAAACTGATTTTTGAACTTTCTTGATCAGTTAGGTCGACCACTTGTAGTGCTTAGGTCGACCTAACAGAGCTTGCAGAATTTTGCTCCCAGTTAGGTCGACCTGTTGAAGGAGTAGGTCGACCAGAATCCTCTTCTGATGCATTCTGGGGACATTTTCACAGATTAGGTCGACCTAGTTGATGTGTAGGTCGACCTAACAGGCTGGTATGTAGAATTCATCAATTTAGGTCGACCTAAATGATGTGTGAGTCGACCTAGCAGGGACATATGAGTTTTTCTCCATTTTAGGTCGACCTGGGTTGATGGTAGGTCGACCTAACTGCTGTTTTTCTGCATTCTTCTTGTTTTGCTTGTGTTGAGGCAACCTATAAACACATACACATAATGGGTTGACTTATGAGTGATCAATGCTTGCTTTTCTTTAAGTTTTCTGCTTCAGTCTTGTTGTTTGAATGCTTATTTGAGTTTGCCATGAATCAAAAACATCTTTGAGTGTAATCTTGTATTCACAGTATTTCACCTCCATTAGTATCAATCCTATTTGTATGAAACTCAATCTTACTTACATTTCTGTTGGGCAACATTCTATTTCTTATTTCTTTGTTACCATTACAAATATTGATCACCACACTCTATTGCTTAGTTGGTTGTTACCATTAGAAGTATTGGTTCATCATCATCATCACCACTATCATCATTATCATCATTATCGTCTTATTTTGGCGATTTGACTTCATCTTCATGTGATTACACAACCCACTGATCCACCGTAACGTCATCGTTTAAAATGTTTTTTCTTCTTCCCCGTTACAGATTCTTCTTGAGGAAAATCCTAATTATAACTCATATTTCTCTATTTATGTTACATATGAACACCCTCTTTAAATTCTTTAAGTTGCACCTTTTCTTCTTGCAACAATTGATGTATGTCTCCTTAACTTTTCTTCATCACACTCTTTATCTTGATAAGCTAATGTTATATGTTGAGCCATAAAATTAAAAAGGGGAAAATGAAACCTAAAAAAATGATTGATGAAATTGCAAATATGTTACAGATTCTCACACTGGCTTACATTAAATCTTTTAAAGTTAGTTTGTTTTAAATAAAAAGTAGTCTCTCCACTCTCCTTATTGTCTCGCTCACGATCTAAAATCCTTTTTTTTTGTTAAGAGTCGGCTATAACAGCGTATACATACTCAAATGGGTGGGTAAGTAAAATAAAAATAAGAGAGAGAGAGAGAGAGAGAGAGAGAGAGAGAGAGAATGAGAGAAAGAAAGGTAAATGGGTTGCAGTGAGTAATATAAAACAGAGATATGAGATTCAAAACAATGCATCATTTCACCAAAAGAAAAACAAATATGAATTTTTGTTAGTTTCTGTTTCATTGAGGAATCATAAATGAGTTGAGAAATGGTGATGACATGGGGTCAAGCTTTCAGATGCGGTGGAATGGAGGGACCTACAAGGTTAGCACTTCAATGCTCAAACCAGTATGTGAAGAAGAAGAGTAAAGTAAAATTGAATTTAAAACTTGTTACTTTGATTTGGCGCCTTTTCTCTATGTAGAGATATTGAAATAATGAACTCGTTATTTGTTAGGAGTGAATTATGTAACATCCTAAAACCCCGACTCTTAAATTAAAAGAATTGAGCACTTATTTTAGTATGTTACTCAAACAAAACATCCATATTATTTTCAAATACATTCAAAAACTCGCAGTGAAACTCAATAAATAACACATACTTCAATTTATGTCTTCAAATAGGAATAGTTAATTAAAATAACATAATCCAAACAATAATGCGGACAATTAAGCGACTCATTCCAGATGTTACAAATCATATAAATAATCCAACTAGAGAACGAGAAAGAAAAAAAAAGTGAAGAGAGATTCATAATACTCTTCCAACTCATTGCAACACTTACTCCTCTTGAGTATTTGTACAACATTATACATAATAACATAAAACATGTGTATATTAGCCCCACTTACTTTACTTCATAAATGATCTAAATATATTTTTCATTATTCCTAACTTTCCCTTAACTTTTGGACTCTTACTCATTGCCACACTAATTTCTCTAAAATTTGAATTCTACTCCATAATCCACTAGTTATATTATATTATATTTATTTAATTATTATTCTATTATTATAATCATTAAATTCCAATAATTAAAAGTAAGCACCCAAATATTTAAAAGTAATATCAAAATTAGGGGTGACAAAATGGGCCGCTTGTCCCGCCCCACTTTAAGCCCGTAAAAAAAACGGGACGATTAAGTCCGCCAATAGGAAATAGACATAAAATTTAGCTGGCCTGTCAAGGTGACGGATTGACGGAAATAGACATAAAATCATGAAAAATTGGAATTACTAGAATTAACTAAAAAGAGCGGACTTAGATGGGGGATGATGTAACTTGGAGTATTGCTTCGGATAGTGGGTTTTCCGTTTCTTCTTGTTATGAGCCCTATGCTGGTTAACACATTCTGTTTTGTCCTTTAAATAGGAATGCTGTTGCTTTAGGCTTGGTGTGGAAAGTGGAGGTTATTGAGAATCAAGTGTGAGGAAGAAGTTCCACATTGGTTAGGAGAAAGAAGTCTCACATTGGTCAGAAAAGGGAAGAATGAACACTTTATAAGTGAGAGAATCCACACACCTATTACCTTAAGGTTTTAGGTGGACAAGTGATGTGTCTCTCACAAAGTGTGTCCCAAGTAAACATGCTCCCTCGTTGACCCTCTGAGTTGCCCCCAACAATGCTATCAGAGCCTTTGGTTCGAGAAAGGGACCGACTTACTTGTAGTTGAAGAAAGTCAACGGATACAAGTGAATATGGAAGAGAAAGCTTTCACATGAAGGAGAGCATTGTATAGGCTCATACTTAAGGGGGGGTGTTGAGAATCAAGTGTGAGGAAGAATTCTGATATTGGTTAGGAGGAAGAAGTCTCACATTGGTTAGAAAATGGAAGAATGAACACTTTATAAGTGAGAGAACTCACACACCTATTACCTTAAGGTTTTAGGTGGACAAGTGATGTGTCTCTCACAAAGTGTGTCCCAAGTAAACATGCTCCCTCATTAACCCTCCGAGTTGCCCCCAACAGAAGTGCCTTTCAAAATTAAGGCGTCTGGGTGAAGACTTTTTGTGAATAGACTTCTGACTAAGGATTTACTTTTGTATAGAGGCATAGCTTTGTCTTTAGATAATGCTAAGTGTGTTTTTTGTGGTATTGATCCGGAAAGTCGATATCACTTTTTTTCAAGTGCAAAGTGGTGAATGTTGTTTGGAGGGAGGTAGTTAATTGGATCGAAAAACCGGTAGGTGGATCGGAGGAAGAGTGTTTATTGTGTTTCATGGATTGGTTTTCCTTTTGTAAAAAAAAGAAGGTTAAAGAAGGAAAAGTAAGTGTTGTGTGGTTAGCTATTTTGTGGATTATTTGGTTATCTAGGAATGGTATATGCTTCCGAAACGAAGTTTGGAAAATTAGGTGTTGCGTGATTAGCTATTTTGTGGATTATTTGGTTATCTAGGAATGATATATGCTTCCGGAAAGAAGATTGGAAAATTAGGTGTTGTGTGATTAGCTATTTTGTGGATTATTTGGTTATCTAGGAATGGGATATGTTTCCGAAACGAAGTTTGAAATGTGAATAATACGGTTTGGAGTATCAAATCTTTGATTTGGAAGTGAACTTTAATTGGAGAAATTACTCACATCATTTGTAGCTTTTAAAAGAATGTTAAAGACTATGATAAAAAAAAGTTAAAGATCCTTTGTTATTTCTTTTGTAACTCTAATTGGTTTGTAATTTCTCTTGTTTATTTGTCGGGTTTTTTCTCGTTTTACTGTGTATTCAAATTTTAAAAACTCTAAATTCTTTAATTTATATCATCTTGCTTAAGAAAACATATAGTATTATTTTAACTTTAAATATTATTTTTAATTTTTAACTAAATAATATGTCAAATATTATTTAGTTAGAGTCAAAATGTAATTGTTATGTCATTGCCACATCTGTAAAAAATTAATAGACCATTAATCTCAAAAATTATAAAATAGAGTTCTAAAGTAAAAAATCAAAAGTTAAAACCATTAAAGTAAAATTAAAAAACCAAAAGTGTAGGAAAATATTTAATACTACTACTTAAACCCTTGGAGATGTTTTCAACAACAAAAAAAAACGGTGAAAAGGTGTGACGGGAACAACTCAGAGGTGAGAGTGTGAAAAAAGGGTGGTGCAAGTAGTATATTATTTTTCATTGGGCCAAATTATCTAAGGTCCAAACCGAGAAAACCAGTAGCCCAAACTTGAGTTTTGACCCTTTCAATCGGTAAACCCTAGAACGTTCTCTTCCTTATATAAATACATCGTTGCAAGGCTATGGTTAACTCAAACCCACTAGCTTCTTTGCAAGCAACCGCGTGTTTTGTTACGCCTAATTTCAATTTATCTTTCTCTATTCTTGTTGTTGTTTAATTTTTTTTGCATATATTGATATTATGATTGTGTTGATAATTCACTGTCTTTCATGGATGCGTGCACAATAAGCCGATGGTCTGGATCTAGAAAATGATGGAACCATGGTAGTGTGCACGCAAATTGATCTTGTGAGGTCCGCATGTCTGCTCTCTCTGATTCCTGACTTGATTTGAGGGCCTGGTAACGACCTACATTTTTATTTCTTACTATTTTTCAATTTTGCCTGTGATGTATGAATATTTGTCCGTACCATCTGAGAGTTCTTTTAGACTTCTCTGATCGATACACCAATTCTTTAATCTGAGGCTTTTTTTTACAGCATTTAGGCAACAATTTAGAGTCTCTGATTTGCTTATTCTATAGCGATTTCAGTGCTGTACGTTGCCGATACTAATTGGAACTGAAGTTTTTATGCATATGTCATTTTAGGCTTATGCGTTCAGATCTTCCTACAATTCTTATTTCTTCAAATCAGTTTGAATTTTATTCGTTGTTTTATTATATAATCAATCAGGAACGAGATTTAACTTGGATATTTTTTGTTCTTAGAATTGAAATCTTATATTTTATAATAATGATAACTTTTATCAATTTAAATGTTAATTTTCTCTGCACCATTTCATCGTCATTACCAAAGTCTTTGTCTGAGATTTAGATTTTGGAGGAGAGGAGAGAAAATGGGGAAAGAGTTAAATGAAAATAATAGAATTTATGGAGAAGAATTAAATGAAACTAATAGAATTTGGATAGGCAAAATATGTTAAAAAACTAGTATATATTTTTTAATAAAGTTTTTTTTCAATCTGTATTCCTCTCCTTTTAAACGAACCTTAAAAGGTTATTCAGAATAATGTCAAGGATGTTAAAACAAAATTTGATGTATTCACCTAAAATGCAAGGGAAACTATGGGTGTGTTTGGATTGGCGGTGGGGAGAATTGATTCTAGCAGAATTGAGTTTGATAGAATTGATTCTAACAGAATTGATTTTAGCAGAATTGATTTATGTTTGGATATATTTATGTAAAAGTGAGTTGAACAATAAATTTCAGTGTAAAAATTACCTAGAATCAATTCTAAAGGCAGAATTAAAATTGTAGCTTCAAGTAGAATCAATTCTGGAGTTAGAATCAATTCTACTTTTGTCTAACCAAACATATTAAAATCACCCAAACATGCACTATGTAAAATTGATATGTTTGGTTAGACAAAAGTAGGATTGATATGTTTGGATTTACTAACCAAACATGCACTATGTAAAGTGTGAGAGAGATACAATCCTATGCTGACCGTTCAGGCTAGTAAAATTGATATTTACAGATCATTTTTACTGATGCAAAAAAACCAAAGTTTTGATGATTTCACTTTATACCAAATTGGTGAAGGAATTGGGTGATAAACTATGTGAGACAAAAAAAAAAGTAGAAAAACTATGCGGGACGAAAGCAGATTTACGCATAGACTTGGGTTCTAATCTAAGGGTGTGTTTGATTGGCGGTGGACAGAATTGATTCTAGAAGAATTGAGTTTAGTAGAATTGATTTCAACAGAATTGAGTTTAGAATAATTGATTTATGTTTGGATACAATAATATAGAAGTGATTGTCATCAATTAATGTTGTTTGGATAGTTTTAACAAAAGTCATTTTGAATTAAATAATTACCAAAATGGTAATAGATTCTAATCTATTTTAATATATAAAAATGAATTACCACCAATTTCCCTTAATTACCCTAATGACAAACAATTAAACATGGTTTTGCATACCCCTGAGCGTAATTTTACATCTAATCATGATTACATTCCAATAATTTATTTAATGCAAAACTTCTGTATTGGAATATGTAAAAACCTGCACTACGTTCTATACTGTTATTGCATTGGAACATACATATTCTCACTCCCATCTAAACCTATTTAATTTCCTTTAACCTTAATTAATCAAAATATATCTTCTTATTGGACACTGTGCAGATATTTTCCAAGCATTTGAATTTTTATTGGAATAAGTATTATATCATATTTCAATAAAACTTGACTTTACGAATTCCAAGCATTTCCAAATAAATAAGCAACAACATCAAATTTTCTATCCAAACATTCACATGCTAAAAAAAACTCTACCCTAAAACCAAAAATCCTCTCTTCTCTATACTCTTATTCCAACGCATTTCTTTCTCCTTTGAAGGGAATTAGGTATTGAAAAAAGATAAGAGACCTTTGCCATTCATCTTCTATTCAATCATTCAAACCAGATTCTACCATTTATTTAACCAAATGGCTAATTTTATTTGTGATTTCGTTTGGTTGCCTTTCGTTCCATCTTCTACCATTCTCTACAAAACAGTTTCCTTTCCATCATCATCTGTAAAATGGGTTTCTTCCATCTTTCTTTTTCGTAGTGTTTTGATTGTTTGTTTGATCGTTCTTCTTCTTTTGTATATGTTACATGTCCATGTTCATGCTCTTGGCTCGCCGATGAAGGTTTCTGTTTTTCCCCTTTTCATTTTTTTATTACTGATTCAAGCTTTAAATTTGTGGGTTTAATTTCATAAAAAAATGGAGAATGTAACCGTGATGATTGGTTTTTTATTTTGCAGAAATTTATTTTTTCATTGCGTTATTTTGGGATGAGAAATGAAGCTTTGGGAGTTTTTGAGGAAAAATAAATAAATCAGAGTAAGAGCAAATAAACACCATTTTTTCGATATTCTTTTTGGTATAAAAAATTAGAGGCAAAAACTTTGTTTGTGTTGCTGTGTAATGATAGAAGAAGTGTACTTTAACCATCTAAATGCATATAATCAGGCACACTATAATCTAAAATGGCACCAATACTATTTTTTTTTCATTAATTTAATTTTCTTATTGTATTAATACATTTTATTTAATTATAGTACGTTTTATTTTCTAATCTTTTTATAAAAGATCTTCATTATTTCCACTCTTTTAACATGTCAATTTTTTATTTTATTTTTTTTACAGGTATTAATATACAGTAATATACATGTGGAATGGAAGATTTTGAAGGTTGTTATGATAAAAATGAATTCTACCATGGTAGTCCAAGCTTTCACCACATATAAACTTGGATTCATTATACTTTTGATCTTAATACAAATGATATATTATACCGTTGTTCACCATAAGTAAAGAAGTGGTAATAGATGCAACAGATAAGGAAAACATCGCACGACTTATAAACCATTCTTGATTTTTAGTACTTCATTTTCTCTACAATGCTCATAAATGGCAAAAAAAAAAAAAGAATGGCACAACTGTTATTTTTATGTTACAGATGTTTTATGTTTTTGATAAAAGTAATGAATCATTGTGATTGCTGCAGTGCATGCCAATCTGTTTTGCAAGGAAAGCGTGATCGTTCTTATTACAAGTTATCCATCATTATTCCAGCCTATAGGAATTAATACAGATATATGATTCTATACATAGCCAACACAGATTCACATTATTATGCCGATTTTCAATGGCCTGTTAATAGTGGTGGAGCCTGTACGAATTAATGCAGATGGCTTTTTAAATCTTTTGCAAGTTGAAGGCTATTTTTGATTTCTATGATGTGATTATGAATATGATTATTAATATTTCATTACTACAAGTTAAACACCAACATCTTTTAATAAAAATTCCAATTACTGTAATAAAATAATTATTAAATCAATTAAATGATATTTAATATTTTAACTAACCAGATATAAATTAGATGGAATATATAATTGAAGATAAATAATGAGTTTTAAATATGTTTAATTGTATTGCAATATGTTGTTTATATATAGATTATAAGACTTATAAATAAGTAAATAATTGATACTATACCCTACCATTTTGATGTTTTTTTTATTACATAATTAAGTATAATTATTCTATTGTTTTAAGGGATTTTTTCGTTACCTTAAACGTAATTACAATTTCTAAACATAGATTTTATGGAAGGATTGTAGTAATATTTTTCTATCTATTCCCCATCTCAACTTCGGGTCCCCGCTACGGGGAGATTTTGTCCCCCATCCCCGCGGATCCCCACGGGTCCCCACGGATCCCCATGGCTCATGCGGAGATTCATAAACATGATTTTTTATTTTTTATTTTAAATCAAATTAATAGTAAAAGCTTAAAAAACTAACCACAAGAAATTTAGAAATTATTCTTTTATGATAAATATATTGTTTTAACAATATTTAATCTATAATATTGAGTGCCATGACCACCAAAATTTCAAACTAAAAAAATTGAAATAATCATTTATATCTCACTCTTTTACTAACAATACATATATATTTTAAATTTGTGTATAAGATTAATTATATGAAATGACAAATAAACTTCCATAATAATTTAAAATTATATAAAACTTAAGGACATTATGTTACTTTAGGCGGGGCGGGGACTCCACGGGGCGGGGATATTTACGCCACCCCCGTCCCCGAAGTGCCTTCGGGGAGACTTTGTTCTCCATCCCCGTCCCCGCGGGTAAAAAAATCCCCATCTTTGGGGCCCCAAACGGGGAATTCCCACAGGGATCCCTGCTAATAGAGGCAAGTTGACATCCCTAATTATAATAAAAATATATAATGGGTAGATATGGGACAATGGGAAATGAGTCCCTGTAAAAAAATTATTCTATTAATGAGATTGTAGTAATATTTTTTTAACCATCTATCAATTTGATTTATTTGTGATATTCTTCTAAAAAAAATATATTAACTTCCATTACAAACACTATTAAAATATAATTAATATTATTAAAATTGTATTTTACCAAAATACTTTAATATTATATTTTACGGTTTATATTATACACGTATGATTTTAATAAAGTGAGAAAGTGAGATAAGAGTCAAACTAAAGGACCCAATAGAGGTAGGTTTTAGTTGTAGATAGTAATAATTAAACATCATTTTTATTTAGAGAGTTTCAAGAAAATGTCATTGGGAATATGTAGTTTTAGGTGAGTAATAATTAGTTGTCTTTTTTAACATTTGCAAATATACAATACCTTGACATAATTCAAATTTAAAGGGAGGAATCAGTATAAAATAGTTTTAAATAAACATACAAAAAAGATTTTGTATAGAATTAAAAATTTAAAATTAAATGCATATAAAATCTTTCAATACACATTATTGAATCTTCCACCTTAAAAATAGTTGAGATTAATTCTAATTTATATTCATTCCTTTAATATCCATAAAAAAATAGATGAAATTAATTCTAATTTATATTCATTCCATTAAATATATCAAATACAGAGAAAGAGGTGGTATTGACCATTTTTCTATGAAACACAAAATTGTTATTCTTTGTATATTTTATAGTAGATTTATTAACTATTTTTAATTGTTTGTTCATGTATGAGAATGTGAATATCGTATGTCCATCATTCAATTATTATTATTATTATTATTAATGAAATATATTTAAAAAAAAATCAAAATCAAAGGGAAGAAATTTAAAATGGAGATTTTATAGTGAGTGGATCATCTAAAATTTAAATTTAAATTTAATATATAATAATAATTCCTAATTAATAGGTTCCAAAATACAATCATTACCAATACAATAAATATTCGCCTATTTAGTATCTATTTTATTGTAAATTGGTCTCAATATATATATTTCAACATTTAAAAATGGAAAGTGTTGGTCTAAAAATAATAATTTATCTTCTAATAATACAAGATTATGAAGAAAATTATAACTTATTTTTTATTTGTTAAATATTCTATTTTTGCTATTGGATTTGCAATTTGAATTAAATATTTGTGTTGTTTTTATTCCATTACATTATAATTTTATAGGCAACAATAGTTTGCTTCTATAAAAATTGTTTCAATCAATTAAGTATGATTTCTTTTATAAATATTTTAAACAAAAATATCATATACCTGATAAAAAATGATATATATTATTATTACATGATACAAATAAAAATAAAATTGACATGAAAAAATGTTAGCATTTATTTATGATAAGATGTTAACATTTATTCTAAAAGTTGATACATATATTTGTTTTTATTTAAAAACATGAGAAAATTATGATTGATGATGAATAAACAATTTTTTTATGAAAGACACAAATTTATTTCTTTTTTATATTTAAAACAAAAGGCCAAGATATCAACTATTATATATTTATTTACTATTTATAAAAATATTATATATAAGTAGTGTACATCCTCATATTTAATTCTTTTAAAAAACTTTTAATATATTTAATAAAAAAAATGGGTACATGAATTTCACGGGAGAGTTTTAAATTGGGATTGCAATTAAATTATTACCATTTTTATTATGTGACTCTTTACGTGCCAAATATTTATGTTTCAAATAATTCAAGCATGCTTCATTTCTTTTTCGAATTTAATTATTTTGATTCTCAATGTTAATGGTAGCTAACAAGTCTTAAATGCATTATTTTTTAACAGAAAGGTCGCACGTGAAAAAAGAAGAGTCACAAACACCGCTTTTGAACCACAGTCCTTTCTAATTTCTTCCGCACAATGTTATTTATTACTTTAAATATTAATCATATTTAATCATATTTGACCTAAAGTCTTTTCCCAAACCCTATTATACTTCCAACAGTTTTTCTCGGTTAAAAAAATTAACATATTGGAAACAGAAAATTAACCTTTTGAATTCCCACTCTATTCATTCATCAAATTTTTGTTTCGATTTATAGTAGATTTATGATTCACATCAACCTCTGTGTTTGGTTTACTTGCCTTTTATTTATTAATGTGTTTTTTTCAGTGACAAAGAGTAGAAAATTTGACTGCATCAAGGAAATTAAAAAAAAAATGTAGAGATGGTTCGATGGGATAACAGTCTCATTTTTCATTAAATTTTCATAATAATCAACATTAAGAGCTTATTAATATCAATTATACATTAATCAACCTAATAAAAATATTATGTTGAGTTAACAGTCCCAAATTATTAATCATAGAAATAATAATATTTTTAAAATTAACATATAATAATAATAATATCTCTAAAAGTTATTTATGGCTAAAAAAATTCACACGATTAACTTTTTTTTGTTTTCCAATCCTAATTTATTTAATAAAATATTAAATAGTTTTATTTTATTTTATCGCAATCCTTTGTCATTGATTAAACTGAACCTGTTAGACAAAAAAATAGATTGATCTGATATACGTTCATCCATATGGTGAAAAAATAAAGGACCCAATAGAGGTAGGTAGATTTTAGTTGTAGTAGGTTTTAGTTGTAGGTGGTAATAATTAATAGTCTTTTTTAATTAGAAGTTTGAAGAAAATGTCATTGGGAATATGTAGTTTTAGGTGATAATAATTAGTCTTTTTTTTAACATTTGCAATTATTAATATTTTTAAAAAAATAATTGATCTACTATTATAATAACTACTATCATAATAAGAAAATCGATGTCTACCAAAATTAATTTCATGTCCAAGTTTAAACAAATATTTTAATCCGATTTTCATGCCTTCAATTGTCTTTTTTTATCATCAACTCATATTAGCATGCCTTATGTCCATAATATTTGACAATATCTAAAAACAATCATTATTTCTTTTGCATGCTACAAGTTTTCCAATCAATTCTCATATCTAAAAGTAATCATTACAGTTAATTAATCATAAAAAAAATGAAATTCATATAACTCTCTACCTTCCATACAATATCAACAAATATATAGTACTTGACATAATTCAAATTCATATAGAGGAATCGGTATAAAATAATTGTAAATAAACATACAAAAAAGATTTTGTATAGAATTAAAAATTAAAAATTAAATGCATATAACACCTTTCAATACGCATTATTGTATCTTTCTCATTGAAAATAGTTGACATTAATTCTAATTTATATTCATTTCTTTAATATCTATAAAAAAAATATTTGACATTAATTCTAATTTATATTCATTTCATTAAATATATCAAATATAAAGAAAGAGTTGGTATATAAATCTTTTTCTGTCAAGATTATAAATAAAATTATAAGTTATTTTTTATTTAATAACTTATTTATTTTTGTTATTGGATATGCAATTTGAATTAAATATTTTTGCTGTTTTTATTCCATTACATTAGTATTTTTGATTCGGTATGAGTAACTAACACAAATATGAGAAATTAACGACATATATGTGATAAGTAACATTAATATTAATAATATACATCTTTTGTACAAATTTTTCTTGGGTAAATCAAATTAAATATATATTTAAAGTTAAATAATGAGATTTAAATGTGTTGCATTGAATTATAATATGTCATTTCATTATTTTTTGTTTCTTGACTTATATAGATGTTATAATTTTTTTTGCAATTTTTTTATTTTGATAATTTAAATTTGCAATTTGAATCATGCTCATAAAAAGGCGGGTAGACATACTAGGAGTGGGAGCCCATAAAAATTGTTGATAATGTGCGTCTGCGGAAAAAAAGCGGGTAGACATACTAGGGGTGGGAGCCCATAAAAGTTGTTGATAATGATCGTACATAATAACTACATTATCTCAATTTTTATTTATTTTTTTACTTTTTATCAAGAACTATATTTTTTCAGAGTTAAAATTGTAATCAACAATAATAATTAATTATCTTTAATATTATTTTAACTTTTATCCAACATAAATATCATCAATGAAAACAACTACAAATTGATAAATTAAATTAATATTAATATGATAATCATCATTGAAGAAATTATTTCGCTTAATTAATATATATTTTAATATAATTCTTTAACCATAACTATATTATATTTATTTAATATTTATACCGACTTTACGTGACCCGTGCGGGCGCACGGGTCCTTTACTAGTACAAATAAAAAAGAAAAGAAGTAATTGATAAGAATTAAAGAGGGTAAAGAAGGAAAATTTTAAAAAGTTGTAATAAATAATATATAATATATGTAGAATTGATTCTACTAAACTCAAAAGCTAGGAATTGTAGCTTCTACTATAATTGCTTTTGGAGTAGAAGAATTGATTTTGAAAAAGTATCCAAACAAGAAAAAAAACCAATTTTTAAGTTGAAGTGCACTAGAAGTGCTTTTGGAGCTTGTAGAAGCCAATCCAAACATACACTAAATTTATCCATAGACTTGAGTTCTAACTAGGAGAATAATTAAAGATGTTAAGATTAAAATTGACAAAAAATTTCATTTCCTATATTTATATTAATGAAAAAATATAACGAAAAGGCTAATCAAGTAGTTTGCCCAGCCTGTTAAGATTAAAATTGACAAAAAATTTCATTTCTTATATTTATATTAATGAAAAAATATAACGTATAGAAAAGGCTAATCAAGTAGTTTGCCCAGCCTGTTAAGATTAAAATTGACAAAAAATTTCATTTCCTATATTTATATTAATGAAAAAATATAACGTATAGAAAAGGCTAATCAAGTAGTTTGCCCAGCCTTGGCTAATCAAGGACAATAAAAGTGAACATAAAGCACAAGAAGTTCTAGAGTAAATAAAAACAAAAGATACACGAAAACATCAGAATAAAAACAAAAGATACACGAAAACATCAGAGCGGAAAATGTCAAGCTACTAACAAAACCACCTCGTTGGTAACAAGTTGGATCTCAAGTCGCCAGATCCACCATCAATAGATCAACCAAAAAAGAGCACTAAAAACCAAATTTATAAAATCTACCTCTGATCTGCTATAGGTGTAGGCAGAGGATAGGGGTTTAATGTTATTCAGTGAAGGTGCAAGAGATCTTTCCAAGTCTATGGAGAAACCATTTCCAAGTCCAAAAGATACTCTTTTCCTTCACATCTTTCGTTGATTTTGTGTCTCCTTTAAATTTTACATCATTACGCACTTTTCAAATAGACCAGACTACAATGTACTAAAATCTTTCGAAATGAAGACATTCACATCATAAAGGTGACCGAGGAAGCGAAGATTCATTCTTGGAAATGGCTTAAGATAAAATTGAATTGGATCAAAGAAGACTTTGTATTATGGTGTTTAAATCCTAAGGCCTGCCTTGGTCTAGTGGCAGCATGATCTCCCGTCGAGTATGGTCTCAGCTCAGCTCGGAGCAGCGACTATCTTCAAATTCGGGGGGATCGTTGTTGTTCGTCCACTGTCGAGAGATTTCTTTTATTGAACCTTAATAGCTTTAGTCTTGGTGGTGGCTTGGGAGTAGAATATCATCTATGGTGTTGGGGTGTAGCCTTGTTATGTTACTTTTTTCAGGTTCCTGTATTATTTTATTTTGCTTTTTATTGCTGTAGAATTGGATCTTGCATCAGACTGGTTTAAGCACTTCTGGTGCTATTTCGTTCTATATATATATTCCTTTTGGTTGTTTAAAAAAAAAAACCACCCCTATACTTACTATTACCCCTTTAAGAAAAAAAATACTAAAAAAAAAAAGTAGCATCATTAGAAATAACTACCTACCACCCCAACCACTTAGATACTATACCACACTAACGAGACAAGCTTACAAGTAACAAAGAGATGAGAGACCGACTCAACCAAAAATTCAGAAAAGAGACAATACATCATACTAGGATTAGAATCACCCCTCTTTTAAATAGGTTTTCTTTGGACATAAGTCGATCTTGCAAAAGTTTCCAAGATATAACCAAGGTCTTAGAAATAGCCCAACTAAACTAGATAAGGAGAAACATCTCACTCTCTACTTGGCGGAGGAGCCGGAGAAAAAATCGAGCTAACCCTCTGAACATGGTAGGCGGAGGCTACTAAAAATTCCCTCTTTCACATGCTTCCAAATCCACTTATCTCTATCCAGAGAGAGGGTGACTTCTTGAAGCATAGATAAAAGATCTTCGACAAAGGGTGACTCACTAAGAAAGAAGGATCTCCGCCACATAAGATCCCAAATTAGGGGTCCTTTAAACATCAATCCAATTTCTCCCACCAACCCATCAGAATGGATATAATTCAAGAAAATACTAGGGAAGTTAGATTTTAATGGAATGTACCCTAACCTAGGATCCTTTCAAAAAGGAAGTAAGAGAACCCGATACTAATTTCTGAATGACACCATCAATAAACCAATATGAGTTATCATCTTTAGACCCAAGGATAGAAACCCATTTCCACTAGGAAGGAAGAGAACGAAAACCCTCAGTCCTCCTCAAATAAAGAGAGGAGATTACCGAAGTTCCATATCTAGCTTCAAGAATAACCCTCTAGAGACTAGAGTCTCCTTAAAGTAGCCTACATCTCCACTTTTCCAAAAGGGAAAGATTAACCAATTGGAGTTCCCTCACTCCCAACCCCTTCTATGCTCTTAGGTTTACACACATCTTAATCCATGTAATCTTGAAGCATCTTACACTCCCCCTAAAGGAACCTTATTTGTAAATAAAAAAGCTTCTTCCAAACCTTTAAAGGCATCTTCAAAAAAGACAAGAAGAAGATGGGAATAACATTAAGCATAGAGTTCAAGAGAGCCACCCTGCCACCCAAACTCACATATTCATGCTTCTAAGAGTTGAGCCTCTTATTCATCAAGATAACTAAAGGATTCCAAATGGAAACTAGTTGAGTATTAGCCCCCATTAGCAACCCAAGATACTTGAAAGGAAATGAGTTAATTCCATAATAAGGCTACTCTTGAAAGGAAATGAGTTAATTCCATAATTCCATAATTCCACATTAACTCCTATAAGGCTACTCTTGAAGAAATTCACTCAAAGTCCCGAAGCCCGTTCAAACCCTCTAAGAATCTCCAGGGTAGGATTATTCACTAGGAGAGTGTCATCAACATACTGCAAATGACTTTAATATTATTGGTATAACCTAGCATCAAAGGCGTCAAGCTAATGACTTTAAATAAATCTCTTGTTGGGAGGAAACCTAACCCATTTTTAGGATTATTTTCTTTAGGATCAGTCAAGTAACAATTTTTTATCTATTAAATATCTTTAAAACGTTTTCAAATTTGAACCAAGTGATTGAGATACTGTTAGCTTCCTTTTTGAAGCCCTTTTGAACTAATTGATCAATTGAGACCCAAAAACAATTGATTGGAAGATATTTTTGAACCACCCAATCAATTAGAACCTTAATATAATCGATTGAATGATTTTTTGAAGTATCTAATCAATAAGAACCATAAGCTAATCGATTAAAAGAATCTTAAATGAGTGTCTAAATGATTATGACAGCGTCTTAAAACCGTTGCCTAAAGGCAGAGACGGACTAAAAATGAAAATTGAAATATTTATAGAGACCAAAAACTTATTTAACCCTTAAATTAATGAAGGATTTAATTATTTGAAATTATCGAAGTTGGGATTAATCAATATGATTCTAAGAGGCGTAATTGGATTAATATGTCGATTGGAGTTGTTAAGTATAAAGTCGAATTAAATTAGTCGATTTAATCGGATAAATATTATTATTATATTAGAGTATTTTATTTAATTGAGTTGGTTTGGTTAGTGTTAGTAGTGTGGAGGTGTGCCAAGAGTAAGCCCAATGTGAATAATACAATTGATATTATTTTAAGTGGAATTATAATATATTATGAGGAAAAATAAGAAATAAGAAAAAGGTTAGGTTTTGGGTGTTGTGACAGGGAGAAGAAGAAAAGAGGAGTACGAGGGTTTGACTTTGAAGAAGAGAAAAGAGGCACAAGAAGTTGGAAGCTGCGGCGAAGCGAAATTCGGCCGGAAAATTATAGAGAGACCGTCAATCCAAGGTAAGGGTGAGGTTCAATCTCTATAACCGGGTATATGATAGACCATATGTGAGTTGGGTTGTATGAATTGTGCCATGAATTATTTGCTGGTTTTGTAATGTCTGATTTGTGATAAACTGTTGATCGCGTGAATAGTTGGTTCTGTCAATAAATTAAATTGTCTGTTTTTTGTGTTAAATTTATGTTGCTGGAATTATAGTGTGTTGGCTTGTGGATCGATCAGAGAAGTATTACAAAAAGAAATTGATAGCAACAGAGTTGCTGAAAAGGAGAATTGAAATTGGGACAGGGGCCACCCACTAAGGGGTAGGCACCCTAGAGTGAGAAAGAAGGAAAAAGAAAATAAAGTGGGGCCACTGAGTGATGGGGTGGGCGCCCCTTTGGTGCTAGGAAGGAGGGCGGGCGGCCCTTGAGAGAAGGAAGAATGGGACGGTCGTCCCTTAAGGCGTGGGGGCCATAGAGTTGTTTCCTATTTAGTAATCTATTTAGTATTCCATTATGCTTAGTGATTCAGTAGTAACTATAATCCTGTATAATGAATAGAAAAAAAGTTGTTGAGTATAATTTATAGAATTAATATGATTCTTAATAATGAGTAGAATTAATATAATTTGCAGGAGATGAGCATTTAATAGTAGAGTGAGTAAGAGTGGAGTGGTAGCAATAATATATTTGATTACAGTTGGGTTTTAATGCAGTAAATAAATAGTAGCATTAGCAGGAACAGTATGGTAAATAATAGAACCATAGGAGAACATTATAATCAGTGACAAAGATATACTTTGATACCAGGTTGGGTTTGGTAGCAGAACATGTTGTGTCAGTAGCCAAGAAAATGAGTAGTAGTTGTGTTAATTAATCAGTAACAGTGCAGAAAATAAAAACAGTACCGATCATCCGAATTAGCCTAACTAAGCGGTATAATTAGTTGTCGGGAATTGGTTGAAAATTGTCGAAGTAGCTCGTATGTACTTGTAAGTATCTTTGGTTGATTCGTTGTGTTAGAACTATGTCAGATTTGTTGATTTGCAGGTGAAGTAGAATTATGTAGATTTTTCCCAATTTATGGACATTATTAAGTTGCAAGTTTTATGACCAATGTTGTGTTAAGTCGAGTTGTTGCTATTATCAGTTGATGCTGATTACTTGTTGATGAATATGTCGTTTTTGAATATGTTATTGTTGTTGATGAGTTGTTGTGGTTGTAAGTTGTTGGTGTTGCGTTGATTAAGTCGTAGGCCTATGGCCAGTGTTGAAGTGACGATGAGTACCTCTAATTATTGGTACAATAGTGATATAGGCTTATGCCTTTTGTAACGAGGATTGTTGTTGTATGTGATTGTTGTATTCACTGGGTCACATGCATTTGCACTTTTGTGACGGCCTGAATTGGCAAATTAACGACGAAGGCTTATGTCTTGATGCCTCTATTAACTGACAATTTCTAAGTTGGGAGTTCTGCTCTGTTGCGACGAAGGCTTATGCCTTGATTATCTTTTATTTATTTTTAAAAAATACACAATAAATCAATATTATAATAATAATAATAATAATATTAATAATTATGATATAAATAGTATTAGTAATGATTTTTTTCCTTCATAATAATACAATGAATATTTTTATTTTAAATAGTATAATATGCATTTTTATAAGGACGAGTTGAATTTAAGTCGAAACCCAATCAAACTTTTAAATCTTCAACCTCTATCCATATAGGTTCAATATCTGGCCTAGTTTTGATTACTTTGGTTGTTGCACAACTTTTCTAATCATATTGTTTGGATAATTTATATTAAAATTACATTTAGACACATAATTACTGAAACGGACTTTAGTCATATTTATAACTATATAGTTCATTTATATTTTAAATAATGATATAAATTTATATTACATTTTTTAAATTTAATAAAATTGTAAAATGATTAGTAAAAAAATATTCAATAAAACATACATATTATATTATAAACATTAAATTTTATAAAAATACATATATAAACTCAAAATTAACATAATAATTTAATATAAAGAATATACATTAATCTACTTAATATAAATGTAAAGAAGTCATGATGGCAACCCTAGCCACATGTCTTCTTGGTAATAATTCTCGCCACATGTCAATTGATAATAATTCTAAATAAAACCCTAATTATAAAAACTATATATATTAAAATAAATAATAATAATATAATACTAAACTAAACCATTATTATTATTAATAATAATAATAATAAAATAATAATATAATACCTAACTAATAAAAATATTAAAATAATAATAAGTAGATAATTGTCATTTGATAATAATTTTAAATACGAATCCTAATTATACAAACTCTATAATAATAAATAACAGTATAATACTAAACTAAATCATCACTATTAATAATAATAATAATAATAATAATAATAATAATAATAATAATAATAATAATAATAACAATTAATATCTAACTAATAAAACTATTAAAATAATAATAATAATAACAATAATATAATATAATAACTAACTACCACAATTAATAATAAAAATAAATATAATAATAATAATAATAATAATAATAATAATAATAATAAAATAATATATTGAACTAACACTATTATATCTTATTATCCTAATTCTCATTTTTTTAATACAAAAACAATTTTTAATTATCAAATAATAATAATAATAGAAATAATAATAATACAAATTGTTTTAATTAACACTATTATATTCAACTAACATTATTATATCTTATAATCCTAATTCTCTTTTAATTATTTTTTTTAATTATCCTCTTTTAATTATTCTGTTTAATATTAAGATTATATTTTTTTACATTAACTTTGAATTACTTAGTTTTTCTAAAATATTATTTCTACATCTTATTTCCACATATCATTTTAATTTAATTATATAAAATATAAATATATTAAATTATTATAATAAAACATTTAATTTAATTATAAAACATAAATTTATTAAATTATTATAATAAAGTAGTTAAAAATTAATAACTAATCAATAATAGTAATAAGAATAATTTCTCCAAAATATAGGATATTAATTTCCACATATCATTTTAATTTAATTATAAAATATAAATATATTAAATTATTATAATAAAATAGTTAAAAATTAAAACTATTAAAAAAATATAAACATAATTAATTCTTCAAAGTAAAGGATATTAATTTCCACATATCATTTAATTTAATTATAAAATATAAACTTATTATAATTAATTTATGATTTGTTTGTAACATTTTTTAAAATGGCATTTTATAATGTTATAAATTTTATGGTTTAATTTGTTTATTTTTGAAATTCAAAATAGATTCAAATAGATTCAATGATTATATTTTATTAATAACTATTTCTTTATACTTAGTATTTATTACAGATAAAATAAATCTTAAAAAATAATTACAATTTAATAAAATGTTATTTTATAGCAAAAATTTATTCAAAAATAATAATAATAATAATAATATTTAATTCTTCAAAATAAATCATATTAGTTTCCACATATTGTTTTAATTTAATTATAAAATATAAATATATTAAATTATTATAATAAAGTAGTTAAAAATTTTAACTATTCAAAAGTATAAATATAATTATTTATTCAAAATAAAGGATATTATTACAAGTATTCAACAAAATATATTATAATTAATATTATTTGTTTCCTAAATATTTTATGTTTAGATTTATGATTTTTTTTGTTACGTTTTTAAAGAAATAATTACACTTTAATTAATTTTTATTTTATAGAAAATATTTATTCAATAATAATAATAATTAATTCCTTAAAATAAAGGATATTAATTTCCATATTTTAATTTAATTATAAAATATCAATATATAAAATTATTATAATGAAGTAGTTAAAAATTATAACTATTCAAAAATATAAAGATAATTATTTCTTCAAAATAAAGGATATTAATTATAACTATTAAAAAATATATACTATAACTAATATTATTTGTTTCCTAAATATTTTATGTTTAGATTTATGATTTTTTTGTTACGTTTTTAAATTGAATTTTACAATGTTATATATTTTATGGTTAAATTTTTTTATTTTTAAAATTTAAAATAGATTCAATGATTATATTTTATTAATAACTATTTCTCTATACATAATTATTTACTACAAATTTAAAAAAGTCATAAAAAATAATTATTAAAATTATAATTCATAATAATTATTATTCTTATTGCAGTTACTAAACATTAAATAATTAACAATTATTATTATATTTCATAATGGTTATATTATATTATACTAAAAATAATTATTAGAATATTTCGGTTACTATTATAATAATAATTACTCTTATTGTAGTTACAAAACGTTATAGTTTTTAATGACTGTTTTTAATTACTAAAATTATGGTTACACTTTCTAATCAGATTTATTATCCTATTAATAGGTAAAATCACATATATAAATACATAATTTGTTGTATGGATTTTGTAGAGTTATTGTACACAATTTGATTTGATTGTAGATCTTCATATTTGGCTTTGCCTCCTAACATCTCATATATGATACATATATACTTTTTAATTTTATATTACTCTTCTTATATGCTACATATTTTTTGATTTTGTATTGTAATTTTTATTTCACTTTTTTATTTTATAACGCATGTTTTGAAATAATACTTAACTTATTTTTATTCACTACGACGATGATTAAATTCAGCAGTCCAAGATTAGGTGTTGGTTGGGGTCTTCTTCAACAATCAAATATTTGATTAATAAATATCACGAAGTCTAAATTACTAATTTGTATCAAGAAGTGTCCAACTAATCTTTTACTTTTGCTCTCTAAAGTATTAGGGGTTAACACCTCTAAAGTTATTTGTGTTTAATTTTCTCTTTGAGCATGTATTTATGAATGTTAATTATATTGATTTTCACTGTAACTTATAATTTGTAAAATTTTACAAAAACTTATTATTATTACTATTATTATTATTATTATTATTATTATTATTATTATTATTATTATTATTATTATTAAATATTATTATATTATTGGTTGACGTGTCATTTGGAGCCCTCTCTCACGCCACACCTCTATATGTTTCTCTCTCATAGTTTTTCTCTCTCATTCTTATCACTTTATTTTTAGTTGAGTTTATCTCCCTTCATACATCCATATAAAATGAGATGATGAATTATATTAATTTTTCTTATTAACAACATTATTATTATTATTATTATTATTATTATTATTATTATTATTATTATTTTTGTTTTAAAAGAAAATATCAATCAATTTATTTACAATAATTAAATATCACACTAAAGGTCACATTCTTTTTATTTTATATTATTGATTTATTTAATAATCATTCTTATTGTTTTGATTTCCACAATGACATAAAACTATTTTTAAAATTCCTTTTAAGCTTTCTATTTCAATAAAATTAATGATCATATATTTTTATTATTATAACACCTTTTGAACACATAGCTATACATTAGTTGTTGATTTTGCAACAAATATAAAGAAAATTAAAAAATACATATCTTAATATGTATTTTACAAAATTAAGATTAAAAAATAAGCCAATTTTTTTTGTTTATTTTATTTTGGATTAAATTATTGGAACAATGTTTAGAGGAAACAACTTCTCTACCCATCACAAAAAGTTGGGTAGTGAACCTCCAACCAATCACATGAGTATGTAAAAAATAAAAGGACTTACAAAGAAATGGTTTAAAATATGTTTATGATAATTTTCTTTTCTTTTCTTTTATCATTATTTTCTTTTTTGGGTATGGTAATTTTTTACCATTAATAAATCGAAGGTTTGCCACTATTAGCCGAATTACTAGAAATTTAAGGTCAATTCTAATTATTATTTTTTTATTATATGAAGGTTTGATCTTATATGATAACGTTAGTATGATTTTTTTTAACTATATAAAAATTATTCCATTTGAATTTATTTGGACTTGACATTAATAATTTTACGTATTTGTTAGGTTCCTTAAATTATACAAGTATACATTAATATACATTTATATGTATTATGAATTTCATGATTAGTTAAAAATAATATACACAAATGATAAAATTATTCACGTAAATATGATATATCTTTCAAATTTAAAGAATATAACTAAAATGATAAAATAAAATTATAATATAAATTAATAAAGATATTTATATTATAAAGCATTTTTTATATTAAATATAATTTTAAAATACATTCAATTATAAGATTATATATAATTATATTTGCAAAAATATATTTTTTAAAATAATATTTGAGGCAATGATTATAATCAAACCCATGCAACGCGCGGGTTTTTATATAATTCACATTTAAACAATTAATCTTGAGGGTGACAATGTATCAATCATTAAAGATCCAAAATTTCCATGCTTGAAAACTAAAGAATCTGAATGATTCAATGTCTTTTTAATTTAATGTGTTTTACGTTTTTTTAATATATGTAATAATAACGCCCAAATATGATAGATTTGTCCATCACATAACTTTTATTAATTAATAATAAAAATTAGCATGAATTTTTCTTTATTTTAATTTATTTTCAATCATACACTTATAAAATGTTCTTTATTTCAATTTATCACCAATGATAAAATAAAATTAATCACAATTATTTGGATTTTCTTTATAAATTAATAAAATAGAAACTCAGATAAAATCTTTTAATTTTTTAAAATGTAAATAATTTAAATAATAATAATAATAATAATAATAATAATAATAATGGGAACTATTGACACAATCATAGTACCAGTAATGTTATAGAGAAATATTGACCTGTCTTTAGGTTTGTCTAATGTAACACAGTTAATAATTACAAAAAAAAATGGGAAAATACGCTGTTGAAGCCAAGGTTATTTTGGGAAGCAATATTGTTAAAAAAAATTATATCAAGTTTATCATTGACACCTTCTGATAAAAGAATCCCTTTCAAATTCTAACGGCACCAATTTCCTTTAGCTGTTTTATTTGCAATGACTATCAATAAAAGTCAAGGGCAGTCACTCAAACATGTTGGAGTATATCTACCACAACCAATGTTCGCTCATGGACAACTATATATTGTCTTATCAAGGGTTACTTCAAAAAAAATTGAAGATATTGGGGACTAATGATGAATGTGAAGATATAGATACAACATCAAATGTAGTTTACAAAGAAATATTTAATAATATTATTTAGTTACTTAATTTTTATTTCTTCAAATTTATACATTTTAAATTATAATAAAATTTTATTTTTTAATTTATTAACTTTCACATTAAATAATTAAAAGTATAATTGCAAATATAGACTATATGACCTACAAAATAATTTTATATGCAAATAACAAATAAATATCAATTATTATGAAAAATTATTTCTAATATACCCGTGTTCGCACGGGTCGGTAATCTAGTATGAGTAAATGACAAACTAGTTTAGCTCTATTAGAAAATAACCTAAACATGCTTGACATATTCACTAGATATAACAGCCCAAACTTTACTCATGACCCTTTCAATCGCCATGAGAATAGGCAACCCGTAGAATGTTCTTCTCTTCCTTTTATTATAAATATACCCTACAATTGAACTCAAATCTATTGCCTAGTTTCTCACACCTTCTTCACAATTCTTTACTTCATATGCCCTAATTTCTTACTTTTACCAAATGAATTTTTTATCTATTCTACTCATTGTTTAATCTACTGCATGTGTTATATTATGTTGATAGTTTTGAACCATACATGGATTGTGCACGATTTAATATCATAAAAACAAGGGTTAAATACTATTCACCCCCTGTCAAAGTAGCGAGATTCGATTTTCCCCCTTATTAAAAAAAATTTAGCCTTCGCCCCTTAGAAAACAAGATTCTGTTTCCAGGAACCCCCTATCACCTGTTTGGCTGACTAGAAGTGTTGAGATGGCGCTGAATCTGTTGAGGTGACACTGAATCTTCATTGCTTGCTTAGGTGGCGTGGATAGGTTGTAAAAATCCCAATTAATTGATTTGCAAAACAATTAATTGGGGGAGCCTCCAACCATTGCACCATTCACGTTTTCTTATATATGTTTATTATTACTATTTATATATTACTTTATTTATTTATTAATATACTTTATTTATTTATTATTAATAGTTATATATTACTTTATTTATTTATTATTATTAATATTTAAATTTAATTTATTTATTAAATGGTTTATTATTAATATTTATATATTACTTTATTTATTTACTTATTTATTATTAATAAACATATATATAAACATATATTAATAATAAAATATATTAATAATAAATATAAAAAAATGTAATATATAAAAAAATGTAACATATATATATTACTTTTTTTAATTTACGTTTTTTAATAATTTTTTTTAATTTACGTTTTTTAATAATTTTTTTTAATTTACGTTTTTTTAATAATTTTATTTAATTTACGTTTTTTTAATAATTTATTTTAATTTACGTTTTTTTAATAATTTTATTTAGTTTTTTATGTATTTATTTTATTTATTTATTTATTTATTTTATTTATTATTAATATTTATATATTATATTTATTTAATATTTTATATATTACTTTATTTATTTATTTTATTTATTTATTATTAATATTAGTTATGTATTAATTAGTTATTATTAATATTATTAATATTTATTTATTACTTAATTATTTATTATTAATATTATTGATATTAATTTATTACTTAATTAATTTATTTATTTATGTACTTAATTATTTATTAAAAAAACGTAAATTAAATAAAATTATTAAAAAAAACATTTAAAAAAAATTATTAAAAAAACTTTTATATAAATTAAAAAAACTGAATAAAAATGTTTATGAAAATTATTAAAAAAATGTTTATATAAATTATTAAATATTACATTTAAATAAAATTATTAAAAAAACGTTTATACAAATTAAAAAAACTGAATAAAAAAACATTTAAATAAAATTATTAAAAAAACGTTTATGTAAAATAAATAAATAAATAAATAATACATAAAGTAATATATACATATTAATAATAAATTTATAAATAAATAATACATTATAAATATGAATATATACTTTTATTGAAAAAAAAAGTAGAAAAGTAGAAAATATGTTACATATACAGATCCTTCCATATGTAAAACATGAAAGCTTTCATAGCCTAGTTGTAGCGGGAATGCATGTGAACCCCTTGGAGATGGGTTCGAATCCTGGGTTGTGCAACTTATTTATTTGTTATTTTTCCTTCCTTTTCAAAGGAAGCCACGTCAGCAGCCAAACAAAGAAATCAGGCGCATAGTTATGAAAATTATAAAGTGGAAGTTTTTAGTTTGAATAAGCACTTTATTCCCAAGTTCTGTTGTTAATGTCGATGATAGATTGGTCTCTTCTAAAATTATTACTTGGAATTGAATTGTGATAGGTCACAAGTGTGATCCATTTGTAATTTTTATGTCTGGTTTTTTTCCTTCTTCAATGGTTTAAATTCAAAGTAATCAGCTATTTATAAAAGATTAGAGTACCCTTGCCTTGTACTATGTTTTTATGATATTGAATTTCTTGCTTATAAAAAAAAAATTCTATTTCAGTAGTCCTAAAGTTTTAATCTTATTTTCTCTCATTCAAATTTTGGCAGATGAAAGAAAGGCTTATGGCACATCAAGAAATCAGTCATCTATTCTCTCACACAATTTACGAAGAGAGGCTTTGGTGAATTATGCAATCAACCAGTTAGTTAAAAGAAAAAATGCAAGTGAAAGTAATTTAATTTTTCAATTTATATTTACTTTTCAACCTTTTATTGCAATTGAATCGAAATTAATTTTCATCTTCAAATTTAAAGTCCTGTATGTCAAGATGGCTATTTAATTTGTATCTTCTGTGAAATTCATTCTCCGCAAAATTGATGCTTCATCTGATATAAGGAAAAGTCACTAAGTCAAAAGTTGATCAAGATTCTTGAAATAGTTTTCTTTCATGTTATTTATATTATTGATATTTCTAAAGGAAAATTAAATTGATTTAAAAACTATAGAATTAATATTTTCTTGTTTGCCATGAATTACTGCAAAATTATAGGTTTTAGCAGCAGAAAGTATTTCTATTAGAGAAGTGTTATCTATCGACAAATAAATGAAAGTGAGGAAGTAGTTTCTTGACATCATCCCAAAAAAAAAAATTACCCAACTGAATTCTTTTATAGATCAAGAGTAAGTTCAGAAATTTAACAATGAACAAATAAGTACATTGGTTTCAGGTTATCCTTTATTTCATAAGATTAATGAAGCAGGTATACGTGCATTTTGGAATGTACATCTAAAAGTTTGGCTTTGAATGTGGCAATTTGAATCAGCATTGATTCTGTCAAATATTTTAGGCCTGAATAAGAGATTGTGGAAGAAGGAGCACTTCATACCTCTGTTTACCATGAGATGTTGGTATTTTTCTTTTAAACTTTATTTCTAGGCCAATACAAGTTTAAAAATTAAACACTAAATCCTTCCATTTTTTTTATTTATTTATTTTCTCTATCACCGGGTTGGACACCTTAATTTTTGTAAGAAAGGGGGTTTCTCAACTTGCTACACATGAGCATGTCCTCTTTTAAAAAGGGATGACTATCTACTATATTGTCATCCCAAAGAGAAAAAGACTCCAAACTGATAAGCTACACTCTTACTCATACTTTCTTTATTCTTACGAGCATATGTTGAGATTTTATGATTTTATGAGAATTTGAGAAAACTGTCTTTCTTTTTTATCTTCCAGGTTTTTTTAAAACTAACACTAGCATGTTACCGTAGAATATTTATATTGTTATTGTTTATTTATTCAAGTATTTTTCAATGCTAAAACAGGATAATGAAGAAAAAATTGTTGGTTAAACCAACATTTATGATCATTTATTTTTTCTACAGAAAAAGGGGCTCCAAAGTGACAATTCTTCTTTTGTCATACTTTGGTAGAGACTTTTGGAAGTGTAAAAAGTGAAGACCATTGAAAAGGAGAGTGGAGAGTGGAGGACACTATGAAAACATGTTAATATACACTGGGACATGTCAATCCTTCGAAATATGTTGCTAAAGGTATTTTGGTGATGCAAAAAGTATGTCTCCCTTCCCTTTTACTTTCATCTTTTGATTTCATTTTTGGGTACTTACATTTAAATAAAATATACAATGTCATTATATGGGATATACTCTATAAATTTAATTGAGATTGTTTAAATTTCTTACTCTAACAAATTCTCATAAAATAATGTAGGATATTTTTCAAACAATAATGTAAGTACTTATAATTTGAGTTTTTATGAGATACTTACTCTAACAAATGAGTTTTTATGAGATACTTACATTATTTTTTTCTTTATTCTTGCAAAACAAATCTATTTTTTGTGGGCTGTAACAAATTATGCTAATATAGGATCTTATTAGATTATCTCAAATCAACAAATGATAGCCATTGTATGAGAGATTAATGGTTAGACAAAAATAATGAATTGGCAAAGTTAGTAAATACACATTTGCTGATGTTTTTTTATTATGATAATTTGTTATAAAATTTTATTGTAAGAAAAAAAGTTATATTAAACATTACTATATTTAAAGAGTCATGTGAAACACATGATAGCAGCTAAAGTTGCGAATCATCATAGTTTATCAAATTCAGAAATTTGTGAGAGAAATATTTCCACCACATCAAATGAAATCAAGTAAAGTATTCCACTTATACATGGATCATTCACATTCTCCCACTTATATGTAAACAATTGTATCTTTAACTGCCCTGCAAATCAAATTAAACACAAAAACATCAATTAACATATAGCTCGCATTGACAAATCTTAAATTTTAAATTAAATATTATTTTATTACATAAATATATTCACAGTCCGCTTAAGGAAGCAATTATAGATGATCCAATGGCAACACCTAAACGATTAACATGTTTAAAAAAAATTAAAAATCTTCATTTTGGAGCCACCGGGATGTTCTCTAACAACATCAGTGTAATTCTGATTTTCATTAAGACAACATGAAGAGAAGATGAGAGGTGTAATAAGTAATAAATGAAAAAAAAAGGATTGTTTATGGGCCAACAATCTATCCAAATTGGGCTAAAGCCCATGACATTGACCACAAATTGAGGTTGGTGAAAGCATAGCCTATACCAATGACATGAAATATAATTTCATTAGCAATTGGTCTTTGTTGTCAATGTCATATGTTTTAGTCCAACTTCGATGAATAGTTGGCCAATAAAAAATTCTTCTTTTTCAATTTTTATTTATTACACTTTTCATCTTCCCTTCAATTGTTGTCTTAATGAGAATCAAACTTTCAGTCATGTTGTTGGAGAACATCTTGGTGGCTCTAAACTGGAGATTTTAAAATTTTTAAATATGTTAGTCGCTTTGGAACTGTCATTTGATCAATTATAATTGTTTCCATAAACATAATGTGAGTATAGTTATGTAATAAAATAACATTTAATTAAATATTTAAAGATTTATTAATATGAGTTATATGTTAATTGATGTTTGTTGTGTTTAATTAATTAATAGGACAATTAAAAGGTGAAATTGTTTACATAGAAGTGAAGGAAATGTTAATAATCTATTTCGTATCAAAGGAATATTCTACACGATTTCATTTGGTATGGTGAAAAATTTCTTTACAAATTCCTGAATTTGAAAAGTTGTGGTTGTTTTCAATTTTAATCTCTAAAAATTCATAGTAGGGGTTGTATCCATGGTCTTGCTATTGCAAAAATTTCTCTTGCTATATTCATCCGTGCCAGCAAAACACATAGGCACTTATTGATTTATTTTACAATGAAAAAATAACCCAATTTATCAGGAAAATATGATAAAATATTTGTATGAAGTTTTCACCTATGTGTTTATCAAATACATGCAATGCAAAAAGGACAAAAAAAGTATCTAAAATAGACAAAATGCACCGTATAGAAATTCAGACTCGCTTAGCCATGGACAAGACTTCATCAAGCCAAAAAAGAGCAGCAAAGGCTAAATAATCTCATCTAGTACCAAATCTTGCTACCATGTGCGCTTAGCGAGATATTGGGGTTCACAAATATTAAAATTCGTAAGAATATAACATGGACAAAACAATTGAGTATTCGAAAAGAAAATCTAGACTCGAAGGTACACCGATTTATTCTATAATTGCTAAAAATATTAAAGAGAGACAAACAAAAAATAACCTTAAAATTTATACTTTTCAATAATACCTCAATAAAAAAAATATTTTGATATGAAAAAATTTATTGCAAAAATTTCTCTTGCTATATTCATCCGTGCCAGCAAAACACATAGGCACTTATTGATTTATTTTACAATGAAAAAATAACCCAATTTACCAGGAAAATATGATAAAATATTTGTATGAAGTTTTTACCTATGTATTTATCAAATACATGCAATGCAAAAAGGACAAAAAAAAGTATCTAAAATAGACAAAATGCGCCGTATAAAAATTCAGACTCGCTTAGCCATGGACAAGACCTCATCAAGCCAAAAAAGAGCAGCAAAGGCTAAATAATCTCATCTAGTACCAAATCTTGCTACCATGTGCGCTTAGCGAGATATTGGGGTTCACAAATATTAAAACTTCGTAAGAATATAACACGGACAAAACAATTGAGTATTCGAAAAGAAAATCTAGATTCGAAGGTACACCGATTTATTCTAGAATTGCTACAAATATTAAAGAGAGACAAACAAAAAATAACCTTAAAATTTATACTTTTCAATAATACCTCAATAAAAAAAATATTTTGATATGAAAAAATTTATTGCAAAAATTTCTCTTTCTATATTCACCCGTGCCAGCAAAACACATAGGCATTTATTGATTTATTTCATAATGAAAAAATAACCCAATTTACCAGGAAAATATGATAAAATATTTGTATGAAGTTTTTACCTATGTATTTATCAAATACATGCAATGCAAAAAGGACAAAAAAAAGTATCTAAAATAGACAAAATGCACCGTATAAAAATTCAGACTCGCTTAGCCATGGACAAGACCTCATCAAGCCAAAAAAGAGCAGCAAAGGCTAAATAATCTCATCTAGTACCAAATCTTGCTACCATGTGCGCTAAGCGAGATATTGGGGTTCACAAATATTAAAACTTCGTAAGAATATAACACGGACAAAACAATTGAGTATTCGAAAAGAAAATCTAGACTCGAAGGTACATCGATTTATTCTAGAATTGCTACAAATATTAAAGAGAGACAAACAAAAAATAACCTTAAAATTTATACTTTTCAATAATACCTCAATAAAAAAAATATTTTGATATGAAAAAATTTATTGCAAAAATTTCTCTTGCTATATTCATCCGTGCCAGCAAAACACATAGGCACTTATTAATTTATTTTACAATGAAAAAATAACCCAATTTACTAGGAAAATATGATAAAATATTTGTATGAAGTTTTTACCTATGTATTTATCAAATACATGCAATGCAAAAAGGACAAAAAAAAGTATCTAAAATAGACAAAATGCACCGTATAAAAATTCAGACTCGCTTAGCCATGGACAAGACCTCATCAAGCCAAAAAAGAGCAGCAAAGGCTAAATAATCTCATCTAGTACCAAATCTTGCTACCATGTGCGCTTAGCGAGATATTGGGGTTCACAAATATTAAAACTTCGTAAGAATATAACACGGACAAAACAATTGAGTATTTGAAAAGAAAATCTAGACTCGAAGGTACACCGATTTATTCTAGAATTGCTACAAATATTAAAGAGAGACAAACAAAAAATAACCTTAAAATTTATACTTTTCAATAATACCTCAATAAAAAAAATATTTTGATATGAAAAAATTTATTGCAAAAATTTTTCTTGCTATATTCATCCGTGCCAGCAAAACACATAGGCACTTATTGATTTATTTTACAATGAAAAAATAACCCAATTTACCAGGAAAATATGATAAAGTATTTGTATGAAGTTTTTACCTATGTATTTATCAAATACATGCAATGCAAAAAGGACAAAAAAAAGTATCTAAAATAGACAAAATGCACCGTATAAAAATTCAGACTCGCTTAGCCATGGACAAGACCTCATCAAGCCAAAAAAGAGCAGCAAAGGCTAAATAATCTCATCTAGTACCAAATCTTGCTACCATGTGCGCTTAGCGAGATATTGGGGTTCACAAATATTAAAACTTCGTAAGAATATAACACGGACAAAACAATTGAGTATTCGAAAAGAAAATCTAGACTCGAAGGTACACCGATTTATTCTAGAATTGCTACAAATATTAAAGAGAGACAAACAAAAAATAACCTTAAAATTTATACTTTTCAATAATACCTCAATAAAAAAAATATTTTGATATGAAAAAATTTATTGCAAAAATTTTTCTTGCTATATTCATCCGTGCCAGCAAAACACATAGGCACTTATTGATTTAGTTTACAATGAAAAAATAACCCAATTTACCAGGAAAATATGATAAAGTATTTGTATGAAGTTTTTACCTATGTATTTATCAAATACATGCAATGCAAAAAGGACAAAAAAAAGTATCTAAAATAGACAAAATGCACCGTATAAAAATTCAGACTTGCTTAGCCATGGACAAGACCTCATCAAGCCAAAAAAGAGCAGCAAAGGCTAAATAATCTCATCTAGTACTAAAATCTTGCTACCATGTGCGCTAAGCGAGATATTGGGGTTCACAAATATTAAAATTCATAAGAATATAACACGGACAAAACAATTGAGTATTCGAAAAGAAAATCTAGACTCGAAGGTACACCGATTTATTCTAGAATTGCTACAAATATTAAAGAGAGACAAACAAAAAATAACCTTAAAATTTATACTTTTCAATAATACCTCAATAAAAAAAATATTTTGATATGAAAAAATTTATTGCAAAAATTTTTCTTGCTATATTCATCCGTGCCAGCAAAACACATAGGCACTTATTGATTTATTTTACAATGAAAAAATAACCCAATTTACCAGGAAAATATGATAAAGTATTTGTATGAAGTTTTTACCTATGTATTTATCAAATACATGCAATGCAAAAAGGACAAAAAAAAGTATCTAAAATAGACAAAATGCACCGTATAAAAATTCAGACTCGCTTAGCCATGGACAAGACCTCATCAAGCCAAAAAAGAGCAGCAAAGGCTAAATAATCTCATCTAGTACCAAATTTTGCTACCATGTGCGCTAAGCGAGATATTGGGGTTCACAAATATTAAAACTTCGTAAGAATATAACACGGACAAAACAATTGAGTATTCGAAAAGAAAATCTAGACTCGAAGGTACATCGATTTATTCTAGAATTGCTACAAATATTAAAGAGAGACAAACAAAAAATAACCTTAAAATTTATACTTTTCAATAATACCTCAATAAAAAAAATATTTTGATATGAAAAAATTTATTGCAAAAATTTCTCTTGCTATATTCATCCGTGCCAGCAAAACACATAGGCACTTATTAATTTATTTTACAATGAAAAAATAACCCAATTTACTAGGAAAATAAGATAAAATATTTGTATGAAGTTTTTACCTATGTATTTATCAAATACATGCAATGCAAAAAGGACAAAAAAAAGTATCTAAAATAGACAAAATGCACCGTATAAAAATTCAGACTCGCTTAGCCATGGACAAGACCTCATCAAGCCAAAAAAGAGCAGCAAAGGCTAAATAATCTCATCTAGTACCAAATCTTGCTACCATGTGCGCTTAGCGAGATATTGGGGTTCACAAATATTAAAACTTCGTAAGAATATAACACGGACAAAACAATTGAGTATTCGAAAAGAAAATCTAGACTCGAAGGTACATCGATTTATTCTATAATTGCTACAAATATTAAAGAGAGACAAACAAAAAATAACCTTAAAATTTATACTTTTCAATAATACCTCAATAAAAAAAATATTTTGATATGAAAAAATTTATTGCAAAAATTTTTCTTGCTATATTCATCCGTGCCAGCAAAACACATAGGCACTTATTGATTTATTTTACAATGAAAAAATAACCCAATTTACCAGGAAAATATGATAAAGTATTTGTATGAAGTTTTTACCTATGTATTTATCAAATACATGCAATGCAAAAAGGACAAAAAAAAAGTATCTAAAATAGACAAAATGCACCGTATAAAAATTCAGACTCGCTTAGCCATGGACAAGACCTCATCAAGCCAAAAAAGAGCAGCAAAGGCTAAATAATCTCATCTAGTACCAAATTTTGCTACCATGTGCGCTAAGCGAGATATTGGGGTTCACAAATATTAAAACTTCGTAAGAATATAACACGGACAAAACAATTGAGTATTCGAAAAGAAAATCTAGACTCGAAGGTACACCGATTTATTCTAGAATTGCTACAAATTTTAAAGAGAGACAAACAAAAAATAACCTTAAAATTTATACTTTTCAATAATACCTCAATAAAAAAAATATTTTGATATGCCAACATAATCAAGAATTAGAAAATAAAATTAAAATCATAAAAATTAAAAATTAAAACCAAAAATCAAAATAAGACACAATAATAGTGAGATATAAAATATCACATAAAAGAGAATTTTTTTTGTGATATTACAAAAAATTTACTAAAATAATATAACTAAGAATTAAAGACAATAAAATTAAAAATAGTAATTTATATTTGGCAGTGATTGGTGGTTTTTTGTTATATATGTGTAAAAGTGTTTTATAGTGATAAGAAATTAAATTAAATTTCACAATTTAATATATAATAATTTGAAAGCTATATTTGTTAGTGGGCTAAATATTTTTTAATTAGATTAACTAAGGTTTTTTTATTAATTAATTATTAATTTTAATAATGAATAATCATTTTTTAATTTATTATTTTATTATTGTAATTGTCATTTATTTAATTGGGAAAAGTTACTTTTTATGTATCATTTTTATTTATTCAATTACTATTTTATTATAACAGTAATGGGCTACTTATTTAAATTTTAATTAGTAATTGTTATTGAATTAATTAGTCATAGCACTTATCATTTCTATAAAAATTTATCGTCAATTCATATTGTTTTAACAAATAGTTTAAGTATTTAATAATTAATCAATTAGTGATTATAGGTAATATAAAATTGTTCTACTAATCAATAATAATTTTTAGTGTGTAAAATTGTTCATATATGGCACATAAGGAACTACAATATACAGATATAGATGGAAAGATGTTAAATATATCAGATTGTTTAAATTATAAATTTACATTTTTTAACAAAATTATAAAGGAAAAAACTTTAATTCATTTTCTGAAGTACTTTTGTATGATTATTAAGATAGCTACTTATGATTTCTTTAACAATTATAATGAAAATTGTTATCTAAGTTCCACATTTCGATTTTTTAAATAATATTTAAACATGCAAGAGAAATTCTATAGAATTGAAACCTCATAAACATACAATTCATCTCTCTCTTGACATCAAGACCACTACGACTCTGGTTGATAAAATTAGCGGTTGAGTGATAAGCTAGCTGAGCTTATAGCTTATGACTGATGATTGATAGCTTATAATTTATAGCTGATGACTGATAGCTAATAAGCTAATTAAAGTGTTTGGTAAAATTAGCGGTTTAAATAGTTGATAAGTGTAAATTGACATAAAAAGATATTTATTAATTAATAATTAAATGTATATTTAAAATAATTAAAATTTATAAGGGTAATAATGAAAGAAAAATAATAAGCTATAAGCTAAAACGCTATTTAAAATAGCGTCTGAAAAATAAGCTATAAGCTGGTAAAATAATTTATAAACTCGTGATGAAAAGACTTTAGCAAATATATTTTTTTTATCATACGAGCTTATAAATTATAAGGTATAAACTAAAAGCTCAAAATAGATCTTGCCAAACAGAGCCTTCATGTCATTTTATTGTATCGAGTATCAACACTCTATGATGTCAACATATCTCTTACAAAAAATTATTAAAAAGATATAGCACTCTCTTCATACAAACTTATACTTAAAGTACAATGGAGAATAAACATATAAAATGTATAAAATTAAAAAAGAGACAAAAACCTGCAATATGTTGATTTCAAAAACAGTTGCATTAAAAAAAAGGTTTGTAAGCCTAAAGAGAAATGAGGTTTAGGAGTTAGAGATGTGGGAGAAATGAATAAAGCGCTTTTTCTTAAGTGGAAATGGAGGATCCTTAAGGAGGATAAAGCTATTTGGAGCAGGTTTTTGGATTTGAGATATCAAGATCTGAAACTCAAGATGCAACAGCCTTGTGGGGATATTCTCAAATCGGACGACTCTATATGGTGGCGGGATGTTATCAATAACGACTTAAAATCAGAGGTAGATTTCCTTCCTGGCTTGGTAGCCCCTAGAGTAGGTATTGTTATACACCGAACTGGGTTAACAATTTTCTGTGTTCAGTTATTTTCCAACTTTGTTTTTAAATCATGTTTACCTTGCCTTTGTATGTTGTTCAAAGATCAATGTCTCGACATCTCTTAGGACATCAGAGATATGAATATTAAAATTTCAACGGGTATCAGAGCAGGCGTCATGTTCTATATCTGGGTGAGATTCAGGGAAGATGCTTTTCTGGTTCAATGGATAAGTGTAATACGGTGAGAGAACTGACTTTTTAAATATTGCGGATAGCAAGAGTCGCCACCGACTTTTATTTTATCCCATTGGAAAGGCTAAAAGAACAGGAAAGACCTTTGAAAGATTTTGAGTTCGGGGGTAGGTTATACAAAGGGAAGGTGTAAGCACCCTTTGTTTCCATGGTTATACATGGGCTCTTAATTACTTAGCTCACTTTGTTTGTTTAAAAAGAATGCAGTGTGTGTTTAGATAATATTTTGAAAAAGGACTTTAACTTGTAAATAAGTGTAGCCTTTTGGAAATTGTTTTGAAAAGGAGGTGTGAAAAGCATTTGAAGTTTGAATTGATTATGAGCAAGCAATTAAGAGTAGCCTACCCTGAGTTCGTCTTTCTTGTTCTTTAAGTCTTTTGTTTGAAGGAAAGAGACTATCCACGTCATTAGTTAGCGGGAAGTCCTTTCATTGGATGTGTTTGGGTCATCGAGGGTCATCGTTTGCCATAAGGCTATCCATACCATAAGGAGGGTAGGAAGTCTTTATGAATTGATGAGAATAGTCATTAAGGCAACAAGTAAAGATACCTTAGCATTTGAAGGGACGATCATCATTTATCGAGGCAACATCGAGGGACAAGATCATTTTTAATCGTAGGCAACTCGAAGGGACTATGATCTTTTTATGAAGGGACTATGATGATTTAGAATTGTAGGCAGCATTTGCTAAGGTATCCCTACGCTCGAAGGGACTTGACTATTATAATCGAAAGGCAACAATAAGAGGAATTACCCTAAAGGTGTGTGGGTGCATCAATCACGTGTGTTGGATTTAGATTTTACTCTGCATTAGGCGAACTAAATTCAATTAAATGTTGTCACTCCCTATTTTACTAACCACGTAGTTAACATAAACAAAATTAAAGGCAGAAATTAAAAGTTCCTACGCTATTACAAGGCTTCGGGGAGGGGGATACATAGCCAAAAACCCGGGGAAAAGCGGAAAAGTAAAGGCAGAAATATAAACCCTAATTACTATTACAAGAAAACTTTTTGCGACCTATACATATTTTCTAGAATTTAAATAAATAAATAAATTAAAGGCATACGACAATCACATAATAGGAGATGAGACGAGAAACTGCGAAACAGAAATTTAAGGTTTGAAGATGAAATGATAAACCTAACGGTTAAAAAACCTAAGGGTTAAAACCCTAATAACAACATTCACCTGAGGGGGGAAACCTAGTGGGTAAACGAAGTTAATAGACAACACCTACCTCATGGGTTTGAAAACCTATTGGGCAGAAAAATCTAACGAAGTTAATGGACAAACCCTACCTCTTGGTTATCTATGATTTTTGATTAAGGCTAAACCTGATTAATTAAATTATCTAATTAATAATTATTTAACCTATAATTAAATATTAACTATCTAATTATTTAACCTAAAATTAAATGTTAATTAAAATTACTACCTAAAACTATTAATTTAATTAAGTCAAATTAATTACTATTATAAAAATAAAATTAATTTTATAAAAAAAGGTTTGTTATTTTTAAAGATTAGAAAGAAAAATAATTTGGAAAAGAGGTTTCTAAAAAAGGGAATAAAGAAACAATTGAAATAAAAGAAAAATATAAAAAAAATTAAAAACAAACTTAGCGTGTGATCCTGTGTGGTAATGGTCTGAGAGTCCATGGTACGCCTACGCGTCCTGGATCGTTGGATTTGAAGTTGGAGAAATCCGAGGGTTGGAACATTGAGGGCGCACCACACGCACAAAGCAGCGACGCATCGGATCCTTCTTGGTTTAAAATTTGGACGCGTGCGTGATTGGCCCAACGAGGCGCTGCCACGACAACGTCTTCAACCTTCATCTGTCATTTTAGGTTCTTCATCTTTTACCTACGGACAAATTCTATAGCCATAGCCCCTGCGATTACCAAAACCTCACATATGCACAAAAAAATTCATTATGAGGCCATGGATGAGTTCGTCTCATCCTCACGATCTCATTGGTACCAGTAAATTCCTGCAGTTTGACTTAAAACAGAAAGCCCCTATTCGAGCTCCCTAACCCTAACAATGGTGGAACAACAAACTTGCACCCAAACTTAAATCAAACTACCCAGAACCACTCAGTGCATCATAACAAACATAAATATGCAATCGAAACTTGTTTATGGTGCATAATTAAAGTAATCGGAAAATTTTAAAGAGGTGCAAACCGTGGTGCTTGTGAGCATGTTCTTGATGCGTGGAGGCTTGGTAACGATCTAGAATCCTTCAGTGAAGTCTCAGGAACGCGCTTGAATCTTTAGAATGCCCTGAATCTTCCTCCAACTCCCAAACCGAATTCACAATTTTCTTGAAATTTCAAGTGTTCTCTTATAGCTCTTGGATGCAGAAATTCGTCCCCTAATGCTTTGGACAAGTCATGTACTTATAGGTGAATGAATTAGGGTACAACTTTGGACTTGAATCTTCTTGAATCCATGGTTGCAAATCTTGAAAAATATGATTGATAAATGTTTCCAAATTTTGGCCAATTTCAATCTTTTTTTTCCTCAATCTTGTTTTGCACGAAATTGTATGAAATATATGTTATTTAAGAGATTGATGTTGATTGAAAATCATGGCAAATCAAATCTCATTATAATTTTCATCATTTATTTGATTTAAATCACTTTTTAAATGAATGAAAATTCAAATAAAAATCAAATATTCATCACAAACTCGTGGCTTGGAGATTGAATTTATTTGATGACTTGGGGAACAATATTGGATCATAAAAGATTGGACTTCTGTGCAAAAAAATCTATTTTGAACCTTATTTGATTCACATTTTTCACCCAAAATTGACCAACTTTGACAAAGCGTATCTCCCTCAATTTTTAAGGTATGGAAGTGTTCTAGGATCTTTTGGAAAGCCCAAAATGTCCTCTACAAGCCACTTTGGAATTTTTTTGCATTTGGAGATTTTATCTTGATGATATTGGCTTTGACAAAAAACTGCCTTTAGTTGACTTTCAAAAAGGACCTGTAATATTTTGGCCCATATCTCTCAAATGGTGCATTTCTTGACTTTGGACCCAACATCAAAGTTGTAGAGAATTGAATTTCCTTGATAATAAGCTTTGGTTAGGGAATTTCTTATAAACTGTGTGGGAGATATGATCAGTCAAAGTTCAGTTGACTTTCTCCTAGAAACCCTAAATTAGCAACTTTGACTTTTGTTGATTTCTGAGCTTTCCTTGATGAATCATGATCAACCCTTGATCAAATGATGAATTTAACTTCAAAATGTTGACGTTGACCAAAAATCTGGAATTTTGAATATGATTTGACCATAGTTGACTTTTAGGTCAAATTGGTCGACTGTTGATCATCTGAACCATTGACTGAACAAACATGTGAATAAGAGCTTGAAACTTAGTATGAGGATTCTTTGAGGCATATGAGAGACCATGAAGTCCACTCGAGGTATCAGGAGTTGATTTTACCTTGAGAGAGACAAAACCCTAGTTGGGTGCTTGTTGCTCAGGAGACAAGTAAATGTGCCTAATTCTTGCATGGTTCTTGAGTCATATGAGTCAAAGTATATTGAAATATTATGGGCAAATTTTGGGGTATGACAATAAGGAAGAAGGATTTAATGATCAAATCCATGAAGAACAAGGAACACAGGATAGTGTATGATAGAGGAAAGTGTGTGGAGTTCTGTTGCTGCAAGTAAGAGAGAATTCTCTCTATGTTGCAGCATAGAGTGTTTGTAGGAACACTTGTCTAAGACAAGATGTTAAGACATGATTGATTAAAGTTGGGAGAATTTATTTTTCTCCACAACATGCATATATGTTCTTGTGTGTAGCATATGTGTAGACCTTTACAACCATTACTCTGAAAAGGGGTGTTGTTATGAGTAATGGTTCGGCTGTCCTAATGATGAGCTGATGAAGTGTCTGTTTGACTCGTTATCAAACCAATGTTTGGTCTGAGGTCAACTGGATTGTGTTACCTAGATGCAAGAGGTGTTAAAGTGTACCTGAAAGTTGCTGAGAAGCTTGGGTTATTGTTATGCTCCGCTGCATGTGTATCTAATGGAAAACCTATGGTATTTCATTATGTCTCTGATGGTGAGAGCTTTGAAGTATGGTCTCGGTATACTAACTAAAGGGGAAGAAGATCCTGATTCCTTTAGCAGGTTTGAAGTTTGTTGAGTTGGCATGTGTTATAGAGATGTTAGATACCATGTCATGACATTCAGTTGACTGGTTGAGAAATTGATTTCTCAATGGTGCAGAGTTTGCAAATATCTCTACTTGTGAGGTATCTCTGGAAGATCCTTGTGTGTCTGGTGGTATGGTGTTAGAAAGGCTAACCTTAGAACACCATTAAGAGAATGGCATCATGATCCGGTCGCCTCTAAAGGGGTACCCTATGATGGTGTGAATTTAATTTCAAGCGGCTTATTAAAGTTGCCTAGGATTCTTGAAAGGAGTTATGAAGAAAGGTAAGAGTTATCCCTCTCTAGGTTGTGTTCTGGATTCTGTGAGAAGATTTCATGGGATGATCTCTGGAAGAATTATCAATGTTGGTGGTGAATGGATTATATGTCTTGATCAAGGGGTTGATCTAGCTTTTGGCCTCAGTAGGAAAGTGATTCTGACCTGGGTGGCTGGATGATGGACATAGTAAAGAACCCAAGGGTGATCAAGATCCGTTGTACCCCTTTGTGTGAGAAGTAATGGGTTCAGAAACGAGCTCCATAATATGCTGATTAGAAAAGGAATAGATGCTCTACTAGATGTTATAACATCTCATCAACAAAATGTGTATAATCATGATTGAACAAGGGTTTGGCATAACATATGCCTTAAAGGGATAAATAGAGTTATGTTGGTCACATAGGTTTAGAACCCTCGTTTGTATCTAAAGAAACATCTGTGTTATGTGTCTAAGGAGTTTCTTCCAAGAAACATGTCTTAGATAAGTGAGATGGTCAAAGGATGATCATATGTTTGATTACTTGGTGGATCAGTTTACTTCTGATTCAAGCAAGTAGAAGTGTAATGTCAGATATGTAATTTCTAGTTGAGATTTGATATCTCAACTAGATTCCTTAGATATGGAGGTCAAGCTCAGATGTCAAGGACATCTTCTCTAGCATCTAAAAGTTGCTTCTGATAAAAAAGAGTCAGATCTGTATGAACTCACTTTTGGGAAATTTTGCTTATATAAGAATAGGTTCATATTGTGTTAAAGAAAGGGGTCTCTAAGGTGTAACTGGCCTAGATGGCCAACTGGTGTTGGTCTTAAACAAGATGGAGGGTGTGCACTCATCCTTGAGGTCATTATCCAGTCAGTGAGAACATGAAACTTTTGTAGTGAACAGACACACACAAAGGAGGATGATGCATGAAGGTCTAAAGGATAGGTCACCAAGATTGTTTTAGGGAATGTTGATCTATGATTTAACCCAGGGGGGTGATTAGTTGCTGATGTCAGGATCACATATCGTCCATACAATGGAGTATCTGTTATAGATGTTGACTCCAGAACCATAGTAAATGGTCAACACCTGTGATCAAGAATGATGTTAGAAGCGATATTGGAACATCGTCTCAGAAGATCATGATGTAGAAAGGATTCCTTCAGGAGGTTATACATATGACTGATGTCAAATCATGTATGCTCGACATCTTACCTAAAGAAGGGAGTTGTGTAGTGTGTCTGATGATTTGATGTAGGACTGCTATCTGAACAATGTGTTCCAGATAAGTGTATGGGAATTTATTTCTCTCCATGGTATTTTTGTATGTATAATAACCTGAATAAGCTACAAAAGATGTGCTCCATTGAGATCTTCTTGTATAGCTTGAAAGAAGGACCTTCAAGCTTCACAAGCTCTATGGATAGGGTATAAATGATTTGACCATATCTACTTGGTGTGTATGAAGAACACACTTGTGCCATCTTTGCTAATAGGTACAAGGGAAGAGTATTAGAGGAAGTGGTCTGATATGAGGCAGTGCCTTCTTCTGATACAAGAAAAGATTGTTCTAGTCTGAAACTTTTGAAGCAAGTAAACCAATTGTGCCCGTCAAACCAACCTAACATGACATCCAAGTATCATGACAATGTGTGGATCAGTTGTGCTACTTCTAAACAACTAATCTGAGTGCTTCAGTATGTGCTCAAGGATTTAGATCAAAATTGATCTTACAAGGTGTAAATTCCCACTCCGAGTATAGGTAGTCTACTTCATGTGATTCATTCTAGTGCTCGGCAAAAGCACTGAGTTATCCATGACACGGGGAGTTAAAGTTTGCATATGGATTTGATTTAAATGGACATGTATGGTTCCAAACATAAGAAGTTGGTTGGTTGTATCATTTGTACACATGCCTATAATGAATACTCTGAGAGACATTATTGTGCATAAGAGAATTTGTTTTTCTCTTTGTCGCACGCTCGCGAAAAATGAACAGAGTCGCCACCAATATATTTATCCCATAAGGGAAAGGAATATCAGAAAACCTAACAAAGGAAGGAACAGGGTCTTGCGACCAGAGAATCAAGGTACGGGAGTCGGTTACGCGAGGGGAAGGTATTAGCACCCCTCACGCCCATCGTACTCGATGGTATCCACCTATGTTTGTTTCTATCTAAAGGGTGTGTACTATGTCTATGTCTAAATGCGAATGAATGCAAAATGTAGGGAAAATAAAGAATTGTACTCGCACGGGCCCTACCCCGCTGCCTACGTATCCTTTTCAGGAATCAGAGTTACCGTAGCTCGGCTAAAGATTTTCTGTTTGTTTTGTGTTTTTTAGTTGGGCGGCGTTAACGCTCGCGTTCTTGCACAAGGGGACAGCCTAGGATGCAATGGAACGGAGATAACGGTGCCCTTAAGAAGAAGAAAGAGATTGGTTTGTGTCTTTTAGGGTAGATGAGTGATGAACAGTTCCCAATACCGGGCCACTCACCACTTTCTCTACTTTGCTTTAGTCTGAACCATTGTTAGGTGTTTTAAAGTGTTTTTGGTTGTGTGTTTTTTAAGGGAGTTTACTTCACGATTCGAATCACATAAAATGTATAATGAATCGAGAAGCAGATTAGGGAATGAATCCCACTCACTTCCATCCCATTATGTAATGTTTGAGAAACAGATTAGAGAATGAATCTCACTCATTTCTCTCCCATTAATTAATGTTTGAGAAACAGATTAGGGAATGAATCCCACTCGTTTCTCTCCCATTAAGTAGTGACCGAGAAACAGATTAGGGAATGAATCCCACTCGTTTCTATGCCACTAAGTGATTGAGAAATAGATTAGGGAATGAATCCCACTCATTTCTCTATCACTTGCTTAATGTGATTCGCATCTTCCGTTTATTAATGTTTTAAAGAGTTGAAAAGAAAAAGAAAGCAATAGAGAACTATATCTAAATTCTAGTCTAAGTTATTCTAATTCCTGTTGTTAACATGAGATAGATTCTATAAGAAGCATACAAGTGGTATTAACATAGTAGGCCAAAAATATGGCCAAAAGCAAGTAACCAAATCACACAACAATCATAAAAAAATAACATGGGAATAGCACAAAACAATTCAAGTACTAATGCAAAATTATACTAAAATACTACTATCTTTTATGACCTTTTTTATGAAGGAAATTATATGTCAAAGTTAACCTAAAAAAATCCTACTATTTTTATGTGCCTTTTTTATGTCAATGATCATCTAAAAATCTAACAAATATTAAAGGTTTTATCATGTTTTTATCAACTAAAAGAAAGCAGAAAAATTAAGTAAAAACTATTAAACCTAAAAGTCAAGAATTGTAGGTCAGGGGGTGTAAATTGAATGCATAGGTATAGGCAAGTAAAACGCAGGCCCAAGGATTCGGCCCAATGTGAGTTTTTTTGTTTCAGCACAACCAATAATTGAGACATGGGCCGAGAGAGGTGTAAGAAGTATTTTCGTGTGATGGCCCAAGGTGTTTTTTATGATCCATCAATTTCTAAGGGTTTTGATTCAATTATATTTTGCACTAATGTTCTGATTAACATCCAATTAAGATTTTATGACCTAATTAACTCACTAATTAATACTAACCTTATGCCAGATTAATGTGTTAATGCAATGCTAATGAAATTAAAATAAAAAAATGGAAAGAGGGATTAGGGTAATTGAATTGTGACCTTTGGGATTCTTCACGAAGAAACTCTTTCCCTCTCTCAGAACGCGGCGGCGAATCTTCCTTCTCCAGCGACGTCTCCGATGAAATCCTCCGGCCACCTTTGTGGACAACGCGACTCAAAACCTCTCCCTCATCTTCTCTACTCTTGCTTCGACCTCAAGCGGCGCCGACACCGTTCTCAACAATCTCCGACGATCAACTCGTCTTCTCCGATCAAATAACGATGCCACCGGAGAACAACGTCTCCCTCAACCTCTTCCCTGCTTCCGATCTCGTCCTCTATTTCTTCTTTTCATTTTCCTTCACGAACTCGTTGTAAGATCGTCGCCGATTGATGCGAGATTGGTAGTTTGATGTTGAACGTGGCGGAGTTCGAAGGTTGTGATGCAGTGGTGATGAATATTGCGGGAAGGTCTGGATGATGATGATGATTGAATCGGTTCCGCACCAAGATCCAAGAATGAAGGTCAGAGTTCGCTACGTGGAGCCTCTCTTGTTGCAGGTTTTTTCCTCTTTTGTTATCGACTCTTCGTTTCTGTTCTGAGATTTCTCTGAAGTTTTGTTGTTGCTGCGAGATTGAGCTTAATGATGAAGGCGGTGCGATGAGAGTTGCAGAGGTTCTGAGACGATTAATGGAGGCTACCGAGAATTCGAGGAACTCAGGTAAACATTCGTATTCGTCTTTGGCTTGTGTTCATCCGATTCACCTTTCTCTTTTTGATTTCTGAACTTGTCGTGATTGTTACGTGATGCAGGATGAAGTAAGAATGGACACAGAGTGAAGATGGTGATGAAGGTTGTCTCAAGGTTGCAGAGAGATTGAGAGTGCAGAGATGAGGATTGAGAAGTAATGGTGAAGATGATGAATGTTCTGAGATGAAGTGTGTGAAGGGTGGTTGAAGAGTCTGAATGTGAAGATGGTGATCAATTGGAGAAGAATGAATCGAGAGTGAAGTGATGATGATGAATGAATGAAGGTTGAGATGAAGATGAAGAAAAAAAATTGAAGATTGAGGGAGAGTGAGAGCTATGTAGAGGTTAGTTTCATTCTGTTTCTTTTTCTTTTCTGATAATCCAAGTCCTCTCCTGCTTCTGTTATGAGCTGTTAGAAGTTAGTTAGGGTTGTTAGTAAGTTACAAGGTAGTTAGTTGCTATAACTAACTTTTCGGTAGTTGTTAAGTTCTGTTAGTTATTGTTAGTGGAGATTGAATCGGTTACAGTTAGTTAGGATTCTGTTATTCCGGTTGGAAGTTGGTTACAGTTCTGTTGGGGTTAGTTATGGTAGTTATAGGGGAGCTTGGGAAATTGACAGTTGGGAAATTAGTTGTTAGTTGCAAGTGGTTTTGAGATGAATGTTAATAGAAGCTAGTGAAACTATTAGAAGTGAAGTTAGTAAGACAGTCAGTGAATTAATTATATCGGTTAGGATTAGTTTGAAGGCTGTTAGAAATTGTTTTGTTAGTGAGAATTAGTAAGTTTGTGATTTGAAATTGGTTTTTTCTATGATATGTAGGTATGCTGAATTGTAATGTTGAAGGCTATTTTTGAACTGTGTATGGATGCGTGGCTGACTTGAATGGATGCGTGGCTGACTTGAATGGATTGTGGACTAAACCAAGGCTTTTTCTTGTTGTTATTGTAGAATGCAGGTATTTGATATTGGAACTGACGTGAGCTAACTTGGTTTGAATTGTCTATGCTGTGAACGAATGTGAATGAAGGTTGAAACAATTACTAATTAGTGTCAAAAATGGTCATGGGTTATGTTATCTTTCAATCTCCTGAACTGGTGCGGTTTCTTTTTTATGATGGTTTGGCTTAGGAACTGTGTTAGGTGCTGAACATTTTATTTTGCTCATGACTGTATGCTGGCTGAACTGATTATATATATGCAGGGCTGTTTTGAATGTGTTTGATTTTGTTTATGGAAGTTAGTTGTTGATACTGTCAGTTAGCTAGTAAGTATTTTTTTGGTTAGGATATGGTTGTTAATTCACAGTTTTGAATTCTATGGACTTTGATGTGGTTTTGAAATGGAAGCATACTGATTAGTGAGGTGAATTGATTTTGTGCAGGTTTATGGAATTGGCATGATTCGGGAGCATGGTTATGGTTTGAAGACTCGAGAAAAAGACCGCAAGATAGAAATCATGGAAACTGGCGGAGCAAAGCTTGAAAGATCAGAGTCATGATGAAGCTTTAGAGAAAACTATACTTTATGATGTAATGGTTTATTTTTTTGTAGTATGTAATGGTACTGTGATAGGAGTGGAATGGTGGAATATATCTTTGGTGTAACGGCAGGGACATGTATTTGGAATGGACTTTTCGTAATATTTGTAAGGAATATTTTTTTTTTGTATTGAATGGAGACATGGGCTTTTGAATGGAAATGTGGATTTTGACATGAATAACCTCTTGTGATGGGCTCTAACTTTATTCTGATCAATCACCATGAATAATTCTTTCAATAATTCTTGATGATATGAACTAAAGTGCGTTTAAAACTTGGACGCCATCAACGAATCTTTGGCATTTTGAATTCACAACATCAAATAATCGCTTGAATGAATATCTTATCAACTTTCAATGAAATCCAACTTGCATTCTTAAGAAAAACTCCAGCTTTAATACCTGATGCCTCGGGGAATCCTTTGATGAGGATAAAGCTCGAAGCATACACCTTACTGCTTGTAGAACCAGAAATACCACGTCTTATTAGTTGTGTACGCATCAATCTCTATACGAAACCTTACGCTTCCAAATCCTTGATCCCATGCTCTTTTTTTGGATGTTTTATTTGATGAATGAATGAAAAGTCATGTTAATGGCCTAAGGGAGATATGCAGATGACATGTGAAGCTAAAGCCAGTTAGAAATTAAAGGGTAGGACAAATTTGGGGTATGACAGCTGCCCCTATTTAATCGTCTTATACTCGAAGGTGAGATTGGCGCTAGCCTTTCGAACATTCGAAGTAGAAGAAGATTAAATACCAAAGACCTGAAATTTGTCCTGAAAAGATGGTGTAGGTGTTATCCTTATTTTTGTTTTGATATCTGCTGGGGAAAGAGAAATTTTTGTTTTTCTGGTGGATATATTTACAGTGGGTAATGGGTTTGAATGGAGATAGCTTATAACGTGGTAGCGGTGCCGACACGGGGTTTTCAAAGAGAATGGTTGTATGAAACAATGATCGGAAGAAAAAGACCTCGTGCGATTTACGACTCAACGTCAGGACTGAAAGGAACAAGATCTCGTGGCGATCTATGACTCAACATCGAAAGAAGATCTCGTGGCGACCAACTCGTCAACAGAAGAAAAGGGAATAAGATCTCGTGGCGATCTTATGACTCAACATCGAAAGAAGATCTCGTGCGATTTTCCACACTTTGGAAAGGAATAAGATCTCGTAGCGATCCTATGACTCAACATCGAAAGAAAATCTCGTGCGATTTTCCACACTTTGGAAAGGAATAAGATCTCGTAGCGATCTTATGACTCAACATCGAAAGAAAATCTCGTGCGATTTTCCACACTTTGGAAAGGAATAAGACCTCGTAGCGATCTTATGACTCAACATCAGGACTGAAGGGAATAAGATCTCGTAGCGATCTTATGACTCAACATCGAAAGAAAATCTCGTGCGATTTTCCACACTTTGGAAAGGAATAAGATCTCGTAGCGATCTTATGACTCAACATCAGGACTGAAGGGAATAAGATCTCGTAGCGATCTTATGACTCAACATCGAAAGAAAATCTCGTGCGATTTTCCACACTTTGGAAAGGAATAAGATCTCGTAGCGATCTTATGACTTAACATCAGGACTGAAGGGAATAAGATCTCGTAGCGATCTTATGACTCAACATCGAAAGAAAATCTCGTGCGATTTTCCACACTTTGGAAAGGAATAAGATCTCGTAGCGATCTTATGACTCAACATCGACTCGACATCGAGGGACGGAAGAAGACATTGTGTCAGACACTCATCAGAGATTGAAGATACCTCGCGTCGGCACCGTGGTTGGAAGAGATTTGAAATGTGGTAGCAGATATCAATCGGAATTTGTAAGGACAACCTTTTGTGTGGGGATGTATTATTGTCTTGACTGGGTGTGGATTTGTATTATCTGGCTTATGCTTTGTATGCATGTTTGAATTTTTCTGTGGCGTAATGCTCCATTTTGATGGATATGCTACGCTTTTGAAGATGCAATGTTATATGTAGTGAACGCTATATGCAGAGTGCCAAATAAAGGCATTGATGAGGTAAACACCAGGGAGAATCCCCCTAGTGTTGAGGACCATGCGGAGGTGCCAACAGATATTGGACTTTGATTTGTAAGATGCACTTTTCTTTGACTTGAAGAATGATTTCTGACTTCTCACCATGTGCCACTGGTTGGAGGATTTTCAGTTTGAGGAGATCCCCTCGATTCACCATGTTGGGGATGAGAGATCCAGATAAGGAGCTTTGATTAGGGAAGTAGAACGACTCCTAGGAGGGATAAACCCTTATGCTTGAGGAGAGACCAAATTTCTAGGAGAAATAAACTCCTATGGTCATGGAGCGACAAAAAAACTCACCCCCAGGCTTCGTGACTTATGGAGGAATTTGCCCCAATGGATCTTTGGAGAGATTTGTCGAATCTCGACGTAACTGCCCCAGATTGGTTGAATTTGAGAGATTCCTCGACGTGATTGCCCCAGATTGATCAAAGCTTGAAGAGATTTATTGACATGATTGCCCCCAGATATGCTGAATTTGAGAGGTCAAACCTCGATTCAATTGCCCCTGATTAGGTACATCTTACTAGAATCCTCAAGCTTTCTTTGTTTTGAAGTCAAACAAACGTGGAAACAACTTTACCACGCTCAACGGAGTCTTCAAACTCTTCCCCTCAGAGTAATCAAAGAACGCATCAACTGTTCATGCCCAACGAAGTTCTTTGGATAACTTGCCCCTTGATGGTCAACATTTGAGATGATTAGCTTTTACTCCTCGGAGTTCTCAAGTCTTTTGTACTTTGACATGATCAAGTTACTCACTGATTCTCCTCATGGTAATTTCCTTGATGTTAAGCACACATTTTGTATGCAAAAGAATGTTAATTATAAGAATGATGATTCTAATGCAAAGCCTAGGTTAGCCTTGAAGTTTAAAGAAACCTTTTTTTTTTATTGAAATGAGGTTGCGACCTCTCGTGAATGGGTCACTAGTTGACACAACCTCGAATTTTCGCACATGAAAGATAAAGCAGGCATACGATACCAACATGGATATGAGTCTCGCTTCATTAGGAGTCAGTTAAACGATATCTCATCGGAGTGTGCTTTCAAAATAAACCCTACTTCAATTAGGACTTTTAAGGGTTGTAACTTGGTCGGGTTCACGGTTTTCAGAAAACAAAGGATTTTAGGCTCAAAATTATTTGTACCCACCCTCTTCGCGATGTTCTCCATTCCTATGTTCAGTTAACTCAACACGAGTGTTCATCCCTCACAAGGAATTTTGAGATGGTTGAAAAATCAATGAGGTTCTTTGGACGTGGCAGTCACTCACCTTTCATTTTTGGTGCCTGATCACACGACTTTGTTCTTTTGATGAGGATCTTTTTATCTTGTAATCCTTATTTTTCGCTTCTACTTTCCCTAACTTTTGCCTGGACATATTCTCTTGAATTTTATTTTGGAGTCCAGCGGGATGCCCTAACCTTTTGCCTAAGTCACTTGTTTTCGTGTTGTTGACTTAGCGGGCTCTTTTTTTTTTATTCACCTTCTTTTTTTTTTGAACAAGTCGTGTGATCTTGAATCTTTGATTTGCGGGAGGTGATTGTGACTGCCTCGTTCTTTGATTGATGAGGGATAACCATCGTCGTGTCGTCATCTCTTGACCTCTTGATAGGATAAGGATAACCATTGAGGTTTTGACATTCCTCAACCTTTTGAAGGATATCCATTGTTGTACCCTTAGATCCATACCCTTTTTGTGAGTTCTGAACACTCGATCAAGTTAAATGAACACTACCCTGCCCCAAGGTTAAAATAAGGGTTTTTTATGATTAGAAAAGAAACTCCTACTTCAAGGCTCAAAAGGGGTTAACGAGTGTCTATCTCCCTTATATCTCCGGTGTTTGGGGATTTGAAATAATGCATGTACATCCTCAGTAGGGTTCTTATTCAAAAACACATGATTAGAGATTTTTCATTTTTATCTTTCATCATTCTCCCTCAGCCTTTTGCATAAGCAAGCAATTAGTAAAGTTGGTATCGTAATGCCAAAACATTTTATGAGTGATAACGAATGGATTACTTCAAGACAAACATAGACAATGTATTATGATTTTCATTCAGAAATTAACAAGTTTTTTACATGCTATTGATGCTTAAACACACAAATGAAAAATTACAATGAGAATGCAGTAAGAAACTAAATGGGTGTCGTTGTTGAGGAGACTTGACTCCGTCTGGACTTGTTGAGCTTGAATACTTTCTGCAGTTCCTTCCAAACACTTCAGATTACTTCAAAAGAGAACTCCAACAAAGTCACCCATGAGTTGTAAACTTTTGCCTTGCTTTAGGGATTCGAGCAATGCGAGTGATGCAATGCTCAAGATAAGAGTATGTCTTGCTTATCCCTCGTGCGGGAGCCCCAAGCATAGTTGCTAGAGTAGTAATCACCATCCTAAATGGAAAGAATCTTGTATGATCATCAACTCAAGAGAGCTACTTGTGGTGAAGAAGACCCAATACTAGAAGCTTAACCAATTGTGATTCCAACAAACAAGGAAACGAATGAGTACAAGGCAATAGAATCACATCAATTTGTTTCTCATGTTCTTCTTGTCTCTGTTAACTAGCAAGGCCACTGAGGAGGAGATCCTGAGAAAAGGCAACTGATATATGAAGTAGAACCTTGAGAATGAGAAGCATTATGAAGAACACCCTTGATTACCACACGGAAGAAGATTCTGACGAAGTCACATAGGAATTTGTAATGCTTTTAGGGATTCGAGCAATGCGAATGGCGCAATGCTCAAGATAAGAGTACGTCTTGCTTATCCCTCGTGCGGGAGCCCCAAGCATATTCATTGAAGAAGTATTTGCCATCAAACATGGAGGAACCTTGCGTGGTCATCAAACTTAGAGATGCTATATGTTGTAAGGAAAGACCAAAACACCAACTGAAACACCAACCTCCACGGATACAACTGAGTACAAGAACCTTGAGAATGAGAGGTGCTTCTACAAAACATTCTTGATTACCCCTTGGAAAGAAGATTCTGACAAAGTTGCTCGAGAATTTGTGGTGCTTTCATTATTATCATACCAACCAACTCAGACAAGGAAGTAGTCTTCAACAAAATAGGGAATATTGAAGTGAGAATACGGAAATGAAATGATGATTGCCAATGTTGAGGAGCCTTGACTCCATTCGGGCTTATTCTTCTTTTTTTTTTTTTTGTGATACTTTCTGGAATACGGGCATTCACTTATGCATGAACTCTCCGTTTTATGCGCAGGCCCTTGGAGTGAATGATATTGCTTTGGAGTCAATGAGATCTTGGACTTTGTGTTTCAAAACATTACAATCCTCAGTTGAATGTCCAGATGTCCCAGAATGGTACTCACACCTTGCATTTAAGTCATATCCTTGAGGAATCGATGTTGGAGGGGGCTTAAACTCCTTTAGTTGGACCAAAGAATCCTTGAGCAAATGAGAAAGCAGCTGACTATAGGTCATAGGAATTGGGTCAATCCTTCTTGGTGGTCTCCTTGGCATTTGTGGACCCTGCTGATGGCAATGATTCCAATACCCATTCTGTTCAGGTGTCTTCCTCTTTTGATCTGGCTGTGAAACAAATGGAGATTGATGAGGTGGGAAACCTGGAACCCAAGATGGTGCATTATGCTTCTGATTTGAAGTGGATCTGACATAGAAGTATGAATCAACCTTTTCTTCCACCGCAGTTGGAACCCTATTTCCTTGAACAATCATACCTTCGGGGGTGAACAAAATCACTTTTGAATCAATGAGATCTTGAACTTGATGTTTCATCGCCTTACAATTCTCAATGTCATGGCCAGGAGCCCCAGAATGGAACTCGCATCGAGCATTGACATCAAAATTGGGGGGAAGCTTTTCAGGCGTAGCCAAATCTCGTAGCTCAATCAACTGGAGTTCCAGCAAGCGAGGAAGTAACTGAGCGTAAGGCATCGGGATAGGATTGAGAATTCTCTGAGGTTTCTTAGGCTTTTTTCCACACATTTGGCCTCCTTGAAGAACAGATTGGCATGGAGGTGATGGCACATGGAGTTGAGGGAGAGCTCCCTGAGGCATTCCATGAGTGGAAAGGAATCCTATTGGGAAGAAGGAATCAACAACTTCTGTTGCAGCAGCAGGAACAACATCACCTTCCTTCCTTAATACTGTCTTCAGAACTTCCATGACCAAGCTCAATTGAGTCTTCAACTGATTGTTTTCCTCTTTTAGTGCACCCTGATTATGGATCAAGTCTTGCATCTCCAACATAAGATGACCCATTTGTTCCCTCATCTCATCCATTTCCTCACGGAGTTGTTCCATAGTTGATTTTGGAGTTGTGGCAGTGAGAAGTCAAATCTGTTGATGATCTTGAAATCTGGATAGAAATGGTCCCATAAGTCTTTGAAAGAACCACGAAATGCATGATAGTATGAATGCATGTTTCATTTATGAGAGATCCTAAAGTCTTTTCACACACTTTCATTTTTCTTTTTTGGAATCAAAGCTTCTCTTTTTTTGTATAGAATATCTTTCCTTTCCTTTTTTGCTTTTCTATTTCCTTTTCTTTTACATATCTTTTCTTTTCTTTTCTTTTCTCTTTTTTTTTTTGGAAATAGACTTTAGGATCTTTCATAAATGGAGTGGACAAAGCAATGATGTTATGCAATGCAAAAGCATGGGATCCACGGTCCATATAATCTTAGTAACCACCGTACAATCCTCTGAATAACTTATACAGGTCAAATGTCACAGGATCAAAGGTCCGACACCTTTTGAAATACCAGGAAAACCAATAGTCACCAACAGAACAGAATAGTCACCAACGGTACCTGTCATGTATATCCCACCCCACTCACAGGTGAATCTAGGTCAAGGTAGGTCAATGGCTTCCAGCGTTATCAGTTCTCCTGAAACACCATCATTGTCGCAAATACATGCCAACAACGGTATCTCATTTGAACCTCGACTGGTCGTGGGTCTCATGATCGCAATCAACAGAACCTGACATTCTGTTGGCGTCATGACTATCCACTCTATCCTAGGTATCCTATGTGTCACTCTGGCCTGGGTATTGGGCCTTTTACCTCATAAAACATCCCACCCAACCTGCAAAACAGAACAGAAGACCCCAAGGAACACAGAATATAATCCATATGCATGATGTGCAAACAGAAATAAACATGATATGCAAGCAGAAAAGTAAACATGCAAACATATATACAAGGTATAGACATAAAAACAAATAAACACCCAGTAAATAAACAAACAAACGCAGGCTAGGATTGACTCACTAAGGATGGACCAGCAACAGGTCTAGCAACATCCCCAGCAGAGTCGCCAGCTGTCGCACGCTCGCGAAAAATGAACAGAGTCGCCACCAATATATTTATCCCATAAGGGAAAGGAATATCAGAAAACCTAACAAAGGAAGGAACAGGGTCTTGCGACCAGAGAATCAAGGTACGGGAGTCGGTTACGCGAGGGGAAGGTATTAGCACCCCTCACGCCCATCGTACTCGATGGTATCCACCTATGTTTGTTTCTATCTAAAGGGTGTGTACTATGTCTATGTCTAAATGCGAATGAATGCAAAATGTAGGGAAAATAAAGAATTGTACTCGCACGGGCCCTACCCCGCTGCCTACGTATCCTTTTCAGGAATCAGAGTTACCGTAGCTCGGCTAAAGATTTTCTGTTTGTTTTGTGTTTTTTAGTTGGGCGGCGTTAACGCTCGCGTTCTTGCACAAGGGGACAGCCTAGGATGCAATGGAACGGAGATAACGGTGCCCTTAAGAAGAAGAAAGAGATTGGTTTGTGTCTTTTAGGGTAGATGAGTGATGAACAGTTCCCAATACCGGGCCACTCACCACTTTCTCTACTTTGCTTTAGTCTGAACCATTGTTAGGTGTTTTAAAGTGTTTTTGGTTGTGTGTTTTTTAAGGGAGTTTACTTCACGATTCGAATCACATAAAATGTATAATGAATCGAGAAGCAGATTAGGGAATGAATCCCACTCACTTCCATCCCATTATGTAATGTTTGAGAAACAGATTAGAGAATGAATCTCACTCATTTCTCTCCCATTAATTAATGTTTGAGAAACAGATTAGGGAATGAATCCCACTCGTTTCTCTCCCATTAAGTAGTGACCGAGAAACAGATTAGGGAATGAATCCCACTCGTTTCTATGCCACTAAGTGATTGAGAAATAGATTAGGGAATGAATCCCACTCATTTCTCTATCACTTGCTTAATGTGATTCGCATCTTCCGTTTATTAATGTTTTAAAGAGTTGAAAAGAAAAAGAAAGCAATAGAGAACTATATCTAAATTCTAGTCTAAGTTATTCTAATTCCTGTTGTTAACATGAGATAGATTCTATAAGAAGCATACAAGTGGTATTAACATAGTAGGCCAAAAATATGGCCAAAAGCAAGTAACCAAATCACACAACAATCATAAAAAAATAACATGGGAATAGCACAAAACAATTCAAGTACTAATGCAAAATTATACTAAAATACTACTATCTTTTATGACCTTTTTTATGAAGGAAATTATATGTCAAAGTTAACCTAAAAAAATCCTACTATTTTTATGTGCCTTTTTTATGTCAATGATCATCTAAAAATCTAACAAATATTAAAGGTTTTATCATGTTTTTATCAACTAAAAGAAAGCAGAAAAATTAAGTAAAAACTATTAAACCTAAAAGTCAAGAATTGTAGGTCAGGGGTGTAAATTGAATGCATAGGTATAGGCAAGTAAAACGCAGGCCCAAGGATTCGGCCCAATGTGAGTTTTTTTGTTTCAGCACAACCAATAATTGAGACATGGGCCGAGAGAGGTGTAAGAAGTATTTTCGTGTGATGGCCCAAGGTGTTTTTTATGATCCATCAATTTCTAAGGGTTTTGATTCAATTATATTTTGCACTAATGTTCTGATTAACATCCAATTAAGATTTTATGACCTAATTAACTCACTAATTAATACTAACCTTATGCCAGATTAATGTGTTAATGCAATGCTAATGAAATTAAAATAAAAAAATGGAAAGAGGGATTAGGGTAATTGAATTGTGACCTTTGGGATTCTTCACGAAGAAACTCTTTCCCTCTCTCAGAACGCGGCGGCGAATCTTCCTTCTCCAGCGACGTCTCCGATGAAATCCTCCGGCCACCTTTGTGGACAACGCGACTCAAAACCTCTCCCTCATCTTCTCTACTCTTGCTTCGACCTCAAGCGGCGCCGACACCGTTCTCAACAATCTCCGACGATCAACTCGTCTTCTCCGATCAAATAACGATGCCACCGGAGAACAACGTCTCCCTCAACCTCTTCCCTGCTTCCGATCTCGTCCTCTATTTCTTCTTTTCATTTTCCTTCACGAACTCGTTGTAAGATCGTCGCCGATTGATGCGAGATTGGTAGTTTGATGTTGAACGTGGCGGAGTTCGAAGGTTGTGATGCAGTGGTGATGAATATTGCGGGAAGGTCTGGATGATGATGATGATTGAATCGGTTCCGCACCAAGATCCAAGAATGAAGGTCAGAGTTCGCTACGTGGAGCCTCTCTTGTTGCAGGTTTTTTCCTCTTTTGTTATCGACTCTTCGTTTCTGTTCTGAGATTTCTCTGAAGTTTTGTTGTTGCTGCGAGATTGAGCTTAATGATGAAGGCGGTGCGATGAGAGTTGCAGAGGTTCTGAGACGATTAATGGAGGCTACCGAGAATTCGAGGAACTCAGGTAAACATTCGTATTCGTCTTTGGCTTGTGTTCATCCGATTCACCTTTCTCTTTTTGATTTCTGAACTTGTCGTGATTGTTACGTGATGCAGGATGAAGTAAGAATGGACACAGAGTGAAGATGGTGATGAAGGTTGTCTCAAGGTTGCAGAGAGATTGAGAGTGCAGAGATGAGGATTGAGAAGTAATGGTGAAGATGATGAATGTTCTGAGATGAAGTGTGTGAAGGGTGGTTGAAGAGTCTGAATGTGAAGATGGTGATCAATTGGAGAAGAATGAATCGAGAGTGAAGTGATGATGATGAATGAATGAAGGTTGAGATGAAGATGAAGAAAAAAAAAATTGAAGATTGAGGGAGAGTGAGAGCTATGTAGAGGTTAGTTTCATTCTGTTTCTTTTTCTTTTCTGATAATCCAAGTCCTCTCCTGCTTCTGTTATGAGCTGTTAGAAGTTAGTTAGGGTTGTTAGTAAGTTACAAGGTAGTTAGTTGCTATAACTAACTTTTCGGTAGTTGTTAAGTTCTGTTAGTTATTGTTAGTGGAGATTGAATCGGTTACAGTTAGTTAGGATTCTGTTATTCCGGTTGGAAGTTGGTTACAGTTCTGTTGGGGTTAGTTATGGTAGTTATAGGGGAGCTTGGGAAATTGACAGTTGGGAAATTAGTTGTTAGTTGCAAGTGGTTTTGAGATGAATGTTAATAGAAGCTAGTGAAACTATTAGAAGTGAAGTTAGTAAGACAGTCAGTGAATTAATTATATCGGTTAGGATTAGTTTGAAGGCTGTTAGAAATTGTTTTGTTAGTGAGAATTAGTAAGTTTGTGATTTGAAATTGGTTTTTTCTATGATATGTAGGTATGCTGAATTGTAATGTTGAAGGCTATTTTTGAACTGTGTATGGATGCGTGGCTGACTTGAATGGATGCGTGGCTGACTTGAATGGATTGTGGACTAAACCAAGGCTTTTTCTTGTTGTTATTGTAGAATGCAGGTATTTGATATTGGAACTGACGTGAGCTAACTTGGTTTGAATTGTCTATGCTGTGAACGAATGTGAATGAAGGTTGAAACAATTACTAATTAGTGTCAAAAATGGTCATGGGTTATGTTATCTTTCAATCTCCTGAACTGGTGCAGTTTCTTTTTTATGATGGTTTGGCTTAGGAACTGTGTTAGGTGCTGAACATTTTATTTTGCTCATGACTGTATGCTGGCTGAACTGATTATATATATGCAGGGCTGTTTTGAATGTGTTTGATTTTGTTTATGGAAGTTAGTTGTTGATACTGTCAGTTAGCTAGTAAGTATTTTTTTGGTTAGGATATGGTTGTTAATTCACAGTTTTGAATTCTATGGACTTTGATGTGGTTTTGAAATGGAAGCATACTGATTAGTGAGGTGAATTGATTTTGTGCAGGTTTATGGAATTGGCATGATTCGGGAGCATGGTTATGGTTTGAAGACTCGAGAAAAAGACCGCAAGATAGAAATCATGGAAACTGGCGGAGCAAAGCTTGAAAGATCAGAGTCATGATGAAGCTTTAGAGAAAACTATACTTTATGATGTAATGGTTTATTTTTTTGTAGTATGTAATGGTACTGTGATAGGAGTGGAATGGTGGAATATATCTTTGGTGTAACGGCAGGGACATGTATTTGGAATGGACTTTTCGTAATATTTGTAAGGAATATTTTTTTTTTGTATTGAATGGAGACATGGGCTTTTGAATGGAAATGTGGATTTTGACATGAATAACCTCTTGTGATGGGCTCTAACTTTATTCTGATCAATCACCATGAATAATTCTTTCAATAATTCTCGATGATATGAACTAAAGTGCGTTTAAAACTTGGACGCCATCAACGAATCTTTGGCATTTTGAATTCACAACATCAAATAATCGCTTGAATGAATATCTTATCAACTTTCAATGAAATCCAACTTGCATTCTTAAGAAAAACTCCAGCTTTAATACCTGATGCCTCGGGGAATCCTTTGATGAGGATAAAGCTCGAAGCATACACCTTACTGCTTGTAGAACCAGAAATACCACGTCTTATTAGTTGTGTACGCATCAATCTCTATACGAAACCTTACGCTTCCAAATCCTTGATCCCATGCTCTTTTTTTGGATGTTTTATTTGATGAATGAATGAAAAGTCATGTTAATGGCCTAAGGGAGATATGCAGATGACATGTGAAGCTAAAGCCAGTTAGAAATTAAAGGGTAGGACAAATTTGGGGTATGACACTCTTCAATATTGGGAGTGATTCAATGAAGGTCTGGTTGTAGCATGAAGGTCTGGTTGTTTTTCTCTTAATTCTTGTTGGTTTGCTTTACTAAATTCTGGCTTAGAAGAATTTACTTGAGGATCAGTAGAATGCATGGTGCTTTTGCTTCAAATCACGTGTTGGCTTGAAAATACAAGAGAAGGCAGACAATGTCTGACAGGTTGTTCAAGACTTTGCTCAAGACATGTTTTCTTTAAGATCAAAAAGGAAATTCTTTGGACGGTGTATTCAAGTACACGTCAAGAGGAAATGTAAAACGTGTTATGCATTATCCTCCATGCGCATGTGTTGGAACTAGCACTTCGAAGAATCGGTCCAAAATCATTCAAGCCATTCAAAACTGCCTTGGACGGTGCACAATAATTTGTGGTATTGTTACCCTCCTCAAATAACATTCTCTTTAACCAAGACTGTCATCATAGTTGGAGAAACGTTAACTGCTAAGAAAATTGCTCAGTTATTTAAAGAGAGTGTTTCCTTCAATATCTCATGTTGTGGTGTTGAAGGTTTGTATGGCGATTGTCCGAAAATGGATGAGTATTATTTGGGTATAGGCTTTGTTAATTTTTTACTAGAAAGGGGGGAGTTTTATTTTTGTTTTTTTTCCAGATGTTGTGTATGGGATTTCCGAGCTTACATAGATGTCGAATAGGATGTTCAATCTACATTGTCCTTGTGTCTTCTGATCTGAGTTATGAACACAATTGTGTCATGTGTACGAGTTACCTAGAAGTGGGGTCTGCTCCCATAAGTTGGTGGTTGATTGCTACTTACGAGATTTCTTATGCCCTATGGAGTTATCCATCATTGGAAATTGTTAGGTTCTGGGTTGAGGGGGAGTGCCTATTATCTTCTTCCTCGTATACACCAAATGACTTCAGGACTTTTTACTCCTTTCCTGAGGATGCTGGACTGAGGTGTGTGCTAAAGATAGGGATGTTTGGACTGCTGTGAAAAGATGTCAAACTTAACTTGAAGTCATGACAACCTTCATATGATTGAGAAGACTAACTCTCAAACGTTTAGGTCTGCTGCTAATATCTCAAGTTCAGTGTTACATTTGAGTAGTGCATAAGGACTACTGAAGCACAACTGGACTTCTGTTTCTTTTGGTTTGTTGCTGAAATCTAAATTGTATTATGTAAATTTGTTTTAGCCAAAATTTTCCGAAGGGGGAGATTGTTAATTCTCTGATTATATGATTGGCATTAATTTTAGTAAAACAAATTAAACAGCAACGTGTTAGATAGGATGTTTCAACTTGCAGAAAATATTTACTAAACATTATGTTGAACAAGATGTTCTATCAACTGTAAATGGTATAACTGTCGAACAAGATGTCCTATGTAGGATCATCCGACATCGTGAATGAGTGTTAAGCTAGACTTTTGAAATCTGTTTAAGTTGTTACAGATGCATAATATTTGGAGAATATTATACAATCCAATGTAGTGCTTAATTTAAGGATAAAAGATTTTATCTGTTTTTAGATGTATTCATAGTTTCTAAATATGGAGAATATTTAGGAAACTGATGATTGGAGGCCAATTTTTAGGGAGAGTCTTGTGCAGATTTTTAGCAGTCTTTTTGCTGCATTTTAAAGCCCAAATCTAGTCTAGATTTGTGCTTTAAATAGAACACTACAAACCTTATTAAAGAGTAGAACTTACGGGATAATAAGTTAGGGTTTGCGTGTATATTATGAGCCTCTCTAATATCAGTTTTAATAGAAGAGTATGATTGTTTTTGAGTTGTAATTGATGTCATGCATTCATAAGTTGTTAAGTATTGAATGTATGTATATCACTTAGGTATCGTTGATACATTTTTCTAAGTGTGTGTTGCTTGTGTCTTAAGCTATTGTTCTTGATTGAAGCTTTTGAGCAAGATCAAAATTCTTGAGTAAGAGGTTCTTAATCTAGTATTTCTTGTAATTGGAGATTGAGGTAAAGGGTCGTCAATATCAGTAACTGGGATTGTTATTGTGAGACATCATTGTGGTGATTGGAAGTGAGAGAGGTTTCTCATATTTAGGAGGTTTCTACGTAGAAGTTGTATTGGGTAGGATTAAGTGAGAAGTTGTAAATCGGAAGTTGTTTAGCTTCAAATTGATACTGCTAAAAGTAGATTTCCTTCCTGGCTTGGTAGCCCCTAGAGTAGGTGTTGTTGTACACCGAACTGGGTTAACAATTTTCTGTGTTCAGTTATTTTTCGGCCTTGTTTTTAAATCATGTTTACCTTGCCATTGTATGTTGTTCAGAGATCAATGTCTCGACATCTCTCAGGACATCTGAGATTTGCATACCAGAATTTCAAAATAGTAATGGGATTACTGGAATTGTAGTTTTTTCATTTAATTTGAAATATATATATTAATATAATAATATTAAACCTTTTTCAAAAGAAAAAATATGACAAGTTAGTGGGAGATTAGTTTTTACTAAATAATAATTAATCAAATATAGAAGATTTTGGAAAAAAGAGATAATATTTTTTTAATTAAAAAATATAATTAGTGGAATAAATAATAATAATAATTAAAAAATAAATAAATTAATAGAAAAATAATAATAATAACTAAAAAATAAATAAAGTAGTAGAAAAGTATAAATATGCCCTTAATTTTGGCTCCAAAATATTGTTAAGTGGCTTAACAACTTTTATTTATAAGATAAGAATCTAGAAGTGACTTCTTATGGGATACGCTATGTTACGACTTTAAGATAATACTCATGACAAGTTGAGATGGAAAACTATATAAGGATGATTACATTGTGGTTCCTCTTAAATATTGCCTAAATAAAGACACATTGAAGTATGACAAACTCAATTATTGTGCAAATTTAACATACTAACAAGAGACAATTCCTCAGGGTTTTCTATAGAAATGGTGACTACACTTGAATTCTTGCTTGAGTAGTTTTGCATCTTACGTGTATGTTTAAACAAGGACAACCCTTAGATGGAGTCCCTCGTCACTTCAATAACCCTAAGATGGAGTTAATAAAGAATCTCAATTTTACTTCTATTTATCTTACGAGATTTGGTCATTCAACTTCCTTCTGAATGGATCTATTACTTCTTCTTCCTTAGGCTTATTCAACTTAGTTTCAATCGTATGAATTTCCATGCATTACAACACACCACTTCCCAATATTCCATCATACATTGACGTTCCTTTCTAGTACTTGTGTAAGAATGCTTAGTTCATATGAGTTATATATTTATTGGAGGAAATACTACCTACAGATAATTGTTTGAAGGTATTCACACATTTATCCTTTCGTTTCTTTTCCTACAACCAACACTCAACTTATACTAAATTTGGTCGTTAGTAATGTTAGGTTTCCTTTACAAGATTCCAAAGATGCATATTAAATGGTCTTGTGTCTATTAGAACATATATGTTGGCTTACTCCTTTTTTGGCTTTCTCTTTTTAATTGAGAATTCAAGATGTCACTCCCAAAATTATATCTAGAACCCCCTAATCTTTCTTAATATAAAAAATATCCCTTTTCAAAAAAAGAACAACATTTCTAAACAAAATGTTTGGTACCATAATGAAAACTTCTAGTACATTACAAATTTTTCTGGAAATTTTAAAATTTACCATTTGTACCCTAAATTTAGTTGAAAGCTGAGATTTTTGGTAGTGTATTGAGTCAATTTCCGTGTTTTTCGCAATTTCCGTGAAAATATCCCAGAAATTCTGAAATATTTGGAAAATTCTATCGGAAATTCTGAAATTTTCGGTATTCCATTAAAAAATTTCAAACAATTTCTGCTATGAACGTGAAATTTTTGGTAATCTACTAACTATTTTTAAAGAATTCTGGCATCACCCAAAATTTTTGAAACTTGCAATTCGAAAATGTGAATTTGTGAAAATGATAGAAAATTTAAATAGGAGTATATAATCTTTTCATTAAATTTGGGGGTGCTAAATATAATTCAGAGGGCGGCATCTTGAATCCTCCTTTTTGTTGTACTTACATTTACTCTCAAGGACCACCAGTATTTATCCTTTTATGTTAATTATGGTCTATTAGATTCCCTTAAACTCTAAATTATATAATATTATATATTGTGTATAAACATTAAGCTAACAAGACTTAATACTTATGAGATGATCATTCTAACATATAGTTTAAAACTAAGGAAATTAATACTTTAACTATTCCATAATTACCAAAGGCTGTTTTGGAATTCAAAACAAAGAATTTAAAGAGTAGTTAGAAGAGGAGCAAGAAACTCACATGAAAAAATTGGAACAGATAAAAGAGTTGTATGTGGTATGTGAGAATATTGTGATAATTATGTTTTGTGTATGTGAGAATATTGTGTTAATTTTGTTTTGTGTAAGTGAGAATACTGTCACTACTACAAAAAGTATATATAACAACACCAAAGTTACAACGGTATCTTATACACCGTTGTAATATGTTAAAGTTGAAGCACCCGATGAATGCTTTGTTTTATAAAAAGTAATTTAATGACGTTTGTTCTTAAAAACCGTGGTGATAAATTATGTGTAACAAGATTTGATTTCCAGCAACTACATTTTTTCGAGTACATTAAGTGTGTGTCACTTAAGTCCATTATTGAAAACATAAATTGAAAATGATTTAACAACGGTGGATTGACTCAACCGTTGTTAGATTATTTAAATTTCCACTACGGTTGAATTGTTCAACTGTGGTTAAAGGTTTTACTGATAAATTAAAACAAAATTTATTTTGCATTTCTTTCATAAGATGTCCTAGGCGAACAAGCAAACCAGAGATGACAGTGGTAGCATAGTCTGTATCGTTATCATATCCATTCATTTGGAACTCAAATCTTCACCCTCTTCGTTCATTTGAATCGCAAATCTTCAACATCTTCATTCTTGTTCTCGTCCTCGTCTTTGAAGTACGGTTCTCTTCATCTTCGACTTTCATTCCTTTTTTCTGGATACATGTTATTTACTTCATATTTTGTTCAATGTTGTATATTGTTTGTGGTTTATATTTATTTTTTGTTTGTTGTTCTGTTTGTGTTCATGTTGTATATTGTACATGGCAAAATGCATTAGGTTTTTTTGTTGGATATATAAGTGAACAAAAATATTATAATATTGTGATGGATATGCATATGCTTAAGGTTTAGAGATATATTTTTGTTATGAATATGCTTTAGGTTTTGGGTATGGTTTTAGATTTTAATGTATCATTCACATTATTATTTGTGTATAAATTTTAGAAGTTATTATGGATCGTAGTGGGATGAAAGCCGATGGATTAGGTTCGATTTATAAGAAAGGAGTTATTGAATTTCTTGAATACGCTGATCAAAATCTTCCCAACAATAATGGTATCTTTCATCGTCCTTGTGTTAATTACGTGAATATCCTTAAAGGTACAAAGGATGAAATATTCCATCATCTATGTGATGGTATATGTAAAAATTATACAATATGGACATGGTATGGTGAGGTGGATAAAGAGGGAAGTCGGGTGTCACAAAGTCAAAATGTGGATGAATATGAATATATGGATGATCAACTATAGGATATGTTCCGTGATATTGGATAATCTTCTTTTAAGAATGCTCATATTTTTATATTTATGATACTTTATATAATGATAAAGACACCCCTTTATATAAGGGATACATAAGTTTTACACAATTATCTGCCGTGTTAAAGTTGTCTAATTTGAAGGCAAAAAATGGATGGTCGGATAAAAGTCTCACGGAATTCCTTGATTTTCTAAAGCAAATGTTATCAAAAGATAACAATTTGTCGAATCGTTGTTATGAGGCCAAGAAGGTACTGTGTTCAATGGATTTACTTGGAGTATTTCAAAATACATGCATGCCCTAATGATTGCATATTATACAAGAAAGAGTATGAAGACTTGGCCTACCCTTATTATGATCCATTGTCTCATGTACACTTAACCAACCTTTAATACGGTCAAACACTATAACACCATGTGTGTTAGCTTAGGTAGTTTTCTCTTCAATACATTTCATAGAGCTTTCACTGAACAATTTCCCTTATTGCAACACTGACCACCATTAGAACCCCTGGTATCGAACAGTGACCCCAACCTAAAATATGTTGCTCTAACCAATGCGGTTATCTATAGGTTTCTGATGCCTTTGAAGATAGAGTTCATTTATTCTACTAGATTTATTGTCACGTGCCCCCATCATTGACCATTGTCAAATTCCCAGGTCCACTTCTTCAATGTAATGCTATAAATCCACCTTAATGCATCTGCATTTGTCAGCCGAATCTTTTTGCAGTAGTGCTAGAACAATGGCTCTATTAAGGCATATGTCGCATTAATCGCCTTTTTTCGAAGAGTCTTATTTTTTATCTCCCTCATGAAGTTTTGAGCGACATATCTAATGCAATAGACATGCGTCGAAGAGGATTCTTGCAACCATTATTAGGGTTATTATAAGCACTCTCAATAGAAGGATGTCTATATGAAATCAAACAGAGGTTGGGTTGAGGAGCAATGTGTTAGCGTAGGTTCTTAAGAAAGAAACTCCAGTCACCAGTCGTCTCACATTCAACCTGAGCGAAGGCAATCGGAAAAATATTATTGTTTCCATCTTGTGCCATTGCCATTAGTAACGTTCCTTTTATACTTCTTCTATAACTAGGTTCCATCAATTTGTATAATAGGTTTTCATAATGCAAAACCTTTGATGCATAGTTCATACGCCTAAAATAGTCAATGAAATATTCTATTTCCACTAACACAAGTTTTTTCTTACGCAAATGTATGGAGTGTTTCCAAACTTTAGTGCAGTCAAAAATCTTGGAAGTTCTTTGTACAATCCTCCCAGATGTCGTATACAAGTTCAAAAGCTTTAGTCCTCGTGATCCACCTTTTCCTATAAGTGGGAGTATAATTAAATCTTTTAACTATATAAGAAATAATTGTACTCACATTCAATGATGGATCCTTACTAATGAGAGACAAGATTTCATGGCATATTAACTGAGAGCTAAGTTTTCGATGATTTTGCATCGGGATGGTGACGATGCAAGTGTGGGGTGGATCAATAGTACATAATTCCTAGGAATCACTTCTCTTATTGTAAGATGCAATTAGCTGAAGTGGGAAAATTGGTTTTTACCGACATTAAATGATGTACCTCCTTGAATAGCTCGCACACATTCTTCTTTTGTACAAAATATGTCTGAACCTTTAATGCCCCTTCAGTCTACATATAAGGACTGTGAAAGATATATGAGGATGGTTCGTCTTCTTAAGTTTGTCATGTGAACCAGAGGTTCGTACAGATGGCTCGAAGATAATGACTCGTGCTCTTGGTATGCATCGTCATCATCCACCATGCAATAAACCAGTATCTCATCTTCTTCTTATTCTTCATCAATAATATCGACTTTGGTGTGGTCGTCGTCAATTTCTTTAAAAACTAGTGAGGGTTCAAAGATTTGAGACTGTTGAGGTTGTTACTGTAAAACATATATCTCAATCTCGTTGAACCCAGAATGTTCATGTGTTCAATACATACTCGGAAAATATCTGACTTGGTTGTCGTCAAATACGAATGGACTCCTTTAACAAATTTGGTAAACTGGACCAGACTGCAATTTAGCCTATAGTTTTTCTTTGAAATGTGCATAGCCTGGTCTACTATTTATTTTAAACCGGACAACATCAGTATTACGAAAATTAAAACCAAACTTATCGCGGCCGATCATATCACCGTTTACATGAGCACTGATAGTATAATGTTGTGTATGATTCATTTTTTATCATAAGTTTGGTTTGGTAATAGTGTGTTTTGGACAGTTAGTTGTGTGTGAATTAAGAGGAGTTCGTATGCAAATAAATAGACTGTAAAATGATATTTTCAAAATACATTGAGGTGTCATATTGAATGACGCATCCTTTAAAAATTGCACTGATGTGCCACTTAGCATGGTGCAATCTCCAAAAAATGCACTCATGCGCCATCTTACATGGCTTGTCACGTGATGGAGCATTTTGCATGCATTCCATATGCCACCTGAACCCTAGGTTAGGCTGAGTTTTACATGCACGCAGAAAGGGTGGTGCCACCTAGTATGGCGCATCAATGCAAATATGCATGCATTAGCCATCTTGAATGGCGCATCAGTTCAAGTTTGCATGCATGATTTGGTCACATGCATGCTCTACCATTTCCTATAAATGCCAATTTTCATCACACTATTTTCTTCACGAACTCACTAATCTACTTATATCACCAAGCACAATTAAAGAATTATAGGAAAAAAAATCTCTTTTGACAATGGGCGACCAACATAGAGGAACTGTCGAAAACATTGTAAACTTTGTAAGTTTTGATTTTTCTAAATTATGTTTTGTCAGCCATCATTTCATAATTTATTTTGTTTATCTAAATTATGTCTCTTAACCATTATTTCCTTCATTTATTTTAGGATACAAGGAGATTTGCTTGTTGTCTACACGAACACGTCCCACATGATGAACTTATTGAACCTTATTTGCAACTTGCCGGTTTTGGTTATGTCATCAACATAGTCAATTACCATGTTGATTATAAATTTATTCTGGTTTTGGTGGAAAGATGGAGGCCCGAAACACACACGTTACATCTTCCATGCGATGAATGTACCGTCACCCTAGAGGACGTGTACATGTTATTGGGTATATCCATCAATGGTAAGGTTGTTAATGGTCGAGTCAATCAAGGCAACACCATATGCGAAGAACTTTTGGGTGCTCCTTTATTTGAACAAGGAGCAAGGGCCAAGGTATTAATCTCAAGTTCCTTAACAAACATTATTAAAAAATTATATTAATAAAAAATTCTACCGAGGAAGAAAAATTAATGAAAGTTTGGTACTATATTATGATATTATTTGGTCATTTTTTATTTCTTGAAACAACTAGTAATACTATAAATCTTATGTATTTACCGTTGTTAAGAGATTTCGGTAAAATAAACACATATAGTTGGGGTTCATTTGTTCTGGCCCATCTCTATAGTTCTTTTTGTAAAAACGCATGGAACGATACTTGTTCATTTTATTCCTGCGCTTTTTTGCTGCAAACATGGAGTTGGTCGAGAATACCAACATCCGCCCCTCGCAATGATAGGCCCTTCAAGTTCCCCTATGTGACAAAGTAAGTTAACAACATTATTCAATTTACTTACTTAATAATATAAACAATAATAATTTATTCATTTTCACTATTTTCTTCATAGGTGGTCTGTTCCAAAGATGAACTACAACAAAACTCCTAGAAACACAATAGTGGTCTATCGAAATATTTTGGATCATGTTGGACCTGATGAGGTATTATAACTAGACACCTCTAAATATAGTTTAATATTATCTTGCGATTAAATAATTTTTTATACAATTTGTCTATAGGCCATATCTGGGTCTCGACCATGAGATTAACCCAAATGATGCTACTATTTGGACTGCAAAAACAACAATCACCAGGTTCATTATTGTGGAGATGCACCAGAGTGATCGTGTGAAGCTCCAGTTCGACATGCATCAACAAGAAACCAACAGTATGCTGTCACCACATCCTACCACAGCACCGATGATACGTATGACACCTCCCCTTCCTACCATAGCACCTAACAAATGTACAGTCAAATATCACACCACCAAAGCACTCGGCCATCATATGTCTTTCAAACAAGAACCATTGCTTTACTTCCAACATGATTCATTAACCCAATTCTACCAACCACCATGCCCACATGTAATCCAACAAACTCGACCCGACTTCAACAACATAGGCACAAATCTTTTTGGAAGCACTGCAAACTGGGGAGAAAAGGTCGACGAATTGTATGATCCAACTGTTGTCCCGAGACCATCGCATCAAGCATCTATGCCTCAAGCGAATCAGAACATGCACGAAACACCTAGGGAAGATCAGAATCAAAGACCTCGAAGGCAAACACGAGGACGTTTTTGTTTTACCGGTAGGCATTTGGGTGGAGGGGGTCAGTAAAAAACTATCTAAACGTCTTGTAATTGCTTTTTACGATGAATGTTATTAAAAATATTTATATTTATATTTATTTATAAAATATTTAAAAAAATTCAAAACAACTGAATAGCTGCACTAAATTACTACTGCACATAAACTTACAATGCATGCGCCACACTACATAACATGATAGAGGAGCTTGTGTCATGCAGTGTGGCGCCTCCTCTTTATTTATAGTGCATGCGCCATACAAAGTCACACATCTTCTGTGTTGCAATTTTTTTTAAGTAATTATTTTAGTAATTTTTTTGGAAAGAGTGATTATTTGAGAAATATTTTTGAAAAATGTGGTTATTTGAAGAAAAGAAATCAAAAATCATGCTGGGTTGGTATTTTAAGGAGTCACTCATGATAATAAAAAATAGTAGTATAGTATAGTTGAACTAGTTGACATGTTTGAAGAAGAAAATCGTGAAAGGGGTGGATGCGAGTGAAAACCAACTTAGCAGCAATAATGTGAAAACGGAAGGTGCAAGTAACACTATTACTTTTAATTGGGCCAAACCTGGCTTGTGACCCATTCAATAGCCATAAGAATCGGCAAACCCTAGAATACTCACTTCCGTTTATAAATACACCGTCTCAACTTAACAACTTGTACACAGCAGCTCTGCAGCTTCTCACACCTTCAACACGATTTAATATTCTTTATGCTGTTTATAAGTTTTACGAAGTGAATACTTCTCTATATTTTCTTTTTCTTGTTTAATTTGCTGCGTTTTACTTGATTATGAACCGTTGATGGATGCGTGCACAATAAGCCGATGGTCTGGATTTAAAGAATGATGGAACCATGGTAGTGTGCACGCAAATTGATCTCGTTAGGTCCGCATGTCTGCTCTCTCTGATTCCTGACTTGATTTGAGGGCCTGGTAACGACCTACATTTTTATTTCTTATTTTTCAATTTTGCCTGTGATGTATGAATATTGTCCGTACCATCTGAGAGTTCTTTTAGACTTCTCTGATCGATACACCAATTCTTAAATCTGAGGCCTTTTGTACCTAACTTTTTTCTGTTTTGATTGCTGATATAGCATTTAGGCAACAATTTAGAGTCTCTGATTTGCTTATTCAATAGCGATTTCAGTGCTGTACGTTGCCGATACTAATTGGAACTGAAGTTTTTCTGCATCTGTCATTCAAGGCTTATGCGTTCAGATCTTCCTACAATTTGTTATATTAAGTTAACCTGTTCTATTGAGTTCTAGTATTTTCTGTTTTTATTAACCTGCTCTATTTAGCCTTGGATTGGTCAAATGACCCTTTCATCAGTTGTTGCATTTTACAGCAATCATAATCTTAACTTGTTCTTGACAAGTTTTTTTATTAATGTAATGGTTTATCCATTTCTGTGTTTATTAATTTACAATCATTAGAGTCCTACGTATTTGATGTAAATGGAACGGCTTGCCGGTCTTAATGCTAAAAGTGATTGCTTGAATACCAATTCTAATTTTAGATTTGATTAAACTATAATTTGAAGTCAATGTTTTATAAGAATTGAAGATTTTTCCTGTATGACATACAGTTCTTGAAATTTCTTCCAAGTATTTAAGCTTGATAAAGTATGTAGCAATATGCTTATATGTCATTTTTTTGGAGAAGCAAAATGATATTAAAATAAAGGAAATACTTTGGCATGCTAGAATTACAGTTGACGCCTTACAAATTAAGGCTTGCATCAGACGGATCTTACCCAATTCTAAAAACGATTACACTCCAGAACTATATTCAAGCCAAGTCTAAATTTTACTAGCCAATAACATGATCCAAGACTAAGAAACTCTCTTAACAGCCTAGAGACTAGAGTAAACTCCTCCACCAAACCACTTGGTAGCAACTTGATTTTTTCTTATCAATAACAAGCAAACAAGGTTTATAGAGAAAAAACAGTAACATCATTCATACAATCCAGGCCAAGGATAAACATTGGATTTAGGGTTATTAAATGAAAAGACCTGATTCCTGCACCACAGCCACAAATTGCAAAATACAAGGGCGGGTTACTCGGCTCGATCCTCTTCTTACTTGGATGGTTGCATGGTTAGTTATTCTTAGAAATCTTGGGCTGTGAGCTAATATTCGGCGATGACGGTGTATGTTCTAGCAGAACTTGGGAAGAAAGCAATGGATTCTAGTTGGGGCCATCTAGATTTTTGGGTGCAAGCTCATCTACCAATGTCTCAACTTCTGTGATCACCACCAAGTTTTTTCCAGCAAAATCTGGCACATGTTGACCATATAATCCTTATCCTGGGTTGACATCAAATCGGCCATCTCAAGAGTAGTGTAATAGATGGTAGAGAGGTCATTAGAGGAAAAGCAGTTTAACGAGAATTACCTGAACTTTGAGCACCTCTAAGGTTGATTACCTAGAGCTTTCATGAAGAAACAAATACGTCATGGCTTGAACTAAAACATAAGATGTGAGAAAAATGGACTATGCCATAAGGTCGGGACTTGGAACAGACTTAGTGGGAACACTTTTGGTCTTTTTCTTTTTCCTTAGGTTAGCATGCTCAACATCCCCAGCCTCTGCAATGTCAAGGGAAACGAAGGACTCAAGCCTAAGTCTGGCCTGTAGCCTGTCGTAGGCTAATTTTTTTGGCCTGAGTCTGGCCTTTTCGAAGGCCTGGTTAGCCTGTTAGTCTACATAAAAGCCTATTTGTTTTAGACATGTGTAAATAAGCAATTAAAATAATGCTTAAATAGACTATCTAACTAAAAGAACTTATGAGAACAATGTTCATCAGGTATTTTGATCTTATTTTTACAAGTTCTTCAAGAGAACAATGTTCATCAGGTATTTTGATCTTAAAACGCTTTTTTTAGGGTCTGAGGCCTAGCCTTTTTAACTAAATAGGCTTATAAAAAAGCCTAAGCCTTTTCTATTTAAAAATAATGTATGGCCTGGCCTGAGCCTATATAGGCTGGCCTATAGGCCCCTGTTATCGACCTGGCCTATTTCCACCCCTACCTAAGCCTCTTCTTACTTTTCTTCTTCAATGACTAGAAGACTTTGACATAGTGTTATCTTGAGGAGGTTCGGGTGTTGTAGGCCTTGTTGTTGTCGGGACTTTATATTTCTTAGAAGGGTTAGAGAACTTAAGGCTTCGTCATCATTATAGAATTTTGACTCTTTTTGCGAGGACTAATGCAAACATCAAATGTCAGACCTAGGTATAAGGTTAGACATGAAAAGAAAACTAAAAGTGGTACAAACCAGAGTTTCCCAACTAGGTGAGAGGTTGAGGTTTGTTTGTCCTACATCTGGCTGTCTGGAAGTGACAGCACTAGATAAGTCTGTAGGCTTCGTCTAACGATAAGGGGGCAAACACAATCGAATGTCATACAAGTATAAACAAGTATCTAAAAAGGAAATATGAACCACGACCTTACCTATGAAGCTCTTTGAGTAATTTTATAACCTTTTCAAAAAGCGGTGGCTCTTTGACGAATAACTTTTGGAGGTTCAAATGTACATGAAAACACACCAGAAGGGCACAAGTCAGATGCCATGACCAAGAATAATGTCTAAGGATTGAGGAATCAGTCGAGAAGGGATACCTTGACTTGCTTTTTTCCTTTTTCCATTTGAAAGGCAAAAGCCTTAGATATGCGTTTTGACATACGATGATGGGATGCCACCTTGTTGTAATAACAACTCCACCAGTCTTCAAACTCTTTTGTGCGGCAGAAAGAGAGAGTACTTGAAAGAGGGTAGATAGAGGGGCTTATCCTAAAGAGTTTAATACAACCTGTCATAGTCTCCTTTGTTTCATTAGTGGAGACAAATAAGCCATGTAGTTCACGGACCAGAGGTTTAGGAAGCAATTGACTATGGACAAATTGCCTAGCCACCAAGTTAGGTTGGTACGCGCCAAGACTTATCCATGGTTTCTTTGTGGGAAGTTTCGTCCACGGAGCCGTAAGACAAAAACATTCCAGAAGGACGCCATGGATAGCCCTTTCCTTTCCATCGGTAGGGTGAGGAGATGGATTTCGAAACCATGTCGGGTCATGCTGTCAAGTGGAAAACGGTTCCATAGCTAGATCAAAAGTTGTACAATGGTAAAACATATAAAAGTATTCCTCGAATACCTCTTTCGACATTGTCTTACCATCGTTATGGGTAAATTGAGCGAGTTGTGTATCCTCAATACCTACTTCAATGCTATGATGGATTTTGACATCCAGAGCATGGACAAAGTGACGTTAAGCCACACCTGTAATAACCAGATATGGCCTCATAGATAAAAGTTACCGAGTTGGCTTCCACAAACAAGGTCGTTGGATGCGTGTCCCAACGGCTCATAAAGGTCCGCAAGGATCATTTTGCGAAGGCAAACATCCTTCTGGTCAGGAATTCGGATGGCTAGAAATACATACATCTTTGGGATCTAGACCTCACGAGGAAATAAGACATAATGACAGAGCCAATATGTAAAAAATGTTATATGCTCACATGCCTCAACATTGTCACCAGAGCCACAGTGTTCCTCAATAAAGGGGGCGTAGGTACTGTTGGAAAATTTGAAACCAGAATCATTCTTTGCAGGCTCATAATCCACCCCAGTTGGTCATACATCCGCTATAATAGTTAAATCAAAGAGGGTGGGACTCAACATCCCACGGGTAAAGTGGAACGTGTTCGTTGAAGCCTCCCAGAAACACGCAGCAACGAGGAGAATAACATTATTGTATTTGGGGCCTACCCTTAATAGTTGGATGAGGTCGAAAATTCCCCGCTCTTCACACCCAAGTCTCTTATTCTCTTCTACCATATTCAGCCATTGAATATAAGCTAATTCAACAGCCTCGATGGGGGAGAACGAAAAACCTTTTTTTCGAAAAGCATAAGTCTAAGGAAGACTTTTTGATGACCTAAGATTTTGTCCATGGCAGCTGGGGAAAAAACCTGAAAATAAGATGGTGGTACAATGACTTTGGGGGTAGGACCCATGAAAGCGAGAGTAGTACCTGCAACAGAGTAAGGAACCATTTGTTTGCGTACCAAGGTCTCCTACATGCATATTCAATTAGAGGTTATGGGACATACATTTGGTCATTGACACAAGTTGGTTCATCAATACTAGTGGCAAAAGGAGGATGTCCTTGGACTGTGTGTTTAGGTGTCGTTGTAGATCGGGAATGTCTAAGAAAGAGAGGAGTTGGAATTAGTAAGAAAATGATGGGTGACACTGTTAACGTTTTTCACGCTAGTTATTTTATAAATGAGAATGAAGGAAGAAAATGAAAGTGAGAGAGGAAAAGGGTTTAAATAGAAAGAGAAAAGATGGCAAAAAGTTTTCTCCCAAAATCGTGGATAAGTGGCATGTTCAAAGTCAATGAACGGTGTAACACCCGTTAAACCCCACAGAAAATATATGGCATAATCAGAGTAAATTAGCATGCATATCAAAAGAGTGTATCACGTGTATTTCAAAACCAACAAAAATACACTTGGTCATGCTCATAACACGCATTTAAATTTATGTTCCATATATTAACATATATGCATATCACATCGGAATAATTATCTTTTCAAACGATACCAATAATTGAATCTCATAATAGAAAACGATGTATTAAAATATTAGGAACCAAAGGCCAACCATCACATAATCTCAATACATCATAATATAAAAGAGAATATAACAAACATCTCTCAAAACAAACATGAGTTTGAACGTTTCGCCGTGTTACACAAGGATAAACTAAGCATTACTCCTCCGACTAATCCTCTCGAGCCAAAACATCATTACTCCTCTATACCGGAGCGATGTCGTACAAAATATCATTTCAAAAGAAGGGTGAGAATTCTATAGAAATACATAATAATAAGTAATGCATAACATACATACATCAATATAATTCAACACACTTCAAACATTCATGTATTCAACACTTTTTAACACAATTCACATGTTTACATATACAATATAGCTCAACAATTCAAGATACCAAAGTAATCAATCATAAATACCATAAATGTATCATTCAAACAAATATTACATAAAGCACACCAAACATACATTTCACATCGACACATGTGACTGAAATGCAACTTTATGCAATATGCATGTGGTACCAATTGTTATCCTTACCGGTTTCTCCGGGTCCATCTCTAAGACAAATAACCACGAAAAATAAGCATGTACCCTAAGCTTCAAACTCATATCTAAGGTTTGGGACAAGTCATTAGCTTCCACGAAACTAACAAACATTGCCTCTTAACAACAAATGATGCATGTGCAAATACCAACAATGATATGCAATTAAGATATCTTCAAATCTTAATTATACAAGCATATATCACATAATTCATCACATATGATTTATCTCACCTTTTGCACAACATACATATATCATGCCATCATTCACATACGAAACACCTTCATAGCATTCACCAATTCAACACATTATAATTAACATATAGTAAACAATGCTCAACAATGTTATTCTCAACCAATTGTAATTCCCAACATACATATACAAAATAAATAATGATAAATCAATAGAATAGAAGATCAAGTTTAGTTCATGAAAATATAAAAGTTTTCATTCCATACCCCGCTAAACATGATATAGCCCACTAAGCGCCCTTGCGAAAAACCAAAAAAAATCCTGCTTCTGACAGTCTTGGGTTCCCACAAATTTCATCCTCAAAACTCATTCAAACATCCATATTTCATGAATTAAAATCATTATAACATATACCCATCATGTAATATCAATTACCAACATAAAAATATGATTCAAACATCAATCTCATGAATTCTAAATCAAAACCTAAGCATATCAAAACCTAGAAATTGAAATCCCAAATCCTAATTCATGTTTGCTATCGATTACATACATTACATACTCCCATAATCAAATGAAAACCCATCATTACCTTTGATGTAGATCTTCTTTTATGGTTCTCTCTTGTTCTTTTCCCTTTCTCTTCTTTCTCCTCTTTTCCTCTCCTCTTAATTTTCTTCACTTCTCTTTCTAATTTCTATTTCTTTTATTTTATCAAAACCCTTACTAACACAAATTCACTAGTGGGATTACTAACACATACCCCTGATCAGTGCATTTTGATGCACATTCCTTTATGTTTGTACTTAGGCATTTCTATGGTTTGGTTTGTTTATTTTTTCTATTTTATTATGTTTTTATATTTTTATTTATTTTTATTGTTATTTGATTTTCGTATTTATTTTTCAGCTTTAGTAGTCTGCACGGAAACGATCATAACTGAAGTTCCAGGAGTCCGATTGAGGCGTTCTAATAATCGACGGAAAGCTAAGAGAAAGAGCTACAATTCTTATGTTGGAGTCGAAGTCAGAATCGGACTGTAGAAGGGCCAGAAAATTCGTTGAAGTTGCAGCACTAGTTTTAGTTAAGTTTCGGGTCAATTAGTTTTGGGTCTGGGTCGTCTGTTTGACCCAGTTGGATTGTAAAACGGGTTGTGCTATTGTCCCTTAGGTTAGCAGCCGCGGTACTGTAGCAATCCATCTGCCATTCACGAAATTTTTGAAGCTTTTGTACGATCCTGTAATGGAGAACTAATCCTAAGGGCTAATCTGCCGAATTCGAATTCCACAAAACTTTGAGGTTATTATTACTTTCAATTTAATTCAGTTCCTTTCCAATTTGTTATATGATTTCGTTTGCTTAATTCGTTCTTATAGAATATATTGGATTTAATTCGATTGATGCATGTTCCTTACTTTAATCGCGTTTAAACTTAGCTTATTCGTTAATTCGCGCTATCGATAACCGTTTGCTTAATTCGGTGAACCGTTTGCTTAATTCGGTGATTAGGAACATAACTCGTGTAGTATTGTCGACGCTTGTTTCATCAATATTGCAATCGAATAGGAATTGGTACCGCTTAGGGAATTGAAATTGTAATAATCAATGATAAGTTGGAAGTAGAACCGGTAGATTAACCTGTTATAATCACTTATTTCAAAACAACTTATTTTCAGAATCACTTTTGATAATCATTTTTTTTCCGACCAAACCAACCCCCCTAAATCGATTTAGCTTTTAGTTAATAAAAATCAAGAATCCTTTTGAGAACGATATTTCGAGTCAACTGTCGTTGTACTGCTTTTATATTAAACAACTCGTTTTTGACCCGCGCGGGACAGCGGATCACATTCACTCTTCCTAATATTATTATTAGACTCAATTACTCATTTCTATTATTTTCACACTCAATGACCCAACACACATATAACACATATATTCACAAAATCACACAATTAATTTATTATTATATCATATAATAATTAATAAAATAAATAACTAATAAAATAACTAGTAAATAAAATTGGGGTGTTACAAATAGCCTCAACTTGTGGAAAGTAATGTTAACTAAATTAAAATTTTAATTCCATTGTTAGGGCTATTAAATGCCCTTGGAAATACGGGTAATGATGGATTGTTGGTTACACATTTTGAGACTTGACGTTTTGGTAAAAAGTTAGTCATGATGACTGACAGAAAGCGTGACTCAAATCAGGTGTGCAGAACATGGGAAATAGTGACAAAGTGGTTACAAAAAATATCACTTTTCTCCCTTCAGATGTTTGACGAAAGTGACTTTTTTTGGGGCATCTATTACACTTGGATTTTTAGCATGGAGAAAGTCAACAAAGAATGTCAAAATGAAAAGACATTGCCGGATTATAAGACATTAATAAAATGTTGTCATTAATGAAATGATTTAAAGAATATTGATGACAAAGCATCGACAAAGCATCTATCACAGTGTCGACGAAAAGAAACATGGTTTGGAGGAATCTCATTAATATATACACAAGATTAGGATTATCTTGAAACATGTCCAAAATCTTGAAAATTGCAGTCGACAAAACCTCCACTACACCCAACATGCCAGTCGACCGATCCACAAATGTTAAAGCCTTAGTATTTTTACAAGTTCAAAAGACCTTTGCAAGCAACATCGACAGCACATTGGAATGTTTTTCTCAGAAGTTTGTAGGGAAGTTTGAAGTGGTTATAACTGAATATGGGTTGTAAATAGGGAAAATCATGGGTGACACGTAAGCACACTAGTGGGAACTTGAAGACCAGACGTGGACTGAAGTATAATGGTCCCATAGTGGGTAAAACTTGTTAGAACAAGATTTGTTCTTATCAATTATCTTAGTTTTGATGATAACAATAATATGAATTTTGCTTAAGATAATATGGTACTCTAATCCAATGCAATTTCCCTTTCAGGAAATATATAAAGAGTACGCATAATTCAGCGCTCAGAAGTTGTGTCTCAAATGGTTCAGCATGCAACATCAGAACATGGTCTGGCAAGACATCAGAAGATGGTCGAAGCAGAATCAGAACATGGGTCTATGGAAGCATCAGAAGAACATGAGATCAGAAGCACTGAAGATCAGAAGATGGTATCACGCTCAGAAGCACTTCAAGATCAGAAGATCAGAAGATGCTATGCACCAAGCTGTTTGACTCTGATGATATTCAAACGTTATATTCACAAACATCAGATCAGAAGAAAGTACAGGTGGCAGACTACGCTGACTGACAAAAGGAACGTTAAAGCTACTAAAGGCAACGTCAGTAGACACAGCGTGAACAAGGCTCGAGGTAGTTGACAAAAGCGTATAACATTAAATGCAATGCTGTACGGAACACGCAAAGCATTAAATGCACTCAACGGTCACCTTCTCAACGCCTATAAATATGAAGTTCTGATGAGAAGCAAGGTTAACGATTCTGCACCAAAACAACTTATATCAAACTTGCTGAAACTCTGTTCAAATCAAAACTCAGAATCTTCATCTTCATCAAAGCTCACTACATTGCTGTTGTAATATTTTAGTGAGATTAAGCTTAAACGTTAAGAGAAATATCACAGTTGTGATTATCGCTTTTAAGAAGCATTTGTAATACTCTTAGAATTACATTAAGTTGTAAGGAACTAGAGTGATCGTGTGATCAGTATACTCTAGGAAGTCTTGGCAGTTGGCTGAGCAGTTTGTAACTAGAGTGATCAGGTTGATCAGAATACTCTAGGGAAGTCTTAGGAGTGAACTAAGCCTAGAGTGATCGTGTTGATCAGTAGACTCTAGAAAAGTCTTAGAGGGTATCTAAGCAGTTGTTCCTGGAGTGATCAGTGTGTGATCAGAAGACTCTGGAAGACTTAGTTGCGGACTAAGTGGAAAACCATTGTAATCCGTGCGATTAGTGGATTAAATCCTCAGGTTGAGGTAAATCATCTCTGCGGGGGTGGACTGGAGTAGCTTCGTTAACAGCGAACCAGGATAAAAATAATTGTGCAGTTTATTTTTATCGTCCAAGATTTAAAGTCACACTTATTCAATCCCCCCCTTTCTAAGTGTTTTTCTATCCTTCAATTGGTATCAGAGCGCCGGTTCTAAGGTGCAAGCACTTAACCGTGTTTAGAAAAGATTCAGGAAGAGAAAAACGCTTCAGTAAAAGATGGTTGATGAAAGTGAAAAGTCTACACCTACACCTGCATCTACATCTGGCTCTGCTGAGCAATACAACGGTAACAATGGTTATACTAGACCGCCGGTATTTGATGGTGAAAACTTTGAATACTGGAAAGATAAACTGGAAAGTTACTTTCTGGGTCTAGATGGTGATCTATGGGATCTTCTGATGGATGGTTACAAACATCCAGTAAATGCTAGTGGCGTAAAGCTGTCTAGGCAAGAAATGAATGATGATCAGAAGAAGCTTTTCAGGAATCATCATAAATGCAGAACTGTTTTGCTGAATGCTATCTCTCATGCTGAGTATGAGAAGATATCTAACAGGGAAACGGCCTATGACATATATGAGTCTTTGAAAATGACTCATGAAGGAAACGCTCAAGTCAAGGAGACCAAAGCTCTAGCTTTAATCCAGAAGTATGAAGCCTTCAAGATGGAGGATGATGAAGACATTGAAAAGATGTTTTCAAGATTTCAAACTCTTACTGCTGGATTGAGAGTTCTTGACAAAGGATACACCAAGGCTGATCATGTAAAGAAGATCATCAGAAGCTTACCCAGAAGATGGGGTCCTATGGTGACTGCATTCAAGATTGCAAAGAATCTGAATGAAGTTTCTCTGGAAGAGCTTATCAGTGCCTTGAGGAGTCATGAAATAGAGCTGGACGCAAATGAGCCTCAAAAGAAAGGTAAGTCTATTGCATTAAAATCAAATATCAAGAAATGCACTAACGCTTTTCAGGCTAGAGAAGAAGATCCTGAAGAATCAGAATCTGAAGAAGAAGATGAACTGTCCATGATTTCCAGAAGGGTAAATCAACTCTGGAAGAGCAAGCAAAGGAAGTTCAGAGGCTTCAGAAGTTCAAAGAGATTTGAACGTGGAGAATCTTCTGATGACAGAAGATTTGACAAGAAGAAGGTCATGTGCTATGAATGCAATGAGCCTGGACACTACAAGAATGAATGTCCAAATCTTCAGAAGGAAAGTCCCAAGAAAAAGTTTCATAAGAAGAAAGGTCTTATGGCAACCTGGGATGAGTCAGAAGATGATTCAGAAGATGAGCAGGCTAACTGTGCGCTGATGGCGACAGAAGATGACGGATCAGAATCTACATCAGAATCAGATTCTGAAGAGGTATTTTCTGAACTTACTAGAGATGAGTTAGTTTCCGGTCTAACTGAACTACTGGAACTCAAGTCTCAGATTAGTCTCAAATACAAAAAGCTAAAAAAGCAATTTGAATTTGAAACAAAGAGGCTTGAATTGGAAAATTCTGAATTGAAAGATAAACTTTTAAAATTATCCAATGATGTTGGATCTCCTTCTAATTCAGAAAAATCCACTCCCAGTCTAAACCATATTCTGAAAGAATATGATTTAAGTTTCAAGAAGTTCTTATCTAGAAGTATTGGCAGAAGTCAGCTAGCTTCTATGATATATGCCGTATCTGGAAACAAAAGAGTTGGCATTGGTTATGAGGGTGAAACCCCATACAAACTTGAACCTGTTGATGAAATGAAAATCACATACAAGCCATTGTATGATCAGTTCAAGTATGGCCACTCCCATGATATTAGGCACACTTCACATGCACAAAGTTTTCACATAACACACACCAAGAAGCATGTGACACAACCTAGGAAATATCATGAAACTCATATTAAAAATTATCATGCTGTTCCTTCTATTGCTTACAATGTTAAACCCAAGTTCAATCAGAACTTGAGAAAATCTAACAAGAAAGGACCCAAGAAGATGTGGGTACCAAAGGATAAGATTATTCCTATTGCAGATATCCTTGGCTGCAAGAAGAACAAAGCACAACATGTCATGGTACCTGGACTCTGGATGCTCGCGACACATGACAGGAAGAAGGTCTATGTTCCAAGACCTGGTGCTTAAGTCTGGAGGAGAAGTCAAGTTCGGAGGAGATCAGAAGGGCAAGATAATTGGCTCTGGAACTATAAAGTCTGGTAACTCTCCTTCCATTTCTAATGTACTTCTTGTAGAAGGATTAACTCATAACCTCTTATCTATCAGTCAATTAAGTGACAATGGTTATGATATAATCTTTAATCAAGAGTCTTGCAAGGCTGTAAATCAGAAGGATGGCTCAATCCTATTTTCAGGCAAGAGGAAGAACAACATTTATAAGACAGATCTGCAAGATCTTATGAGTCAGAAGGTGACTTGTCTTATGTCTGTTTCTGAAGAGCAGTGGGTCTGGCACAGAAGATTAGGTCATGTTAGTTTGAGAAAGATTTCTCAGATTAACAAACTGGATCTGGTCAGAGGACTCCCTAATCTGAAATTCAAATCAGATGCTCTTTGTGAAGCATGTCAGAAGGGCAAGTTCTCCAAACCTGCATTCAAGTCTAAGAATGTTGTTTCTACCTCAAGGCCATTAGAACTCTTGCACATTGATCTGTTTGGACCAGTCAAAACAGCATCTGTCAGAGGAAAGAAATATGGATTAGTCATCGTAGATGATTATAGCCGCTGGACATGGGTAAAATTCTTGAAACACAAGGATGAGACTCATTCAGTGTTCTTTGATTTCTGCACTCAGATTCAATCTGAAAAAGAGTGTAAAATCATAAAGGTCAGAAGTGATCATGGTGGTGAATTTGAGAACAGATCCTTTGAAGAATTCTTCAAAGAAAATGGTATTGCCCATGATTTCTCTTGTCCTAGAACTCCACAGCAAAATGGGGTTGTAGAACGAAAGAATAGGACTCTGCAAGAAATGGCCAGAACCATGATCAATGAAACCAATATGGCTAAGCATTTCTGGGCAGAAGCAATAAACACTGCATGCTATATTCAGAATAGAATCTCTATCAGACCTATTCTTAATAAGACTCCCTATGAATTGTGGAAGAATAGAAAGCCCAACATTTCATACTTCCATCCTTTTGGATGTGTATGCTTTATTCTGAACACTAAAGATTATCTTGGTAAGTTTGATTCCAAAGCACAGAAATGTTTCCTTCTTGGATATTCTGAACGCTCAAAAGGCTACAGAGTATACAATACTGAAACATTGATTGTAGAAGAATCAATCAATATCAGGTTTGATGATAAGCTTGGTTCTGAAAAACCAAAGCAGTTTGATAATTTTGCAGATTGTGATATTGATATATCAGAAGTTGTTGAGCCAAGAAGCAACGCATCAGAAGCAGAGCTTCTCAGAAGCAAAGAATCTGAAGATCAAGTATCAGCTTCTCTGGAGGATCTAAGCATTTCTGAAGAACCATCTGTCAGAAGATCATCCAGACTCATCTCCGGTCATTCAGAAGATGTCATTCTTGGAAAGAAGGATGATCCAATCAGAACAAGAGCATTCCTTAAGAACAATGCAGATTGTCAATTAGGTCTTGTATCTTTAATCGAGCCAACTTCTGTTGATCATGCTCTAGAAGATCCAGACTGGATAATTGCTATGCAAGAAGAACTGAATCAGTTTACAAGGAATGATGTTTGGAATCTTGTTCCTGGACCAGATGGATTCAATATAATTGGTACAAAATGGGTCTTCAGAAACAAGCTCAGTGAGAAAGGTGAAGTGGTAAGGAACAAAGCCAGACTGGTGGCTCAGGGCTATAGTCAGCAGGAAGGGATTGATTATACAGAAACCTTTGCACCAGTGGCCAGGTTAGAGTCTATTCGTCTATTAATTTCTTTTGCCACTCAACATAACATCACTCTCTATCAGATGGATGTTAAGAGTGCCTTCTTAAATGGTTATATAGATGAAGAAGTTTATGTCCATCAACCTCCTGGTTTTGAAGACTCTATGTCTCCTAATCATGTTTTTAAACTTAAGAAATCATTGTATGGATTGAAGCAAGCTCCCAGAGCTTGGTATGAACGCTTAAGTTCTTTCCTTCTAGATAATGGTTTCACTAGAGGAAAAGTGGACACTACTCTCTTTTGTAAAACCTTTGAAAAGGATATTTTAATCTGTCAAATATATGTAGATGATATTATTTTTGGAACATCTAATGCTACACTTGGAAAGGAGTTTGCTAAGTCTATGCAGGCTGAGTTTGAAATGAGCATGATGGGAGAACTCAAGTATTTCCTTGGAATACAAATAAATCAAACATCAGAAGGAACATATGTTCACCAAACCAAGTATGTGAAGGAACTTCTGAAGAAGTTTAATCTTCTGGACTGCAAAGAAGCCAAAACTCCTATGCATCCAACATGCATCCTAGGTAAGGATGAGGTAAGTAAGAAGGTAAATCAGAAGTTATACAGAGGTATGATTGGATCTCTTCTATATCTGACTGCTTCTAGACCTGACATTCTGTTCAGTGTTTGTTTGTGTGCTAGATTCCAATCAGATCCTAGAGAATCTCATTTAACTGCTGTTAAGAGAATTCTAAGGTATCTGAAAGGTACTACTAATGTTGGTTTAGTTTACAGAAAATCTAAAGAATACAACTTAGTAGGATTCTGTGATGCTGATTATGCTGGAGACAGAATTGAAAGAAAAAGTACTTCAGGAAGTTGCCAATTTCTTGGAAGTCATTTGATCTCTTGGTATAGCAAGAAGCAAGCAACTATTGCTCTATCAACAACAGAAGCAGAATATGTCGCTGCTGCTGGCTGTAGTACACAGATGCTCTGGATGAAGAGTCAGTTAGAAGATTATCAGATATTTGAGAGTAACATTCCTATTTTCTGTGATAATACTTCTGCTATATGTTTATCTAAGAATCCTATTCTTCATTCAAAAGCTAAACATATTGAGATTAAACATCATTTCATAAGGGACTATGTTTAGAAGGGTGTTATTTCTTTAAACTTTGTGGATACAGACCATCAATGGGCTGATATCTTTACAAAACCCCTGGCTGAAGATAGGTTTAAGTTCATTCTGAAGAACATCAGTATGGATTTATGCCCAGAATGAGAAGATGAGAAGTTCTCATGTATGAGTATCTTCTGAAATGAAAATGGATTATTTTTTATATATCAGAAGTTCTGATTGAAATCTTTTAGAAATTATGATTCAGTTATTACTAACGTTTCATTGTCTAAGTTGATTCAGAACCTCTTTTAAAGCAAAACAGCTGTTACGTTTTATCTCGGGATGGTAAACCTGTCATTACTATTCGTGGATAAACGTGCGTGCAGTTGAAGGGACACCGACCATAGGTAACTGTGCTAGTCACCTCATTTGTCTTTATTATCTCTCCTCACGTCACGTAACATTAAATGCTAGTCATCATTCGTTTCATTTTATTTCTTTTTAAATACTCTTCAAACTCTTCTCTTTCCCTCTCATCTTTCTCTATCTTTTTTTTATCTCTCTCTCTTCCATATCAAACCCTACTTGTTCATTTTTCTGCAAACCCATCATGAAAGCCCGAGAAGCAGTCAATGAAGCGTTTCACTTCTTCATGGCATGCTGGCACAGACGTTGTCTTAGCTAGGGTCCTAGGATTTGGTCTTAGTAGTTTTATTTTCCTTGATTGTTAAACATCTTCTTGTAATCCTTTTTGATTATCAATGAAAAACTTTCTTTGTTTTACATTCCAGTAAATGTTTTCTTTTGTCGTTTTATGCATCTGAATCTTTTGAAATATTCTTTTTGATGTTATGACAAAAAGGGGGAGAAGATAAATGATAAATGATTTGATTAAATCTATCAGTTGCTGGGTAAAGGCTCCCACACATTCACTAACAAGAACTGCAAGTTCTATATGGTTTAAGTGTTTTTGCAGGTACAGAGAAGTGAAGTGAATCTTCAGAAGCAAACACTAGAAGCAAAACCATAAGAAGCGTTATTCTGTAAAAGGAATAAGCTCTTGGAAACTGAAGCAAGCTGAGTGCTGTCAAGCTTCAGAGATCAGAAGCAAGAAAGAAGAATGAATCAGAAGCACTGATAATAGAATTTGAATATCATTGTCTATCCTGTTCTGACAAAATTCTATTTGCTCTGATACATATAATGTTATGGCCCTGATACATTATTTGCTCTGATACACGTTTTTAGCCTAAATGCTCTGATACATTTGGCTCTGATACATATCATGTATTTGAATATACATTTTATGTTCTAACTCATTCATGCTGACTTTTGTCGTTTAGTTTTTGTTCTGTAACATTTCAGGATGTAGAGATGCTCTGATGATGCTCTGGTACATTCAACAATGTTCTGATACAAATCTAGCATGAAGTGATGTTGGTAGACATTCAAAGTTCTGAAGCTATCCGAGGGAAGCAGAAATCAGAAGATGTGAATGTTCTAGAAGATCCAGAAAACTCAAGTTCTGAAGCTGTCCTGAATGGAAGCAGAAATCAGAAGCTGCGAATGTTCTGAAGATCAAAGAAATTCAAGTTCTGAAGCTGTCCTGAATGGAAGCAGAAGTCAGAAGCTGTGAATGTTCTGAAGATCAAAGAAATTCAAGTTCTGAAGCTGTCCTGAATGGAAGCAGAAGTCAGAAGCTGTGAGTGTTCTAAGGATCTAAAGAAATTCAAGTTCTGAAGCTGTCCAATGGAAGCAGAAGTCAGAAGCTATGAATTCTCTGAAGACAGAAGCTTATATGATCGTCTCTACCGAAATAATCAGGGAAGTCTTTTATCAAAGTTCTTCGAGTATTTATTTCAGGGGGAGATTATTTATCTCAGGGGGAGATTGTTAATCTCAGGGGGAGACATATTCATATGCTTATGCTATAGCTGTGTAATTTGTCTTTTGCCGTCTACTCTTTCTGATCGCAAATTCATATCATTTATATATGTTTTTGTCATCATCAAAAAGGGGGAGATTGTTAGAACAAGATTTGTTCTTATCAATTATCTTAGTTTTGATGATAACAATAATATGAATTTTGCTTAAGATAATATGGTACTCTAATCCAATGCAATTTCCCTTTCAGGAAATATATAAAGAGTACGCATAATTCAGCGCTCAGAAGTTGTGTCTCAAATGGTTCAGCATGCAACATCAGAACATGGTCTGGCGAGACATCAGAAGATGGTCGAAGCAGAATCAGAACATGGGTCTATGGAAGCATCAGAAGAACATGAGATCAGAAGCACTGAAGATCAGAAGATGGTATCACGCTCAGAAGCACTTCAAGATCAGAAGATCAGAAGATGCTATGCACCAAGCTGTTTGACTCTGATGATATTCAAACGTTATATTCACAAACATCAGATCAGAAGAAAGTACAGGTGGCAGACTACGCTGACTGACAAAAGGAACGTTAAAGCTACTAAAGGCAACGTCAGTAGACACAGCGTGAACAAGGCTCGAGGTAGTTGACAAAAGCGTATAACATTAAATGCAATGCTGTACGGAACACGCAAAGCATTAAATGCACTCAACGGTCACCTTCTCAACGCCCATAAATATGAAGTTCTGATGAGAAGCAAGGTTAACGATTCTGCACCAAAACAACTTATATCAAACTTGCTGAAACTCTGTTCAAATCAAAACTCAGAATCTTCATCTTCATCAAAGCTCACTACATTGCTGTTGTAATATTTTAGTGAGATTAAGCTTAAACGTTAAGAGAAATATCACAGTTGTGATTATCGCTTTTAAGAAGCATTTGTAATACTCTTAGAATTACATTAAGTTGTAAGGAACTAGAGTGATCGTGTGATCAGTATACTCTAGGAAGTCTTGGCAGTTGGCTGAGCAGTTTGTAACTAGAGTGATCAGGTTGATCAGAATACTCTAGGGAAGTCTTAGGAGTGAACTAAGCCTAGAGTGATCGTGTTGATCAGTAGACTCTAGAAAAGTCTTAGAGGGTATCTAAGCAGTTGTTCCTGGAGTGATCAGTGTGTGATCAGAAGACTCTGGAAGACTTAGTTGCGGACTAAGTGGAAAACCATTGTAATCCGTGCGATTAGTGGATTAAATCCTCAGGTTGAGGTAAATCATCTCTGCGGGGGTGGACTGGAGTAGCTTCGTTAACAGCGAACCAGGATAAAAATAATTGTGCAGTTTATTTTTATCGTCCAAGATTTAAAGTCACACTTATTCAATCCCCCCCTTTCTAAGTGTTTTTCTATCCTTCAAAACTGTCGTTGATGGCTATTTTGTAAATAGATTAAATAGCAGACTCGTGTATGTAACAAATATCGAAAAATTCCATACATACTCTCCATACCAATGGAGTATCCAAGTCAAAGAGCGAAACAATGTGTGAGAAACATGTATGTGTCTTCGTCCAGTCTTTTCATTTCTTTCTTGTTTCCTCAAATGCAACATTTGTTTTTTTTTTCCTGATTTCAGTTTTACTCTTGTTTAATGTAATTTTTAGTGCATTTTACCTTGTCATTTATTGTAACTCAACTTCATTTAAATTTTGTATGTACATTATTATTGTGAAAACGACAATTGCATTTAATTCACACGCACATGTGTTTACACAAATCATTTGCACAAACGGCTTTGGATATTTTTTAAGTTAATCTCACTTGCTTTTTAAACTAGTGATTGTTTACCAAAAACATCAGTAAACATGGTGTTACAACTCTCCCCTAGTTACATTATTTTCGCCCTAAAAAATTACCTGAAGAGAATAAAGTCAGATACAACTCCCTCATCTGGCCCTCCAGCTCCCAAGTCAAGATTCCACTAGCTGGTCCTCCCTAAACTACCTTCACTAAGTTAATTTCTTTACCACGTAACTGTTTCATGTCTCGATCCTTTATCCGCATGGGTGATGCCTCAACAGTCATATTCTCTCTCACTTGTACAGCATCCTCTTAGATCACATGAGAAAAATTCAGAATGTATCTCCTCAGTTGAGACACATGAAACACATCATGAAGATTTGCAAGCGGAGGTGGCAAAACAATCTGATAAGCCACCTCTCATATCCTCTATAAGATCTGGTATGGACCAACACAATTTGGCACGAGTTTTCGAAGCTTTAACGTCCGACCAACACCTATTACCATAGTAACTCTCAAAAATACGTGATCTTCCTCTTGGAACTCAAGTGCTTTCCTTCTCTTATTATGGAAACTCTTCTGGTGACTCTTCCAATCTTCCATCTTCTCTTGGATCATCCTGATCTTATTAGTAGTCTCCTGAATAATTTTTGGTCCAAACACAATACTTTCACCATAATTGTACCAACATAAAGCATTCTACATCACTTCTATACAAAGCCTCAAATGATGCCATTCTAATACTAGAAAGGAAATTGTTGTTGTAAGTGAACTCGATCAATAATAAGTAGCTATCCCAAGCACTTCCTTATTCCAGCACACAAACCCTCAACAAATCCTCCAAAGACTGGGTAATCCTTTTTTGTTTGACCATGTATCTGAGGATGATAAGCAGAACTTAACTTCAACTTATGACCCAACGCTTTCTGAAAACTCTCCCAGAACCTCAATGTGAATCTCGAGTCTCTATCAGGAATAATACTCAAATGGATACAATTTAAAGTAACAATCTTCTCAATATACCACTCAACGAAATTTTGTAAAGGATAAATGATCTTAATCGGGATGAAATGAGTCGACTTAGTCAGTTTATCAACAATTACCCATATAGAATCACATTTGTTCTTCGTCTTTAGTAAACTTATCATGAAATCCATGGAAATGCTATTCCATTTCCACTTCGGAATAATCAATGATTGCATCACACCCCACGACTTATGATGTTAAATCTTTGACTTCTAGCAAGTCAAACACGCATACACAAACTCATCAAATTCCTTATTCATTCATGGCCACCAAAACATCTTCTTCATATCTTGAGACATTTTAGTAGCACCGGGATGAATACTTAAACCACTTTCGTGACCTTCCTCACGAATATTCTTCTTAAGCTCTGGGACACAAACCCTGTTCCGAAACTTCATGATACCACTCTCTTCAATTCTAAAATCACATTCGTTACCTTGATTAATTAACACCATATGGTCAATCAACTTCAAATCTGACTTCTGACCTTCTATGATCTCTTCTAAAATACCATTAGTCAGCTTAAACATAACCAACTTCACACTATTAGTAGTCATCTCCCACACCAAACTGAGATTTATGAATTGTTCAATTAATTCTAACTCTCGAACCATCAATGTTGACATATGCAAAGACTTTCTACTTAAAGCATCATCTACAACATTCGCTTTACCCGAATGGTAGCTCAAACTAAAATTATAGTCTTTCAAAAACTCTAGTCATCTCATATGCCTCATATTTAGTTCATTCTAATTGAACAGATACTTCAAACTCTTGTGATCATCGAACACCTCAAATCTCATACCAAACAAATAATATCTCCACCTTTAGAACAAAACCCACAACTGCTAACTCCATATTATGCGTAGGATAATTCCTCTCATGCATTTTCAACTGTCTATAAGCATAAGCCACAATCAGACCATTATGCATCAACACACCACCCAGACCCATCTTCTAAGCATCACAATATACTAAAAAGGATTCACTTGGACCTGGAAAAATCAACACTAGAGTAGTTGTTAACTTCTTCTTGAGTTCTACAAAGCATCTCATACATAAGCGTGAGTCTTTCGAGTCAACTAGGTCAAATGCATTTCCAACTTCGAAAAAACATTCTATAAACCTGCAATAATAACTAGCCAAACTAAGGAAACTTCTTATCTCAGTAACAAGCTTCAGAGTTTTCCACTGCAACACAACATCAACCTTCGATGGATCAATAACAATACCTCCACTAGAAATTACATGTCCAAGAAAAGCTAACTCATTTAAGCCATAACTCACACTTGGATAACTTCACATACAACCTGTTATCTTTCAATGTTTGCAGCACAACCTTCAGATGCCCTACATGATCTTCCTCTGAATTTGAGTATATCAGAATATCATCGATGAACACAACAACAAACTGATCTAAGCACGATGAAATATTTTATTCATGTACTCAATATACACTCCAAGCGCGTTAGATACTCCAAACGACATTACATAATATTAATAGTGACCATATCTCATTCTGAATGTAGTCTTTGAAACATCCTCTAGTTTCACTCGAATATGATGATAACCCATCCACAAGTGAATCTTATTGAACACACACGCACCAACCAACTGATCCATCAAGTCTTTAATCCTCGGATAATTGTTCTTAATCCTCACTTTATTAAATTGTTAATAATCGACACCCAGTCTCGTACTACCATCTTTCTTTTTTAACGAGCAACACTGACGCTCCCCACGGTGAAACACTCGGTCGAACAAACTTCTTTTATAACAACTCTTATAGTTATTTCTTCTGCTTAACTTTGAATACAAAATTTGAGATAAAACCAGGATTAGATATTACATCTCTAAATCTAGTGGTGATCCTTTCACAAAAACTCCAAATAATGAAGTCCTTTGGATAAATTTTCTGAACTCTAGAGGGAACTTTGTTGGCTTCAGAGCTCTCTGATTTAGTGTTTGCGAGCTCTTCAGAGTCTGCCTCATTTTCTAGAGTACCAGTCTATTGAGACGATATTCCAAAAATTTGTTTCAACATCAATCCCTTTCTCAATAATTGAATCATCGACTTTAGTTCCGGAGTTAACATCTTTATAAGTTTTGCTATTAATAGAGTAACCCAGAAATATCCCTTTATCACTTTTGGGACCCATCTTTCCCTTTTGTTTTCTTTGAAGGAGTTGATAAAAGGCCTTTGAAGACTTTTGAGATGTCTTATTTTTGCTTGCTATAATTCACCTAGGTCATTTAAAAAATAATCAACAACCACATAGACATGCCTCTGTCCACCAAAACTCTTACCTTGCATTGGCCTCATTAGACCCATAAGAGGAAGTTATAGAACTTTGGCAATAATCTGATGTTGCAACTTTTGGTGTGACATCTTGACTTTATCTTCCTTGGAAATTATGCATGTGGATGAGCAAATAGTTTCTTGTGGTACCCATAAATATCAATTATCTTTTGACCTACCCCCCTCACCATAACTTCATTCTTCCTATTAGTGACCAAACCTTCTCCCTTAGTGAAATTTACCTTCAGACCTTGATCACACAACTGACTCATGCTTATCAAATTATTTGTCATACCTTTAACAAGGAGAACATCATCAAAACTAGCGAATCTTATACATTCCAGTTTTCCAACACCCTTAATTTCACCTCTGGCACCATCATCAAAATTAACATAGCTGGTAAAGTGAGACTTAATGTCCACCAAAAACTTCTTTACTCCATTCATGTGTTTGGAACAACCATTATCAAAATACAAACCGTCTTTTACTGAAGCTTTAAGGGAGGTATGAGCAATAAAGCAATTAGCACCTTCCTTGGGTTTCCACACCTTCCTAGTTTTAACCACTGCTTGGTCAACCTTAGGTTGAGTTAGACCTATGGGATAGCCATACAATTTGAAACAGAGGGACCTAATATGATCAAATTTACCATATAAGTGACATCTCCAGTGTAAGAACATGCCTTTAACTTGAGCATTTTGATGTCTGGCACGATGTCGAGACATTTGGTTTGATATCATTGATTTAGACTACCTTTTTGGGGGAACAAAGTTTGTCACTTGAGTTTTTCTTTACTTGTCAAAGCCTTGATAATCAAACCCACCCCTTTTAGGTTTTTCAGTCATCTTCCCAACTTGAAGAATCTAATTCAACATATCAAAACCATTGTTCAGCATCCTCATAAACTTGATCTTACTTTTAAGTTTGGAGGTCAATAAAGTCACCTCATTCTGCAGGTTATCGATGGTAGGAAAACATACTTCCTTTTTAGCCTGTAGTTGAGAAGTAGTTACCTTCTATTTTTCTACTTATTGAGAAACTTATTCACTTTTGATGCACAATACATTGTAAGAAGCAGCCAACTTATCATAAGTTATTTCTTCATCACACGATTCTACATAAGAAGCCCACCGTCAAGTTAAGGCAGTAACAAGCTTGGTGGATTTATCATCAGGATCACTTCCCTCATTAAACAAAGAAATAGAAAGCCCATTAAGTTTTTTATGGAAATAGGTAGGGCATTATACTCTAATATGTCCAAAGCCTTCACATTCATGACACTGCATGCCTTTACTTTGATTAGCATTTTCTTCTAAAATCTTTTCTCCCAAAGCACTGGAAACATATGATATTTTGAGAATATTCATATGAAAGTCATGAATGCTGTCACCATCTTTCATCGTCACGCTTTCAAGTTGGGTTGTGAGCAGCTGAAGTCTATACATTTTCATCTTAGATGTGCTTTCATGAGTGGTCTTAAGAATTTCTCAAACATCTTTGGCCACAACACATGTGTTTATCAATCTGAACATACTGAACATATATTTATCAACTCCATTGAATATGGTATTCAAAGCTTTTAGAGTTACCAAAAGCTAATTCATCCTCTTGCTTAGACCAGTCCCCTTCTGGCTCCAAAGTAACATTCCATTCTTTATCCTTAGTAACAGGATTTTCCTATCCTTTTATGACATATTTCCAAGTTCGATTGTCCATTGATTTCAAGAAAAATACCATTCCAGCCTTCTAATAGTCATATAGTACCGGAAAATTATCTCATTGGAGCTCACCTAGAACAGAACAAGGTGCCAACTCTGATGCCAATTAAAATTCTGACACTTTAAAATAGACGTCAAGACCGATATCCCAACACCAAAACACAATGTCAAGATAGATGTTCAGATACCATCTGCTGACACAACAATTTACAACAGTTATGAATTATGCAAGAGTAAAATGCAGAAGTTAAAGACACAATCAATTATTAACCTAGTTCGGTGCAACCACATACTCTAAGGGCATGCAAGTCAGGAAGGAAATCCACTATAATGGTATTAGTTTAAAACTAAATAACCGTAGTTTTGAACTTATCACCTAATCACTATCTTATGCAACTTCTACCTAGGAACCTCCTATATATAAAAAAAACCCTCTCACTTCCACAACGACCTCAATGATAATAACTGACTAAAACGGAAGAATACACTTCCAATTAAACATGATACACTCTTTGCTTAAAAGCTCATGAGTGATTGACAATGAAAAATCAATCAAACTCTATGTATCAACATGATACATGAGTGACATGCAAAAAAACAAAGCACACTAAAAAGTCTCTAAAAACTTAAGACTCTAAACTTCCCCCTTTTTAAAAAAAATTGTAAATTCGAATTGCATTAGGTTTAGGTTTTTCTTTATATGCTCCTCAGTTGTCCATGGACTTCGAAATCTTCACCCAATTTGTTGTTGATCCATAAGCTGAGCGTTACATCAATTATGTAGAAAAATCTCCTTAATTTATGGAACAAAAATATCAAGTTTCCTAAATTGTCTCAACATCCAATTTTAGAAATTTATGAACAGTAAGAGACCAAATCAATTATTCAAAATAAAATCTTTTTGACTTGCACAAATAAGTGAGATATATCCACAGAGAATCTAACAAAAACAAATCAAATCTGTCCAGAAAGTATCAGCAACTCCTGCTATATCAGTTGTTCATGATGTCACAACATCTTGTCTAACATCTGATTGTGATACATGTTTTACCAAACAAAACATGTTTTACCAATATTGTTGTCAATCATAAAATCATAGACCTAACAGTTATGAGTAAAATTAAACACATTTCAGCATGCTATAACAGTAAAATAGTTGGCAAAATATGATCCATCATCAGAATCATCATCCTTTTTCTCGTATGGATCAACAACCTTCACTTCTTTTTGCAGTTTCACCACTCTAGGCGAGTCGATCAACCTTGGCAGGTTCACCACTCTTGCTAGTAGCTTTCTTAGCTTCATAAAATTTAAGGTCTGCAACCTTTGTCCTTGGTTTCCATAAAAAAAGACAATTATGTTTTGGTTTGGTGTTACCAAAATAACATCTAACCAACAAAAAAATTTCAGACCAAGAGGAAACACACACCATATGCATTAAGCTAATAAACACTCAAAAGTAATTCATGATGAAAGTTTATAAGATGCATATTGAGCCAAATCTTACAAAGACAGAAAATTCGTATGGCTGAACATAAATTATAAAATCAAAGAGAAACAAAATGAAAACAAACCATATTATGACTCTAATAAATAAGCATGACAATATTGACCTAATTCAAATCCAAAATCAAAAGTAGCATAATGAAGCACAAAAACTCAAAATAGAAATGAAAACAAATTCAAGAGTTTACTTGTGACAATGTAAAGCCTATCACCAACAGAGTAAGAAGTAACAACTATCCCCTCCATCATCTTGATTGAAAAGTACTACAAACAAAAATCACATTAGTGAAAAAAAAACAAAAAATGTTGTCTATAAGCATAATCATAGAATAGTAACACAACTAATGATAAACTGTCACTGACACATTTTTCCGATGGCATGAGCTTCTTTTGTTGAGATCTGCCACGTTGATGGAAAATGTTGCTACAACATGAACAATGGCATCCCCATAAATGGATTCAAGATTTCTTGGAGTTGGTTTGACTTATGGAGTCACATTTTGCAGATAAATGAAAGCATTAAAATATGGAATTTTCTCATTTGTAAGTTTTGTGATCGAATCTCCTTTCCAAGCATGGATAAAGGTTAAAACCTCTGCATACATAAAAAATAAAACAACTCAGATAAACATAAACCATTAAGAACAACAAAATTGAAAACGCTAAAACAGATTGGATCATTGTCGAATCAAACATCAGAATCATAAATCCACATCAAATCCTAAATTATTGATATTGATAATTACCTTTTTCTCGACAATGGAAGATAACTGGAGAGGAGTAGAGGACTGAGCTTGAAGACCTTTGAGTCTCTTCTTCAACAACACAATTGGGTTCTTCAATCTTTCAATCTTCTACTAAGCATGTATTCTCTATGCATCACCCGAGTATTTTCAACTACTAAGGAATCAAATTTAATACAACAACTATCTAACTTCTTAGACTCAAATACAGATAAAAAAGATAACGAAACAAAACAATATTATTAAGTCACCATCTTAACGAAGTCCTGTGGAGCGACGCCAGGAAGATAGAAGTAGAAAGCGGTTTGAAATTTCAAGTTATGTTGCAGGGGTCTTGGGCAGTTTAGGGTACGGCGACTTCGTAGGTTTTCTGGCATATTTGCTCTGTGGTTAATGGTGGTTCGACAAACCATCACCTGCCGCCTTCCATTCTTCACATGGTCATTGTTGAAGCCGACGCATGACTGTACTAGCAGTGTCCTTCAATGTATGCATTTAGTATCTTTTAGCTTTTTATCTCTCTTGAATCTTTTCATCTTCCTATGCATTGAGGAGAGTGAAAAGAGTGATAATTGCACTGAAAATGAAAAAGAATAGTTAATAGGATGGTATATATGTGAAGCTAATGTCTTTCCAGCTTTCTGTGTGATATATTGTGTGATATGCAGATGCATTTGTAATATTGATCGTGTTCTATGATTACCAACATGGAAAGTTGTGAGACTTTCTATTGCCCAAATAATTAAATTTGAACCTTGAATTATGTTTTCCACACAATATTGAAGAGTAATAGTCATTTAAATTTAAAAAATTAAACATTTAAATAAAATTAAAAATAATAAGCAAAATTGTTGGAATGACAAATACATTAAATACCAAATGGATATAATTAAAGTGACTTTGGGCATAGTATTTCAAAAGAGAAAAAAAGACTTTGGGCATAAGAAAAAGTATTATTTTGTGTGTTATTAAATTTTTGGTATTCATCTTCATTGTTATCAACATCATTATCATTTTATCAGGACACTCTACCTCCTCACTCACTCAGCAACCCTTATTTCTTGTTATTTTTCTGTTACTACTCAGTAACCTCGAGAGCTAGAAAAAGCAAAACGATGTCGTATGTCCCTCCACACTTGAGAAACGCGAGCTCAACCGCGGTGGCTACCACCACCACCAGACCTTCAGCGTCAACCGGAACCCTAGACAACAACCACCACCACAACACCAACCTCGCATTCTCTTCCTCGTACTCTCACTCTCACTATCATTCCAACTCTTCTTCTCTCTCCAATGGCTCTCGTCGGACCTCCGCCGCACCTCCGGCATCTCGGACTATCACCGTCCCTGACACTGTCTTCCCTAACTGGCAACCTTCTGAACGCGTTTCCCGCATGAACCCTGACCAGGTTCCGCTCCAATCTCCATTTCCCCTTTTTTCTCATTTCTTATCGTTTTTTATATCCTCTGAACTGAATGAGTGTTTTCATTTCGAGGTTTTTGTTTCTGTTTCAAAATTTTCAATTCGTATATTTAGGGTTTTTCGTTATTATTATTATTTATTGTGGCTGACTTTAATTTCATTTGTATCCTTAGTGTGAAGTTTTTGTTTCATTGGTATGCGAATTTGATTTCGGCTATGTGGATATTTTCAGTGTAATGTATGCAACTATGGTAATCAAGAGAAGTGGATAAGAGGTGTATTTTTAACTTCCATGAATTTGGAAGTTTTCTATTGTATGGTTTGGAACTGTGGGATAGTATTGTGTATTATTTCAGATTTGCTACTTTGTCTGTAGGCTTTGTAATTGTAGTTAATAAGCAAGTTAGACTTAGAGGTGATTTTTGGTTAATATGGAAATCAATTGTGACTCCATTCAGACTGCTAGAGATGCCACACTGGTGGGATTTTTACCGAACTACTACACTCCTGGCCCAAGAGAAAACCCCACCACTGTGTTTGTAGGGATACTAGTAGATTAAGGGACTATAGAAGTTATCGATTCTCTTTGGATGAAAAGTGAGATTTATTAAGTTGTGATGAAGTTGGCTCAAACATTATGGTTTCTCAAGGACTGTTATCAATTTTTTTCTTCAACATCATGGGTTCTGATATTTTATTTAGCTTACCTATTCTTCGCTTACACTTGGTTCCAAAACCTCTCTATCTCTACTGGGAAGAGCTCTTGCTCTTTTGTTTTGGCCATCTCAATTGTCTCTCTCTTTTTTAGTTGGGGTACCTTTAGAGTTCTCATTATATCATATCCTCTTTTCAAAGTTGAACTAGCTAGCTTGCATCTTTACATGTTTGTATTAATCTAATATTCATATTGTTCAGCGAGTGCATGTTCTTTCATGTTATATAGCCACATAAAAAAAATTGGTTGCTGAATTATAGTGTTTGTTACATCCAGATTGAAGAGGTCCGCCTACGTCTTAATCTTGATGTTACTGTTTCGTCTGACTCTCCTGCTGCTCCTGGACCTATAGAATCGTTTAATGATATGGTATGGTGTTTAATTTATCCAAGTATTTAATCATATTTATATTTCTTCTAGGCAATGGTAGGCTAGAGCTAGTGCAAAAGAAAAAACCCGAGCTACTATTTACAAATTTGGGTAAAATTTGTGAATTTATTTGTACCAGTGTTTGCATCCAAGTATCATGAAGGATATTGCTTATCATGAATACACCAGGCCAACTTCTATCCAGGCACAGGCCATGCCTATTGCTCTCAGTGGAAGGGATCTTTTGGGTTGTGCTGAAACTGGTAGTGGGAAGACTGCTGCTTTCACCATTCCTATGATACAGGTCTGAACTTTTTATACATGCAGATGCAGGCTTGATTGGGCATTTTGATGATATTTCTAATTACCATGTGGTAAAAAAAACCAATTGTAACTGGACATCTTTTTTTTTTTTGTGATTTAATTTTTTTCTTTTCTATTTTTGTTAGCATTGCTTGGTCCAACCTCCAATTCGGCGTGGAGATGGTCCCCTAGCATTAGTTTTGGCTCCTACTAGAGAACTTGCTCAACAAATAGAAAAAGAGGTAATATATGTAATTCTATGTCCATGAATTGTAAGTAGTTATGTGAGGCAGAATATTCTCCATTTCTCCAATTTTAGATGGCAATTTTCTTTGTAAGCTATAACTATATTTAGAGGTATCTTCAAGCATTATTCATATATTTCTGGTGACTTGCTTGTGGCTTGATTTTTTTTTCTTCATTTTTCTGGGGTCAGATTTGAATTGTCTTAATACTTAAAGGAAATGATTAACTACTATCCTCTTATGACCCTTTATTTATAATTTTTTGTTTTGTGGATACAAATTTTCAAAGCTATTTGTTGCCATCTTTTTTGATACTGAGCTTGTCTGTTCTCCATCACCTGCCTATTTGGAATGTGTATTCTTAGTTATTACAGAAGTAATTTGACATGGGTGTAGTATTCTTTCTTTATTCTTTGAATTATCTGTTTAATTTTGTAATTGGTATATTTTCTCATTACGTCGGAGATGTGTATTCTTAGTTCTTGCAAAAATAATTTACACGGGTATAAGATTCTTTCTTTATTACTTTCAATAATCTGTTTAATTTTGTAATTGGTATATTTTCATATTATGCCTGAAATTATGATTCACTCCAATGCATTTCATTCTATCTATTTTCCCTTTCTATGAATCATCCCTTTTGTCGTCATTCTTGTAAGTAAGTATCTTTGTGTTGTTTTGACTTTTGGCAGGTCCAAGCATTTAGCAGATCTCTCGAGTCATTAAAAACTGCCATAGTTGTTGGTGGAACTAACATTGAAAAACAGGTAATTAAATGTGAATATTTTTCTCTCTCGGTCAAAAAACAATGATGACTATTTTTTTTAATTGTTGACATTACTATACTCTGTTAAATATGGTCAAAGAGCATCCATGATTAGGGCTGTTCACCCAACTGAAAAAAACTGAACTGCACTGAGAACTGAATAGAACTGAACCGAACCAATCTTAAAAGATTGAACTGTCAGCATAATTGTGAGAAGGAAACTGCTGCTTAAAACAAAATCAATGAACTGAACTGTGCTACAAAAACAGTTCGGTGAACATAGTTATCTATCCGTTCTTTTGGGCACACATTTATCATTTTTTATGGACTGTAAACATTAGTTGATATTTTTTTAATTTTTTGGGACTAATTTATCATACTTTGATTAGTGTGTATGGTGTGTGTACGTCAAAAAGTAACTCCACAACAGAACAACAAACCCCTCCAATTTAGCTACCTTTTTTTTTGGAATATTTTAGGAGCAACTTAAACAAGACATTATCTCTTTCTTTCCCAATTTGCGAAAGACATCGCGGTAATCAGTATGTGGCAAACTAGTGGCTGGGCAAACTAAACCTATTGCAATTGTTTGTCCAGCCAGTTTTGTTCTATTACTCTGAACCACAGTGCACTCAACCAAAAATAAGCTCGGATAAGTTCAAGCTAAATGAGTAACAGTTCTATTCAGTTTGGTGTTGTTTTTTTATCGAACCCAACCATAAACACCCCTACCTGTGATATAAGTATTTGTATGTTAAATATGTTTAAGCTATTGTAAATCTATGATGTCATTTTTTGGTTGCCTTGGACATGGGCGTGCTAAACCTTTTGCAATTGTTTGTCCAGCAAGTCCGGTTCTCCCGCTTGGACATGGGCGTATAGCGTTTTGGAAAAGTCTGTGTTTTTTAGTTTTCACAGAGCTAGTTCTCCCGCTAGACTGATACACGTGTTATACGTTAAGCCTAGTTTGGAAACAGATGCTGAGCATTGCTAAATATTATTTTAACCAAGTAAAATTTAGGACACAAGGATTTTGTGTATGCTTTCTTTCTGGTAACATGATTGTGTATGATTTCTTTCTGGTCTCTATGGCAGAGGTCTGAACTAAGAGCAGGAGTTGACATAGCAGTTGCAACCCCTGGAAGATTCATTGACCACTTACAACAAGGCAACACTTCCCTCTCTAGAATTTCTTATGTTGTGCTAGACGAGGCAGATAGAATGCTTGATATGGGGTTTGAACCACAAATAAGGGAGGTTAGTGTTGGAGTTACTCTCGTGTGTGAGGTTTTCCTTTTATTTTGAAGACATTTATATTCCTAATGTACAATAAATAATGCCACTTCTTTCATTGTGGTGTTTATGGTTTCAAATTCAGTTGTTTCCATGTCACCCCCTTTCCCTTCACTTCACCAATTAACGTCATTGAACTTGGAAGTGAAACTTATGATGTTCTATCAAGATATTTTGGTTATGATTTATTAGCATCTTACTTAAAGAATTTTTCTAGCAATAGAAATGTGCTCATCGTTTCCAAAGTAAAATCCAGCAATAACAATTTCGCCTCTTCTCTAGATAAAAGTTTCATTTTCATTTTAAGATTCAAGCTTTAATAAGTTTCATTGTATGATTATGCACCTCTTATGAATTGAATTTTTATGACCCAAAATTCTGCCTCTTCTCTAGATAAAAGTTTCATTTTCATTTTAAGATTCAAGCTTTAATAAGTTTCATTGTATGATTATGCACCTCTTATGAATTGAATTTTTATGACCCAAAATTCTGCCTCTTCTCTAGATAGAAGTTTCATTTTCATTTTAAGATTCAAGCTTTAATAAGTTTCATCATCCTCAGATCATGAGAAGTCTTCCTGAGAAGCATCAAACATTGCTGTTTAGTGCAACTATGCCTGTGGAGATTGAAGCATTAGCAAAGGTCAGTTTGCCTTTGTTCTTGGCTCCTGAGTTTTTCAAAGTCATTATTTTCTCCTTTAAGCCATGTTAAAATAATGCGGGCTGTGGTAGGCATTCTAATATTATGAAATCACTTTTTGTGAGTAAATGAATATAATTCTAGCATTCATAATTTGCTTTCCACAAATTAGCAGTCTTGCTGCTTGATCATTGTTGAAGAGTCCCACATTGAAAAAATAAAGTCTCAATTTATATCTATTAGTGGGGGGCAATCATCACCTTATGAACCGATTTTGAAAGGTTGAGTTAGACCTTCTAAGATGATCAGGGCCTATCCAAAATCTGTTGGGCCACCTGCTATCAGGTTTCTCCTGTTGGACCACCCACAATTTATATCCACACACCAAATTCAATAGTGCTGGGCGTGACGGTGTGTGTTACAGAGTCCCACATTGAAAATGATATGGTCTCAGTATATGTTTATAAGTGGGGGAAATCTTCACCTATCAAGTCAGTGTTGTAAAGTTGAGTTAAACTCAACCACAATTCTAAGAATCATAAAGCTTTAGTAGCATGATAACATCTTGAATTGTAGATGTAAGTTTAATGATCGAAATATCAGGGTGTGTTTGTTTCATGGATTCTTAATTTATTCTCAGGAATCTCACATTAATTTTTTGCATTTCCATGTTTGTTTCAAGTATTTATCAATTATGCCTTGGAACTTTTTATTCCTTGGAACTTAATTTACACTTGATTTTTTCATTTTCTATTCCCATGTAAAAGGATGGGAATCTTACATTCCCATGGGAATAAGATGTAACTTCCAATAACTTCCCATTTTTATTTATTTAATTTCTTTATTTTTTATTTTAAATATTTAAACTAAATATAATTTATAAACATTCTTAGGAATTTAAACTATTTACCAAACATAAGGATAGAAAAAACATTCCTGGTAATAATGTTCCCGGGAATAACATTCCCAGGATTATAATTTTAATCCCTGAAACAAACACACCCTCAGTGTTTCTTTTGGATATTTTTTCTGGCCATAATTTTCTTCTTTATAATAAACTGATACATCCCAAAAAAAATCCTTTTGAAATTCTTTTTTCATCAATATTTTTCTTTAAAATCGTTTGTTGAAAGATTCATTCAATTTAATTCAATGGTCGTGTTTTGAATTTTCAGGAGTACTTAGCTAGCCCAGTTCAAGTTAAAGTGGGAAAAGTGAGCAGCCCAACAACTAATGTTTCACAAACTCTTGTAAAGGTTTCTGAAAGTGAGAAGGTACATATAGTAATCTAACAAATGAAATATTTTTGTTATGAGCTGGGTTAAATGTTATCAATTTATTTTCAAGTTTCCTTGAATATTTACGGCTATCACCAGTTTTGAAAGACTGTTTTTAGATTTCTCTGGGGTTCTTGTTTTCATTCCCCTCGTTTCTCGAGCAAGTGTTATTTTGCTGAATGTATGCTATTTGACACGAGCTATGAAGCACGGATTCTGACACGGACACTGCGACACAACACAACACGGACACTCCGACACCGATAATATAAAAAACATAAGACACTGTCACCGCTATATATACGATAGTATTTAAGCTTCATTTATCTATCTATTAATAAAAGAGTTAAAAATATTCTAATGAAAATTATTGTCTTCAATTTTTCATTGATAATATCGATTCAATACATGTCCAAAAGATGTGTAAGGTATGTTGAAAACTATTTTTTTGGAAAAAACTTGTCTAAACTGTTCTACAAGTGTTGTATGAGTGTAATACGAGTGTCCGACACCTATTTAAAGTGTCAAAACAATGAATTTTTTTTTTTTTAGGTGACACTTCTCTGACTTTTCCGACACTTGTATGACTTTTCCGACAAGTATCGTACGAGTGTCATACAAGTGTCGGACACCGCGACACGCCCACTCTTAAAGGTGTCTGTGCTTCATATGACACGAGGCAACATGTGCACATAAATTTAATTATGTGGAGAGAAAGCAAGGTGGGATGGGAAAATTTCGAGATAATGAAGGAGAAAAATGAGAGTAATGATGAGAGAAAGAGGATAAATTATTTTTTTTATTTTCATATTTATGTCTTGTTTTTCAACATACATGTAATTCTTCTCTTAATTTTTTTTGTTTTTAGTTTATCTCTACCAATCTTTTGGTTTCTGTTCTAAAATCTTATCACATTCTTGTAGATTGACCGACTCCTAGATTTGCTTGTAGAAGAGGCATCACAAGCTGAAAAGTGTGGTCATCCCTTCCCGTTGACTATTGTGTTTGTTGAGAGAAAGGTAAGCTTTGATATGTTTCCATGCCTATGTTGTTAAAAGCGGTTGTAGCGGCCGCTATAGCGGCGCGAAGCGGAAATTTTGGCCAAGCCGCTTCCTTTGTTACCGGTACAGCGCGAAAGGGAGAAGCGGGTGTAGCGGCCGCGATTTCTGGTCCTGGGGCGGTTCGGAGCGGTCCGAACAAGCCGCTTTTCCTGTTTTCCCAAATTGGACCATCATCGAAGAAGAAGAAGAGGGTAGAGAGAAGAAGAGATGAAGTGGGGTGAGGAAGAAAAAGAGATGACGTGGGGACTCGTGGAGAAGGAGAAGAAGAAGAGATGAAGTGGGGAGAGGAAGAAGAAGAGTGACGTGGGGAGTCGTGGGGACAGAGAAGAAGAAGAGATGAAGTGGGGAGAGGAAGAAGAGTGACGTGGGCAGTCGGTGGGGAGAGAGAAGAAAAAAAATTAAGTGGGAAGAGAAAGAAGCAGAGATAATGCAAAACGGTTAAAAAGTCAAAGAAAACTAATTTCAATGTGACAGCTATATACCACCATATACTTAACCTATAATTATAAAAAATATAATAATATGTGCTAAAAAAATAATAGTTTTTTAAAATAATAGTTAATCCTCTTAATGGTTTTTTTTATATACATAGTTAATCCTCTTAAAAAATAAAAAATAATATATAAGTGCTATTAAAATAATTATTTTTTTAGTGTCCGCTTTACTTAAATAGCGCCCGCGTCGCTCCCCGCTTCCGCGCCGCTCCTATTTTGAGGTTGACCGCGCCGCGCCGCTATCCGAGATTAACAACATAGTTCCATGCTATGTATAGTACTTTATACTTTTGTCTTAATTATTTAGTTGTATACATGCAAGAAGTCAAAAGTGGTTTGTTTGATATGGGGTCTGATAGCAAAGAAGAGCAATGTTTGGGCCAGTTGGTTCAAAATGTGGGAACATGGCCAGGTTTGGAAGGTGTACCAATGGAGGCGTAACAACAAATAGAAGTGATGAGTTGGCGAGTGAGAGAGGGAGTAACACATCATTAGGCAGTTATAAGGAATAAGGGAGAGTGGGGAGAATATCATGATAGTATTCTGTTTTAAAGAGATAGAAGTTCACCAAGGGTATTCTAGGCGAGGAAAGCTGTCAAGGTTTGGGCTGGTAGAGTCTTCAATCAGAATATTACCTTTCTTTTATTGTATTTCTCTGTTTCCATCAATGCTACCGAGCTATTATGCTATTTTCTGTTTTGAATACCTCAGGGTTGAAGTTGCAGTAGGTTGTTATTTTTGTCAAAAAAGTATTTGAGTAGTCTGTCTGATAATTGATATTTCCATGCTTCCCTCTAATTTTTTATATGCATGTAGACAAGGTGCGATGAAGTTGCTGAAGCATTGGTTGCTCAAGGATTATCTGCAGTTTCTCTGCATGGTGGTCGCAGTCAGAATGAAAGAGAGGCTGCATTACAAAATTTTCGGAGCAGCTCCACCAGCATTTTGGTAATCTCCTCTACACTGCTAGAACACAATACTCTAACACAATACTCTAACTTTTTCAGTACATCAATAGTCTTCCTTTCACTTTTCTTCTATTGCAAGTTCTTAGTTCTCTGCAATATTTTGTCATCACTCAACATAATAGTGAAGCCAGCCTTGGCTTGTGTTCACTTTGTTCCCTAAATAAAATTCCTTTTTTGCATCAAATATGGAAATAAGTTAATTTATAAGCTCAAATGATTGTTATAACTTGAATTTTCTCTTCACACCATCCATCAATTTACTTAACTCGCTGTCTGTATGATAGTTGTCAGTTACTGTTGGTGAGAGTTTATTGGGCCAGGATAGTTACAAGAAATATGTCATGTTTCCTGTAAATAGGAGGAAGGGTTGAGAGAAAGAGGCATCTTGTAATCTGAGAGAGATTTATACTATTAGGTTATGGAGGAGCAGACCCTGGAACTTCTTCTAGAATGCTTGTCTTTATTCTGGCTGACTCCTTGAAACAGCAATACTCACAGCTCCATGATCTGTGCTCTAGTTGCCAGAAACCCCATGTATTTAATTAGAAAAAGGGAAAATATCACTTGAATACATCTATTAATGTGCAGAACTTCTATGGTCTGCTCCGCCATCTGCAAAAGCCCAAAGATATCTCTCAAATAACTAGATGCCTATATCTCTCAACCTCCCTTTATTCATAGGCGATGTGCCTTATTTCTTCTAACAATCCCAACCCTGCTAACTAACTGTCACAAATGACACTACATTATCTGCATGCGTCACATGGACCTTTGAATTAAGGTATTTCATGTTGCTTCAGGAAATTCTACCTAAAAGTTTGGATTCTTTCCAATTTTTCCATAACTATAAATAAATTTCAGGATTTTTATCTGTTAACCATATTAATTTGTGATACTGTATCATGCAGGTTGCCACTGACGTTGCATCACGGGGCTTGGATGTCACAGGAGTGTCACATGTCATCAATCTTGACCTTCCAAAGGTATTTATGCATTTCTACTCCAAGCAAAAGCTACTTAGTTAATGGAGTTTTATATGTACTCCACAAGGAGATTATTATCTGGAAAATTATGGAGATTTTCTGCAGTTAGTTGACTTTCATTCTGCCACTGCTCGTTGGCATCTCATTAGCCTAGCTTTCCTGTCAATTTAAATTTCCTTGACAAATGCATACCTGAAGCTTCAGTTATGGCTACCTCAATTATAGACCACAGAAGACTATATACACCGGATTGGAAGGACCGGGCGTGCAGGATCAACTGGCATAGCCACTTCGTTTTACACTGATCGTGACATGGTACTTTTATCCTCCTTTTCTAGATGGACAAAAACTTGAATTGTGCTTTTTTTCTTGATTTAAGCATTAATATGGTTCTTTTCTTTAGTTCCTTGTTACAAATATAAGGAAAGCAATAGCTGATGCAGAATCTGGGAATGCTGTGGCATTTGCTACTGGAAAGGTACTGTTTCGCTTCTGCTAGGAAATTCATGGTCCATTTAGTATATCCTTAAATATGAGGTGAATTATAAAGGAATGAACTTTCGATATAGTTCTTTCATTTTTTATTAATTTTTTGATGAAAAACTAAATAGACAATTATTATTTTTAGAAATCTGGTGTTTTGTAGTTTTAGTTGATTGGGTTTGTCTTGGTTTTATTACACAGTAAATGGCTTAGATTAGTATATTATAAACAGGTGTTAAGGTTTGTGTGCCAGGTGCTCAATTTTCCCCAAAAATTTTCAAATTTGGTTTTGCATCTAACTCTACTATTGGATTCTAGGTTGCCAGAAGGAAGGAGAAAGAAGCAGCAGCTGCACACAAAGAAGCAAATATTGCTTTATCTAGGCACCTTGGATTGGGAGCTGCATCAATTAACATCGAAGATAAGTACAGATTCATGATTGCTGCCTCAAACAGTAGAGGAGAAGGTGCAGCAGATAGTGCATGGGATGATTGATGAAGTTTCTGATGCCTCCCATAGATTTGATCAATGGCAGTTGCTATAGGTATGTTGTTTGGCATATACTGGAGGAGATGGACAAGTTAAGTTTGCATGTCTACGTACTGTTTCACACGTTGTAGCTAGCACACTGGTAACTGGTAGCTTCCTAGACACAATTTGTAGAGTGAGTCAGTCATGTAGGTAATGGATCTCATGTAATCAACCATAGAAACAGAAGTTTCATTAGATTTGTGTTGCGGTAAATCTTCTAGTTAAATTTGTAGAGTTGTTAGGTTTTGGTGTAGCAATTTTTCTTTCAATTTTAGCATTTATTGAAACTCTTTTATTCATTCTTTTTCTTCATATTTACCAAAATCACCTTAACTAATTTTTCAAATAATTGCAAAAAATTGGAACATCATTTATTTTTATCAAAGCTAAAGGTCAAGTTACACTAGCCATATTAGCTATTTGAATCTTCATATTAATGCCACAAGCTAATTCTTAGCTATATAACTGATTGGTTGGGTATGTTTTCATAACACCCTCTCACTTTTTAGTCTATGTTTGTGCAACAGGACATACGAAAATCATCAGTGATTGTAATTTGAATGTAATCTGTCATCTTCTGGTACATCCTCGTATGTCCATGTCTTGCAAACCCTTTCAACCTTGACAGCTCCATTCTCCACATCAATTTCTTAGTTGCATTTAAAAATTTATACAAGTTTAACAACACAGAAAATGGAATAACGGTGACTGTTCTATTATAATGATTAAGTGTTGCCCTAAACTGCCCCTGTTTACTTCTTTTATGCAGTCCTAGAGTAAATTCTCCACACTATGGCTTCTGAATCCTTGGCTTTGTCCTCAAGGCTGACTTTTGGAAATTGACTCCTGAAATTGATTGCTTTCTTCCAAGATGTTTCATTAGCTAGCTTCCCCCTCCACTGCATACCACTGTAAAATGTGCTATGACTAGATGCAAAAGTGTCAACTACATAACCCCCTCCAAGTACTCTGGTAAGGCCTCGCGATAATCTCCTACAATTTTCTTCAACAATGAAACATGGAATACCAGATGAACTCTCAACCTTTAGGTAGCTTCAATCTATATGCCACTGCCCCTAGCCTCTCAAAGGTGGTATATGGTCCATAATACTTGGTTTCTAACTTCGCATTGATCCTTGATACGACAGACCGTTGTTTATGAACACGAATCTTGACAAACACCTACTCCTTAATCTCAAAACTCTTTTCACTCCTCATCTTGTTCGCTTGAACTTTATCCTTGTGCTATTTGCAGATGTGTTCTTAGCTGGCGAATAACATCATCCTTATTAGTTAATTCCCTCTGCAATGGCTCAGCTCTATTTTTACCTTGAACCCACTGCGATAATTGGAGGCTTTCTACGATACACAATTTCAGAGAAAATTTCTTTAGCCACCTCCCTATGGGGGTCACCCCCAGCGAAAATCCCAAAATACCCCTACTTCGGAAATGAACTTCCGAAGCGTTTTTTTTTTTAAAAATTTCCACAATTCGGAAGTGCATCTCCGAAAACACCTCATGGGGGGTGTCTTCGGAGATGAACTTCCGAAAACACCTCATGGGGGTGAATTCGGAAATGAACTTCCGAATTATGCAGAAACTGTGTTTTTTTTTAATGTTTTTTCTTAACAATCTCGCATTTTAATTAAACGCAAACGCCAAATAAAATAAGCAACAGATAAACTGAAAATACTAATATGATAAATCCAATCCAAATAATATATACAAACCGAAAATAATAATAACACTGTGCGAAAGATACAATCCGTAATCAAAAAATAAATAAACCCGACCACTACTGGATGTGCCTAACCCTCTCACCCTGGGCCCTCCTCTGCCGCCTGTACCCCGCCGCACGACCCGCATCAGTGACGATCATCTCCATTATAGCGACTGCCTCTGGACCACCCTGATCAACGATACCTCGATCTAACACGTCCCGCCCAAGCATCTCTATCCGCTGGCAGATCGGCATGAGATCAATGGCGTGGTCATCCTCGGCCTGCTGGTTCTCCAGGATCTCCTCCTGTGCTGGCCTAGGAGCGCCGGGAACGTCGGGTCTCATCAGAGGATGGGACACCCGGTAGAACCATGTGACGTACCCCTCCTCACTGTGCCAGTCCTGTGTGACCCGAGTGAGACGGTACTCCTGCGGTACCACATGATGTTGCCAGTCCGCCCATATGGCAGTGAGCTGCACTCGGGTCACTGTGTCAGGAGCAGCCTCAAAGGGTGATCTGGGTATCCGCTGCACGAATCCGAACTGACGCATGCACCGCTTAGGGAGATACCGGACTATGATGCCGGTCCCGCATGCCAGCCAGCCTGAATATAGAGCAATGCCGTCAAAGGGGACAATCTGAGCGTAGTCGCTGAACGGCCTCCAGGTGACGTCGTCGTGCATCGTGCGGTCCAAGTACAAACGGTATGGTCCCACCGCATCGTTGCCTCTCTGGAGAGCGTATCTGGCGGCCCTGGGCATGGCGTCCACGTATGCAGGATCAATGTGAAAGCCGTGGATGCGGGAGAAGTAGGAGATGATCCAGCTCTGAAACAGAAACACGATAATGTATTAAAAAAAGATACGAAACATAAATAAATAAATACGATAATGTATTAAAATAAAACGTACCGTAAGTAGTGTGTAGGATCCGACCAACTGCCTCGTCCTCCAGTTGGAGGCCTCATTCAGCTTCTGGTAGAGGTATGCCAGAGTAGCTGCCCCCCAGTTCCACTAGTGAACGGTATCCAGGTCCATGAAGTAGCGGAGGTAGGTCACGTCGACGTACCTGACACTCTTGTCCACAAAGCATGCAGCGACTACCACATGCATGTACCAGCACCGGAGAGCGCAGCCGCGGTGATACTGTGTGAATAGCTCGTCACCCTCACCCTCAGCCTCGGCAGCCGCGTCCAGGTGGTGCTCAAAATAAGTGCTCAGTGTGGTGAACCGGACATGAGGCCCAGATGTCGTGGCGCACTCAAAGTGAGCAACCTCGTGCTCCATGCCCAAATAGAGCGTCATCCACTCAATGGCCTCGACCCTCTGGATCTTGGAGTGGGTGAGTAGCGGCCCCCTAATCGGCAGGTGGAGAAGACACTGCACGTCATGCAAGGTGATCGTCATCTCCCCAACCGGCAAGTGGAAAGATGACGTCTCCTTGTGCCAGCGCTCCATAAATGCCCCCTGCATGCCGGTGCTGATAGTGGTGTACCCCGTATGCAGAGCCCGCTAAGCCCTGAACCTCGCACATGGTCGTTAAACCACTCAGCTGTTGGTTTAAACAGACTGAAAATCTTCCGGGCGTGGTTAACCATTTTCAACGGCTTTCGCTCCTGTTACAAAAAAAAAACAAATAAGCAACATATATCAAATAAGCGACAAATAAACGGTTAAATTATAAAAAATGGTGACAATTAAACGGTTAAATTATAAAAAATACCTCTCCCTCCCAGATACGCCGAGCGACGTGATCGTGGTAGCTAATCAGCATAGAGGTGTCAAAGGGCCCTCCCGGATAGCCGTCCTCCTGCTCATCATCCTCTCCGGCTGGAGGGTCAACATCCGGTACCCCCTCCGGCTCGTGCTAAGTCACTGCCGCCACCTCCTCCTCCTCCTCCTCCTCCTCCTCTCGCTGGCGGGAAGAAGATGCCCGAGTCAGCCGACTCCTAGATCCTGAACCAGATGTGCCCTCTCCCACGTCCACGGGAACTCGCACACGGCGTCCTCGGCCCTGCCCCCGTCCCTGGGTCGACGCCAGCTGCGCCGCCGCCCGCTCGCGTCTAGCCGACGCAGTCTGAGACTCTCTCCCCTGTCTGATGCGTGCTGGTTGGTTGCCTGACATGTTCCTGTAAACAATCGAAATCGATTAATATGCGAGACAAATGAAAAAACAAAAAAATGCACTTCCGATACAGTTCGGAAGTTCATTTCCGAAAACTGGGATGAAGGTGTTTTCGGAAATGAACTTCCGAAACACCCCTGCGATGGAGTTTTCTGCAAGTTAGGGCATCTTCTTCCCGCCAGCGAGAGGAGGAGGAGGAGGAGAAGGTGGCGGCAGTGCCCTACCACGAGCCGGAGGGGGTACCGTAGGTTGACCCTCCAGCCGGGGAGGATGATGAGCAGGAGGACGGCTATCCGGGAGGGCCCTTTGACACCTCTGTGCTGATTAGCTACCACGATCACGTCGCTCGGCGTATCTGGGAGGAAGAGGTATTTTTTATAATTTAACCGTTTAATTGTCACCATTTTTTATAATTTAACCGTTTATTTTTCGCTTATTTAATATATGTTGCTTATTTGTTTTTTTTTTGTAACAGGAGCGAGAGCCGTTGAAAATGGTTAACCACGCCCGGAAGATTTTCAGTCTGTTTAAATCAACAGCTGAGTGGTTTAACGACCATGTGCGAGGTTCAGGGCTTAGCGGGCTCTGCATGACGGGGTACACCACCATCAGCACCGACATGCAGGGGGCATTTGTGGAGCGCTGGCACAAGGAGACGTCCTCTTTCCACTTGCCTGTTGGGGAGATGACGATCACCTTGCATGACGTGCAGTGTCTTCTTCACCTGCCGATTAGGGGGCCGCTACTCACCCATTCCAAGATCCAGAGGGTCGAGGCCATTGAGTGGATGACGCTCTATTTGGGCATGGAGCACGAGGTTGCTCACTTTGAGTGCGCCACGACATCTGGGCCTCATGTCCGGTTCACCACACTGAGCACTTATTTTGAGCACCACCTGGACGCGGCTGCCGAGGCTGAGGGTGAGGGTGACGAGCTATTCACACAGTATCACCGCGGCTATGCTCTCCGGTGCTGCTACATGCATGAGGTAGGCGCTGCATGCTTTGTGGACAAGAGTGTCAGGTACGTCGACGTGACCTACCTCCGCTACTTCATGGACCTGGATACCGTTCACCAATGGAACTGGGGGGCAGCTACTCTGGCATACCTCTACCAGAAGCTGAATGAGGCCTCCAACTGGAGGACGAGGCAGTTGGTCGGATCCTACACACTACTTACGGTACGTTTTATTTTAATACATTATCGTATTTATTTATTTATTTATTTATTTATTTATTTATGTTTCGTATCTTTTTTTAATACATTATCGTGTTTGTGTTTCAGAGCTGGATCATCTCCTACTTCTCCCGCATCCACGGCTTCCGCTACGATCCTGCATACTTGGACGCCATGCCCAGGGCCGCCAGATACGCTCTCCAGAAGGGGAACGATGCGGTGGGACCATACCGTTTGTACTTGGACCGCACGATGCACGACGACGTCACCTGGAGGCCGTTCAGCGACTACGCTCAGATTGTCCCCTTTGACGGCATTGCTCTATATTCAGGCTGGTTGGCATGCGGGACCGGCATCATGGTCCGGTATCTCCCTGAGAGGTGCATGCGTCAGTTCGGATTTGTGCAGCGGATACCCAGGTCACCCTTTGAGGCTGCTCCCGACACAGTGACCCGAGTGCAGCTCACTGCCATATGGGAGGACTGGCAGCATCATGTGGTACCGCAGGAGTACCGTCTCACTCGGGTCACACAGGACTGGCACAGTGAGGAGGGGTACGTCACATGGTTCTACCGGGTGTCCCATCCTCTGCTGAGACCCGACGTTCCCGGCGCTCCTAGGCCGGCACACGAGGAGATCCTGGAGAACCAGCAGGCCGATGATGACCACGCCATTGATCTCATGCCGATCTGCCAGCGGATAGAGATGCTTGGGCGGGACGCGTTGGATCGAGTTATCGTTGATCAGGGCGGTCCAGAGGCAGTCACCGTGATGGAGATGATCGTTACTGATGCGGGCCGTGCGGCGGGGTACAGGCGGCAGAGGAGGGCCCAGGGTGAGAGGGTTAGGCATACCCAGTAGTGGTCGGGTTTATTTATTTTTTGATTTCGGATTGTATCTTTCGCACAGTATTATTATTATTTTCGGATTGTATATATTATTTGGATTTGATTTATCATATTAGTATTTTCAGTTTATCTGTTGCTTATTTTATTTGGCGTTTGCGTTTAATTAAAATGCGAGACTGTTAAGAAAAAACATAAAAAAAAAACACAGTTTCTGCATAATTCGGAAGTTCATATCCGAAGACACCCCCATGAGGTGTTTTCGGAAGTTCATCTCCGAAGACACCCCCCATGAGGTGTTTTCGGAGATGCACTTCCGAATTGTGGAAATTTTTTTAAAAAAAAAGCGCTTCGGAAGTTCATTTCCGAAGCAGGAGTATTTTTGGATTTTCGCTGGGGGTGACCCCCATAGGGAGGTAGCTAAAGAAATTCACTTAGATTAAATAAACTTTCTTTTAATCATGTTTGATCTACCACAAGAAGTCCTACATCATTCTTTATGCTACATTGTTTGGAATTATAAAGTGGCTTGCATTTTATATTTCATATTAGCAATTTGGTTGCATTCTAATATGACCACACGATTTTAAAATAATTCAATTAAGCTTACCCAAAGATATATGGGTGATCCAATTATAGTGAGTGAGAATCTATAGGGTTATCAAATAAAGTTGCAGGCTATTTGTTACTAAATTGATTTTTTGTGGGGAAATAGATGGGTTGGGGTAAGGGAGGATATAAAGGAGAATCTTCTTCTTTTTGCATGGTGATAACAAAAGTGGGTCTCGTGATCTCTCTTTCCCCTTATGTACACTTTCTTTTTTCAATTATTCTCCAAAATTGAATCTCAAAGCATCAATGAATTATTTGAGTCTCAGCTCAGGGGTGGGCAGCATCAATGAATTAAGTGAGTCTCGTGATATGTGTTTCCTGTTATGTACACTTTCTTCTTTCAACTACATGTCTATTTCGGGTTCAACAATTACAATTTAAATTCACCTCATCTCACTCTTAAACATTCACAACTCCATCTCTTCTCTATACTTGAAAAAAAATGAAAACTCAAATTCTCTTTTCTGTTGTTGCTCTTTTCCTCCTCTTTTCAATGGTTTCAGCACGAGGTGGAGTCACCCTCCCCCAACAAACCCACACAAACTGTGTTCCTCCCTACTGTAGGTGCTTTCTCCCACCATGTGCTCATGGCGCCTCTACCGCCGCCGCCTCCAAGACCGCCGCCACCTCCAAGACCGCTCTTCCTTAGATGTTAGGTATTAACAAATAAACTATGTAAGTGTGTGTATTTTGTACCTATGAGTACAAATACTTAAATAAAATTTGTTGTGAATCTGTCTTTATGAGTGTTTCTTATCTTTGTCTGTTGAGTGAAAAAAAACTCTATGAGTATATGTCTTTAGTAAGTCTGTCTATGAACATGAGTTTAATTTATGAGTTTTAACCTGTTGTCTTATATATTTCATTTTCATAGTAGTATCTATTAATTTAAGCTTGATAACTTATTATTGGTTAGAATATTGTTTTTTATACACAAAAAAAAAAGTTGTGTATGTTTAAGTTAAGATTCAATTCAACCACTCCGAAATCCTCATAGCAAAGTTCAAATAGTGACTAGTGATTCATAACCACTCATTTCCAATAATGGCTTTTTAAGTGATAAAAGATATTAAATTTATAAATTTAAAGTATTAATTAATATTCTTATATTTTAATGATTCACCGTCAATTTTTTAAGTAAACTAAATTTATGGGGATTTCTTAAAATAACCGTCAAAATCAGGGTGATATTTTTTATTTTAATTTGTGGGAATTTTTTAAAACACCCTCATAATAAGCATCACAATCATGGATGTTTTTTGTAATAATAGTTTTTAAATTTTTTGATGAAAATATATTGTTTCTCACAAATTTTTCATCCTTTCTGACATTAAATAAATTAAATTTTTATTTATTAAAATATAATAAAATTAAATAATTTTTTAAAATAATTTATCTTTAAAATGATTTTGATGAATATCTTTACAGAATATACCTTTAAAATGATAATATAAAACTGATTTCAAAAATATAATAGCAAAAAGTTGAAACACATTGGTGTTGTACTATTATGACCAGTAATCAAAATAAGAAAAAGTTTAAAGACTACGCTAGAGGTGTTGTTCTATATTATGATATTTAATCAAGATAAGAAAAAGTTTAAAGACTATGCCAGAGAGAAATAAATTACTTTTGTTAATGAAATCAACACTAATGATAAAACTTGTGATTTATTTTAAACCAAATACCAATGCAATGTTTCAAAGGTGATACTTGCAAGACCGATTCTCACACTTATCGGTAATGGGATTTTTTGTTTTCACTTTTTTGTTTATTGAAAATTTACATAGTAGTATTCTTGCTACGGGGCTTAACTTCTTGTGCAAGGAATATTTCGTTTATTTTTTTGGACGTCTGTTTTCAACTTGTACATGAGACTAATGAGACTAATATTCAATACTAGATTAGGATTGAGTTAATAGTCATTTGCCCCCCTGCAATAGTAGCGATTTCGGTTTACTCCTCTTTTAAAAAAAAATTTTGTTTTCCCCCTATAATATTAAAATTGTAAGTCTTTTGCCCCCTAAGAGGGAAAATTACCCCCCTGTAAAATATATTTTTTTGATTTTACTCCCTGGTTTTTACACGTTTAAGGGGGTACCCAAATATTACAGGGGGGTAAAACAAATTTTTTTTTAAAAGGGGGGTAAACCGAATATCGCTACTATTGCAGGGGGGCAAATGACTATTAACCCATTAGGATTCATAGCATTCCTCTTGAATATTTGAGTTCCATCCTCTTGAATACATGAGTTCCAAATTTAATTTTTCTATTAAAAGGGGAACTGGGATACCTCTAGCCATAGATAAAGCCATTAACCAAAAGAAACAAAATGAATATTAGTGAATCTTAACCTTTTATATTACCAAGTGGAATATGAGAGAGAAAGTAGAGAGAGAAAGTGGAGAGAGGGGTGGTAACTTGGAGAACAACAAGAAAACTCAACCATGGATAACAGTAGGTTCTAAGAAGCTTAATTGATGCGAACAAGTTTGGGAGAAGATGGGACCTGGCCAACAAGGGTAAGAGGGTGACTGATCGTTCCACATCCTCCTTTTACTTCACATCGTTCCCGGAGAAGATGAAGGCTAGGGACATGTTCGAACTTTTTGAAGAGTATGGTCAGGTGGATGAGGTGATCATTCTCAATAGAAGGAACAAACAAGGGCATAGATTTGGTTTCACACGGTTTTTCAATGTGACAGACGATACAATGCTGGCTACCAAGCTTGACAACATATTTGTGGGGAAGCAAAAACTCTTCGTCAATATTCCAAGATTTCAGTGGAATGTTAGGGAAAGCGTGAGGAAGACTTCTGAAGGGATGAGACACAACTTGGTGCAGCAGGATATAAGAAAGAGGGTAGATGCAAGTTTTAGAGATGGGAGGTCCTATGCGGGGGTGGTGACGAAGGAGGATGAACAAGTGCGAAGCTCGACTGTCAAACATCAGCTAGTGTACGATAAGATAGAAGAAGAAGATTTCAGAAGGTTTAGTAAAGCATATGCGGGGAAGGTGGCAACGGCGGGATTGACCTACAATATTCAAGATGTGTTTGACATGGAGGGTTATTTTGGGATCAAAGTGACGCCTATGGGAGCAAGACTTTGTTTGCTTGAAGAGAGAGGATATGGAGTAGGGTTGAAGAGGTTCTTGGAGGTGAAGAAGTGGAAGTCGGGGATGGTGGATGAAGAAAGAGTCACTTGGGTGAAAATTTTTGGGCTCCCTTGCGATGTGTGGAATGAGAGTTTTTCCAGCTTTATAGCCTTACCTTTTGGAACGTTTATTCGAGCTGATAATAAAACTACTTGCCAAGCTAGGTTGGATGTTGCCCGCTTCTTAATTAGAACCAGTTGTCTTTCCATTATCAATGAATCTTTGTCAGTTAAGATTGCATGAGTTGTGATGAGATTAAAAGTGGTGGAAGACACTCAAGGTCCTCTCAGGGTTTGTGTTGCTTCGGATCATAAGGAAGATGATAATTGTACTGTTTCATCGGAAGAAGTTTCTGATTCAGACTCTGAATGGGATTTTTTTTGTTGAAGACGGTGAAGAAGGGAGAGGTCAAGAGACGGAGAGGGACGAAGGCGGTAAAGGGGAGGGTCTCGAGGCTGAAAAAGCCAAAGCTGCTTTTTCTTCCAACATTAATGGAGAAAAGACGTTTTGCATGAAAATGGGAGGCACATCATGAGGGTTATGCTGAGTCAACAGGAGGTGTGACAGGTGTTGTTGGTACAGCCTGTCTGTTGAAACATGATAGCAGAGTGGGTCCCTTGAAGCACACTAATTCCACAAAAGAAGGAAATAGGCACTTGTCAAGTAATCTGAGGAGAGAGACGCGAAGGAAAGTTACAAAGCATTGGGCCAATTTGATTCAGCATTAAAAGGAATTGGGCCGGTTCTGCGAAAGTCCCACTCGGTGGGAGATGTACCCTTTGCGGTGAATGAGGAATGTTCTAAATCCTCTCGTGCAAATCACGTGAAGGGTAAGGCAGCGTTTGGTTCTTTTCATCAGATTGGGGAACAATCAGAAGGATACCATTTGGATATTTCCAGATCCGCTTTTGAACCTCTACGAAGACAGGAAGTTCAGGCTTGTAAAAAACCTTAAGCAGTTGTGGCCAGTAGAAACGCTATCCAGCAAACAGAGACATCCTCTGAAACAATTTATGATTCGTGCTTGGTGAAGGTTAACGACAAAATGAAGAAGAGTTCCTCTGAAGATTTGGCGATGAAGCTATGGTCCAAGGCTGCGGCTTTTGGAATCACTGGGTGCGAAAAAGATGGTGTGTATGTGGATGCTATCAAGGAGATGGAATCAAGGAACGACATCTCTTCCGTTAAGCAGGTAGTACCTTTGACTATTTCTTAATGAATGTTGTTTCGTATAATTTGCGGGGATGTGGTTCTGTGTTGAAGAGGAAGCATTTTAGCCAATTGATTAAAAAAGAGAAATTTAATCTTTGCCTTGTTCAAGAAACTAAGTTACAGAAGGTTGATGAGAGGTTGATTTATGAGTTATGGGGAGGATCAGATGTGGAGTGGTGTTTTAAAGCGTCGGATGGTAGATCAGGGGGTATGACATCTCTTTGGGGTCGAGGGTTATTCAAATTGAACTTCTGTTTCATGGGGGAAAGGTTTATTGGGATGAACGTTCTGTGGAAGGGAGTTAATATTTATGTTAAAAATGTTTATGCTGCTTGCTGTATTCAAAGAAAGAGGAGATTTTGGAGTGACTTGCTGAATTTTAAGGAGAAGTTTCCGGAGGGTGAATGGTGTGTTGGAGGGGATTTTAATGCAATTAAAGTTGAGGCCGAAACAAGGGGTTGTTCGAGAGTAGTTAATTATACTGAGATGGATGAGTTTAATAGTTTTATGAATAGAATGGAGTTAGTTGATGTAGGGTTAGTTGGGAGGAATTTCTCTTGGTTTAGTTTTGATGGAACTTGCTGTAGCCGAATTGACCGCTTTTTATTGACGGAAGGTTTGTTGGATTTGTGGAAAGTGGAGAATCAGGTGATAGGGAGTAGGGAGCTTTCAGACCATTGTCCCATTTGGTTTAAAGTGAATGTGCGTAATTGGGGGCCTAAACCGTTTAAATTTTTCAACGCTTGGATGAAACATGCTGAATTCTACTATTTTGTTGAAAAGTGTTGGCTTGATGCACCTAGAAGTAATAGATCCATTTATGCTTTCAAGGAAAAACTTAAGTTTCTTCGTTGTAAACTTTGGGTGTGGAATGTGGAGGTTTTCGGTCTTTTGGATCTTCAAGAAGAGAATGCTTTCAAAGAATTAAATGCTTTGGAATTTGCAATGACGGGCGATAATCCGGTGGATATTGATTCATTGGCCATCAATCGTTCGATGGCTTCAAAAAAAGTGTGGGAGGTGGTGCGTCATAAGGAGAGTTTTTTACGTCAAAAGGCGCGGGCTCTTTGGTTAAAGGATGGTGATTCCAATGCGCGATTCTTTCATAAGGTAATCAAAAGCCGTAATAGAAGGAATTCTTTTGGGGGGTTGAATGGGGTTGATGGTTGGATAGATGATGTGGGGGTGGTCAAGGAAGAAGTTAGAAGGCATTTCGAAAGTAGATTTTCCGAAAATACTTATTCAAGGCCGGTTTTAGAAGGGGTTGATTTTGTCGCCTTATCGTTGGATGATTCTTTAAATCTTGAGGGGATGTTTTTGGAGGAGGAAGTGAAGGATGTTATTTGGAGTTCCGATGGTGATAAGAGCCCGGGGCCGGATGGTTTTAACATGGGTTTTTACAAGGTTTGTTGGCCGTTTTTAAAAAATGATATTATGGATTGTGTCAACGAGTTCTTTGAATTTGCAACACTTCCTAAAGCAATTACCGCCTCTTTTCTTGCTCTAATTCCAAAAGTGGAAAATCCGAGTTGTTTGGATGAGTTTAGACCAATTTGTCTAATCGGTAGTCTGTATTGGATTCTTGCTAATTTGCTTGCTAATAGATTGAAGAAGGTGATTGGAAAGCTAGTTTCGAATTGTCAATCGGCTTTTGTGGCGGGAAGGAATATGTTATATGAAATGGTGATTGTAAATTAAATTTTGGATATGGCAGAAAGGAAAAACTTGGAATGTATGATGGTGAAAGTTGATTTTGAGAAGGCGTATGATTGTGTGTCATGGGATTACTTCAAATTTTTGTTGCGAAGGATGGGTTTTGGAACTAGATGGACGAGTTGGACGGAAGCTTTGGTGTTTAATAGCACAATGTCTATTCTTGTTAATGGTATCCCGACGAGAGATTTTATTGTTACTAGGGGTCTTAGGCAAGGGGATCCTCTTTCCCCTTTTCTCTTTCTTTTAGTGGCAGAAGGTTTGTCGGCTTTGATGAGGAAAGCGTCAATTTTGGGTGATTATGGTGGATTCAAAGTTGGTCATCATTTGCATTTTGAGATTCTTCAATTTGCAGATGATACGCTTTTAATTGGGGACGGATCGAGGAATAATCTTTGGAGTATTAAGGTCATTCTTAGGGGGTTTGAGTTGGTATCCGGTCTTCGGGTAAATTTATTAAAGAGTCGGTTGGTGGGGGTTAATTTGGAGGCGGATTTGATTCAAGCGGCTTCAACTTTTCTTAATTGCGAGGTGGGTTTCTTTTCCTTTTCTTTTCTTGGAATACCGATAGGTGTTAATCATAGAAGGAAGGAGATGTGGAGACCGGTTGTTTCTAAGTTGCGTAGAATATTGGATTCGTGGAGATATAAGCATCTTTTAATTGGTGTTAGAGTTACTCTCTTAAATTTGGTTTTGTCTAGTATTCCCATCTATCTTTTCTCATTTTACAAAGCTCCTAAAGTGGTCATAAAGGACACTATCAAGATTCAAAGGTGTTTTCTTTGGGGTGGGGTGGAAGGGGAGAAGAAGGTGAGTTGGATTGGATGGAATACGGTTCGTCGTACAAAGAAGGAGGGAGGTTTAAAAGTGAAGCATTGTGGGATGTTCAATGTGGCGTTGCTTAGTAAATGGAGATGGAGGATATTGAGTGAAAAAAATCTTTTATGGACTAACCTTCTTTCTTGCAGGTACGGTGACATAACAAGGACTATGCTTTCAAACTCGGTCATTCACAAAAGAAATAAGGTTTCGCTTTGGTGGAAGGATATTTACATGATAGGCTCGGGAGGAGTGGGACCATTGGAGAATTGGTTTTCTTCTTCCATTCTTAGCAAACTTGGTAATGGAGACATTATTGATTTTTGGTTAGATAGGTGGTTGGGGGGTATTCCTTTTTGTTATCGATTTCCGTCTCTTTTTAGTTTTGCCGATCCTTTGTGTTCAAAAGTGAGTGATAATGGCTTTTGGATTTCCGGTTCTTGGGTTTGACGGATTAATTTCATCGAGTCCTTTAGAGGGGAAATAGATGGTGAAAGTGTGGAGTCTCTTTTACCGATTTTAGGTGGGAATGAACCAAAAGTTGGTGTAGATGATACTTTCATGTGGTGGAAAAACTCGAAGGGGTTTTCAGTTAAGAATGTCTACCTAATGGTTTTGGAAGGGAATAGTCGGGGTTCGACTCTTGATGATAATCTCTTAAATGCCTTGAATGGTCTTTGGAAAACTAAAATTCCAAGTAAGATTTTAATTTTTGGTTGGAGACTCTTGTTAAATAGAATTCCGACGAAGGATAATTTGGCAAAACAGAAGATTTTGGTGGATCCGTTGCTTTTGTTGTGTCCGCTTTGTGGAAAGGAGGAGGAAAATGCGGAGCATCTCTTTGCTTTGTGTCCGATATCTCTTCAATGGTGGCATATGTTTTGTGATTGACTTCGGATTGATGGTGCAATCTTTTCGGGTAATATTTTTAATCGCCTTTGTTCGTTGGAGTCTATTTGTAGAATCAAATATAAGATTAATAGTAGATGAATTTTTGGGTTGGATTTTTGTTGGGAGGTTTGGAATTGTAGAAATGAGATTACTTTTAATAATGTCTTGTTGCGTAATTTTGATGCGCTTGGGATGATGGAATTAGTAGCTTGGGAATGGTTCTTATGTTCATACAATTCTAGAGACTCCATTTATTGGGTTGATTGGTGTGTCAATCCAACTCTTTGTTTCTCTTTGTACGTGGAGGTGTGGTTTTTCTTTGTATTTTGGGAGTGGTTTAGGCTCATCTCTTTTGTAATTGTGGGTTAGCACCCCTTGTGCTTTTTAATACACCTTCTTTGATTATCAAAAAATAAAACCTTTTATATTTTTCTTATCTCGTTGGAAGTGATTTTGATGTTGACGTAGAATATGAAAATATTCTTTTATTTTAAAAATCTCGTCATATAATTGTGAAGTTGTATGTCTATGCTATATTATGCATGTCTATGCTATATTATGCAAGGACGAAAGAGACAAACTAGTATAAACTCCATGTACACCCCCCCTCTCTCTCTCTCTCTCTCTCTCTCTCTCTCTCTCCTTTTTAATTTTTTGTAAAACATTGCATGATTAGGTTATTCTTTATTGCTTTCTAGAAATTGCACGCCATTAGGGTTTCTTTTGGTAGTGATTTATTGTAAAGGTATAAGTTTTATTAGAATTTACACTTTGATTTTGGACCCATTTGTTTGGGCTTTTTTTAAAAAAATGATTTTTATAGTGTTACATAATTTTGTGTAAAAAAAATTTACAAATAAACTTTTCATAAAAGCTTCAAATGAAAATTTAGTTTGTATAGTTCTTAAAATGTTTCTTTAGGTATTTCATCTTGTCATCGAAATTTTTTTGGATATCAAAATTTCAAAAAATCACTTAATTTTGAAGCTATTTCAAATAGATTTTCATAAAAATTATTTTTGAAATATAACTTTTTGAAAAAATTGTGATTTTGACCATGTTTTGGTCTTCAATAATGTATGTTTATGCTATAGGATGTCAAAATTAGTGTTTCAATTTAGAAAAAACAAATATAAAAAAATTGTAATATTTTAAAAAACAGTTTTGTAAAATCTCTTTTCAAAAATACAAAGAAAAAAATCTATTTTTTTAAAGCTGAAACAAACAGGCCCTTTGCTTATTGTGGACTAACTTGAAAATTGTGGTTGTAGAGTTCACTAAGTGGGAATATTGTAAAATCACACTACTTGTGTATTTTGTTAGCTATCCAATACATTGCTAGTTTTTACATTTGGTTGAATTTGATTGTCAATCTTGATTGTGTTGTGAGCTGTTTACCTCTCCATAAGTCAATTCCAATCGATAAGCTAAATTGCTCTATTTGAAAAAATGTTTCCGCTACAAAAAGTTACTTTTGTTTTTGAAACTCATGTAAAACATTTTTAAACTATTTTTAAATCGAAAGTTTTTTGTGAAAGATCTATTCACCCCTCTCTATATTTTTTTTACCCATATTCACACCCTACAATTGGCTTATAGTTGATCTTTTGATAAAGTCTAAGTGACTCGAAAGTTTGTGAATATGGGTGATGAGGATCGGAAGAGCGTATATTAAATCAATTTCAAAATACTGCCTCACTAAATCAACTTATATTCCCTCGGATTCGCCTAAAAATCGATGTGTTTTCTCTATTGCATGAATACTTCATAGAACTAGACTCTAACTTTTCATTAACCTATCAACAAACACTCTAACTGCATCGTCATTCTCTTCACAAAAATGCTAAGCGATTTTCATCAAAAAACTTTCAACATCAACTCAAACATCATCTCTTTTCAACATCAATTATTCCAACACCAACTCGTTGTAGCTTCGTCATCACATTTGAAGTACGTAACTCACCACTGAAATATTGTTTATCATTGAAATGGTGATAGTTCTTACAAAATAGAAATGATGTCATGTACTAACTATAAATAGCGTAACTTGTGTTGTGTAACTAGAAATGACCATGACTTGTGTTGTGTAACTAGTAATGATTGTGACTTGTTTTGTGTCAAGTTTTTTGTGATAGAGATGATTTCTCCCATTGTGTATGTTTTATTTTAGCACTTGTAAGTCCAAGTTGATACACTATTAAAATAATTTGCAGTATCCTATTATTGAGACAATGAACTTAAACTAAATTTTAGTACACCAATGTGACCAATAAATTTCACATTTTATTTCATATCTCTTTAAGAGCATCTCTAATTGTTTTATTTTTTCAAGAAATTTATTTTAACACTTGTACCTTAATAAAAGGTCATTACAATGCTGTAACTAAAGGTGTCAGCATGGAATACCAGACCTTAAACTGACTGACCTTGTGGGACTCGAGCATTTTAGGATCAGGCCAAAAATAATTGTTGTAATCAACTACCTATCATTGAAAAATGCCACTAAAAATCCTATATTACCCATTAACTCAAATTTCATTTACGCTACAAAATAATCTTTTTCGTAATTTACTAAATAAAATGGTACTAACAAATCAAATGTTTCCTTTCGTCCAAGTGACACTTAATATTTTCAAAATTTATGGGGTCCTCTTCGTTACCCGGGGAAAGCTTTTGTTCACAGGGTCCACTTCATTCTCTCTTTCTCGTGTACCCTCGTTCTCCCTCTCTTTCCTATCAATCGTATTTCTCTCTATTCTTCCTTTCTTCTTTCCTCTTTCTCCCTCTTTTTTCCTTCATTCATCTCTCTCTCTCTCTCTCTCTCTCTATCTCTCTCTCTCTCTCTCTCTCTCTCTCTCTCTCTCTCTCTCTCTCTCTCTCTCTCTCTCTCTCTCTCTCTCTCTCTCTCTCTCTCTCTCTCTCTCTCTCTCTCTCTCTCTTCTTATCCCTTCAAACTCTAGCAGATTCATCACTCTCCTTGGTGCCTTAAATCGTTGCTCGATCATCTCCATGACATATCCATTCAACATTTTAAGGATTTGTTCATTGAAAATGGTAAGCTCATCTCGTCCATCTTTCAAATCGGTTTGCATTTTTCTTCCTTTTCGTTTTTCGTTTACGTTTTCGTTATTGTTTCACAGTTCTATTTTGATTATAAATCTCTTCAAAAATGTTCAAATAAGCTTCCACTCTCGAGAAATGTTCAGTTTTCGATGTGAAATGGGTGTGTAAGATGTTATGTTTATTTTTCGGTCCTTTGTAGTGATTCTGATTTGATGATATCTTATGATGTTGTTTGGTTTGATTGGTTTGATTGTAGGAAGAAAGGGGTATCTGTTTGATTTACAGGTTATTTTTACGGTTAGGTTTGATGATTTTCGGATTAACAAATTTAAGATTGTTTTGTTTTTGGTTAGGTTATGCTTATTAGGGTTTAGTGAAACCACTAGCGTAGAAGCAACCGCCAGAGAAGAAGAAAAAATGGATAGATTCAATGGCGGTAGTGTTTGTTGTGTCAACATAGATGCTTATGAGACAATTGCTGAAGCTGGATGGTATTAAGGCTGAAGGTGAAGCGAAGTTGCAGAGAAAATCCGAGGTAACATTTTTGGTGTTACAAAAATGATTGCTTCGATTGTATTGGAAAAAAAGGAAAAACCCTCTTTGAGGGTTCATATTATACATCGGTTTTTGGTTGATTTATTCGAATTTATTTATTGACGTAATTCTTGATTTATTTGAATTTATCTATTGACATAATACTTTGGATTCCTTTCATACAAGTGCATCGCATGCAGAACACCGTGGATACTTTGGATTCCTTTAAGGCAAGAAACTCCAAACTTTTTAGCAACATTGCTTCAGTCAGTCTTGTAACACTGCATAGGATTACTCCTCCAGATATGATACTCTGCCCTGAAACCCCCAAAGGAAGCAGTACGATTGAAGTTTAACCTTTTTTACGATAGACAACACCGACATGCTCAAGTTCTGAAAGATCCTCTAGTTCTGTGCTTTCAAAATAACCCACACCGCTGCTATCCAAATGATATGTAAAGCAATACGACAAGCCTTTACCACCCCTCCCAAAGCTACAAATTGATCATAATGCTCTTTGCAATTGTCCTGAGAGACCGACATGAATCCTAGCCACCCAGCAAGGATTGGCCAAACTTTACCAAAATGAGAACATCAGACAAAAAAAAAATGATCCCTATTCTCAATCTGAGTACAATCATTAGGACAAGGCTGATTCTCAACTAATAAAATATTGTGCCTAACCAAATTATCTTTAGTCGGTAATCTATTACATAAAAACCGCCTAAGAATGGAAAAATTGTTTAGGGGTTTTTAATTGATATTAATAATTAATTATCAACTCAATCTTTAAATATTTGAGGACTAAATTGATAAGATCGGTGATATTTTATGAATTAAATTGACTAATTCTCATATAAATATGTTATTATGTATTATAATCGTGAAAATTAACAAATTAATCAAATCCAAATAACACATAATCAAATAAGGTCAGATTTGGATATTTTCTCCCAAATAAACAATTAAAATATGACATGATTATATGATATTTTAACCTTTAAACTCAATTTTTCCTCAAATTTGATCATTATTAAAACTCAATCACCCTTAGTAAAATATTTATTTTTTAAAATATTTTCAACGAGGAATTTGATTGAATTTCATAAAAGAATGAACTCATCATACAAATTACATAAACTTCTGGATGAACTAGCTTATTAGTACCAAACTCAAAGTATATTCCTTAAAAAAGACAATTGAAAATACTCTTAAAGACATATGGAACAAAATACAAATTTTATTATTCAATCATCATATATTAAGTTCTACAATCAGATTTTAAACGCATTCAGTAGCTAGTACAATCGATAGGCTTAAAAGAGACAATATTTTTGTTGAGGTCATAACCAATCAAATAGTTCACTTGTGCCATGGTTCCAAGGATGCCTAATCCATTTTCGTAGGGGCGAAATGCAAAGCATTTAACTTCCTCTCCTTGGAATAAAGAATAAAAGGCTCCCTTAGAATCTATTTTAACATCCGCACCTTTAAAATGTATTGTAATTGGTGGAAAATTTTGTTGTTTGGATGTGGTATTATAACAAAGGCGGGATAGATCTTCATTAAATTGAAAACGCTCTAGTTTAACCATTTTTTTCATAGCTGATTCTAACCTATAGTAAAAACGATGTGGAAGAATAGAGACAGGAGTACCTGAGTCAATTATGATGTTATGCGTAGAAGCATTTGTTCCTTCACGTTTAAACCCTCTATACTTTATTCTTTTATTTCCCACACTAAATGCTTTCACAGTTAGGTAGTAATAATCCTTTTGGCGGTTTCCTATCATTTTTACTATAGGAGTTGAGACAACATTGTCACCGGTAACAATAGCATCATCTCCAATATTGAGTTTGCTAGATCTAATAGACTTGCTATTATACTGATCAATTAAACAATATGAAAATTTTCCTCCAATTGAAGGTCCTAATTGTTTAATTAGTGACGTATCTCCAATTCCAAAGCCAATAACACCCGAACTTGGACCATTATACATTGGTTGACCATTATTGTGTCCGCATCCTATAACAATGTTAGGATATGAGACAAAAGAATTGGTGACCGAATCTAATGTAATAGTCTCTACACCAAGATCTCCACTTGTGTTATATCCACGACCATAATCTAATGTATATTGGCAAACATCTCCATTGTAAGAACAAGAAGTATCCTCCATAGATTTACATGTTCTAGATGAGCATGAAATATTTTTGTAGCTTGAAGATTTTGAAGGATTAAAAATAGGAGATGTTTGATTGTAACATGAATTACAAGGTATGCATTGAAGCCAGATTAAGTTACTACCTGTATCTAAAATTCCATAAACCTTAAATGGTGGGGTACCAACCGAATAACTTATGATATATGTGCCGTCATCATAGGGCATATATGTCTCAAGTTTGTTTTTAGTATGAGAAGGTTCTTTGAATAAATAATTGGCGCGATTGATAGATTGTTGCACAATATTGAAACTTCTTTGAAATTTAGTTTGTGTAGGATTGTAAAATGGTGATTTGAAAAAATCACGGTGAATGAGTTCAACACTTAAACCACGAGAGATAACTATTAAACAAGAAAAGAAAATGAAGATAAAGATAAAAAATGAAAAATGTGTCATTGTTCTAGATGTTTGAGTGAAAACTATTCTAAACTATATTCTTTCAATGCTTTATATAAGATGGAGAATGTAGATAGATGAAAAAAAAAAATAAAAACAACAGAAATTAGATCATACAAAATAATTCCTTCATTTTTTATTATAAATAAAAATTTATTTTTAAATTTATTGAATTGTAGGTCAATATAAAGACAAGATACATTTCTAAAAATAAAAAGTATCTTATAATATATAAAAGGAATTGTGAAAATGGGTTAATCCCATATTTATAACTTTTTGATAAAATAAATATATTTGTTAACTATTATACCTATTTTAAATAATTGATTTGACTTTTTTGTTTACCGGATAATATTAATATATTTTCATTCAATGTATAATTTAAAAAATGGTAATATTAATTGATTTCATAATAACCGATTTCATACAATATTTTTTAAAATAAGGAAACCTGATAATTGTTATTTAAGTGACCGACCCACCCTAAATAATTATAATACTCTCGTCTGGTTTACAAAGGAAAAATTTATTTTTTAAAATTTATTAAATAATTAATCTATTTAGAGATATAATAAATTAGATATATTAATTATTCAATATATTTTTTATTAAAAAATATATTCATTAACTCAAATTAGAAAATACAGATCAAGATTGCTAAAAACTACAAACAAATTGAAGAATATGACGTTATTTTAAATATAAGAAAATTTTATTTAAAAATGTATATTTATACTAATTATTTAGGAGGTTAAAGGTAGTGCACTGACAGTGTAAAAAAGTTTTACACTGTCATGCAATAGAAACAAATCGTTTTGCCATGTCATATAATTTTTTTAAAAATTAAAGTCTGATTTATTTTGATTCATGGTTGTGATTGGTTGACAGTGTAAAACTTTTTACACTGTCAGTGCATCACCCATTTTCTCATTATTTAGATACGATGTTTTTATATTTTTTTTCCAAAAATAATTTATTGGATATGAACTTAATACAAATCTGAATCAATTTTTTATTTTAAATAATTTTAGATTAAAATTGAAATAATTAAATTAAATCATTTCATTTGGACTATTTTTAATCATATTCTTCAGTTTTATTTCACACTTTTTCTATACTTAAAATATTTTTTGAAATATAAGGCATATAAGTATACGATAATCTTATACTATTTATAAAATATTTATTTCCTCATTTTGAATACACATCTTAAATGAATATTATCAAACACTCATCTTGATTTTGATATATAAAGTTTCCGTTTATGTTTTATTTTTTATTTAAGTAATCTATATTATGTGAATCAATTACGTATAAATATTTTATGGCATATAAAATCACTTTTTGAAACTTAGTATATGATTACATAATAATAATAATAATAATAATAATAATAATAATAATAATAATAATAATAATAATAATAATAATAATAATAATTTGTTTTTGAAGATAGAATCTTATCATAAATATATATTTTGTAACAAAAAAAATTAAAACAGTCATCACAAATATATATATATATATATATATATATATATATATATATATATATATATATATATATATATATATATATATATATATATATATATATATATATATATATATATATATATATATATATATATATATATATATATATATATATATATATATATATATATAATATTCTTCAACTTTAATTCAACTTTTTTAGTATTTGAAATAATTTTTTATAATATAAGTCATATGAATATTCGATAATTATACAATATTTATAAAAGATTTATTTCCTCTTAAATAGACATCTCAAATTGCTATAATTAAATAGTTTAATTGGGAAATTAAACTTTTGATTGTGTAAATTTAAGAAAAAACTATTTTGGGAATTCTTTATTTATATAAAGTTTCCATTCTTGCTTTATTTGATATTTTTTAAAATCCTACTTTATTTTATAAATAATTGATTTTAGAGTTATTTTTTATTCTATTTAAATAATCAATACCTTGATGGCATATAAAAATTCATTTTTTGAAATTTAGTAAACAATTACGTATTTGATATGTTTTAACTTTAAATTTTTTTATATTTTTAAACATGGATTTGTTTATAAAACGGTTTTTAAAAATATTACAAGTTTTGATTGAAGTATTGTCGAAGTCACATTTTTTTTCTTCAAAAAGTTTAAAAATGCTTTTTATGAAAAGATATTTGAAATAGCTTCAAAGTGTCCGCTTGTTTTGACTTTTTCTAAAAATGATTTTTATAGTGTTACATAATTGTGTTAAAAAATTTATAAAGAAACTTTTCATAAAAGTTTCAAAAGAAAAATTTCGTTTGAATATTTGTTCTTAAAATGTTATTTTGGATATTTCATCTTCTAATTGAAACTTTGTTTGGATAGCAAAATTTCAAATAATCACAGAAATTTCAAAATTTCAAATAATGTAGGGAAAATGAATATAACAAAAGGCCACGAAGGGCAAAGAAATATCACAAGAAAAACCAAGTCACTAACTCTCCTCCTAAGTTGCTTCCTTCACAATATCATCCTTGTGCTAGGGGCTCCATATTCATCTCCTTCCGTCATCACACCATCATCATAGGTGTTCATGGAGGAAGCAACACTTTTAGGCTTTGGAGGGCCACAATCTCTTCTTCCACTAGCTGGCTGTCACAAACAACCTTAAGGAAGTCCATTTTTGCTAATATCCAGATTGTGATAGAAGAAGAAAATGTGCTCTTTTTCCCGCCCAAAGTAGACTCTAGAAGTAGACATAACCTCACCAGTGAGCTTTCACCACTCCCCATCTAGACCCTTTTAATAAAAGAGGGAGGCATACAAAGACTCTCGTAAGGACTTCTCATTTGTTCTAATCTCTACAACCTTGGTTTTCACATCTGTCAGCTTCTCCTCCCATGTCTCCTTGTCTTTTTGTAGTACCTTCAGCAAACTCTAGCTTTCATTATAACCATCCATACATTTATGGAGCTTCGCCTCTCCTTCTCAACCCGATCTTATCACTCTCGATCCATACCATCTAGCATCAACGCCCTAAGGTTATATGTCATACTTACAATGTCGGGAGTCGATTTAGATCGAAGGGCCTGGTAGTTGTAACACCCAGTTTTCATTATTCAATAATTTAGTGTTATTTTGATGTTTTGCTGATTTATTGGATAATTTGCCTTGATGTTATATAATAATTGTGATATCGGAGGGTATGTATCCTTAGAATAGAGGGTAGTTCCTTTGATTTAGAAGTTGTAGAATCGAATAAATATAATTAGTTGTAATTACTTATTTGATTGGATTTATTAGAAGATTAGATGATTTAATATGATTGGAATAAGAATTATTATTGAGATTTAATAATAACAATAAAATAATTGATTAAAAATAGTAATTGGACCATAAAATGTGTTAGTATGAGTAGAGAGGAGGTGTGATGTTAAGCCCATTAGAGAGACGGAAATTAGTAAGGAATTAATAAAATAAGAGAATTAGAAGAAATTAGGGAAGTTATAGAATTTTGGAAGAGAATGTGAAATAGAGAGAAGCTGAGCTAGGGCAAAGGGAGAACCTCCATTGGTCGAGCGACTTTTGAAGAAAATTGCTAAGGCAAGGGCGAGGTTCATACTCTCTAAGGGTTGACATGATGATGGGTATGGTAGAGATTAGGCTTCATAATCCTATATCCATGAATGTGTGAAGAATTTGATGTTTTAATGTGTTTATGGATGTTGTGAATGAATTGTAATGTGTGTGCAAATCATGGAATTGATGTTTGTATGTGAATAATGGTATGATGTTGGTATTTGCATTGAAAAATTATGATTATTGGTGATTTTCGTATGGGAAAGTATGGGTTTTTGGGGTATTGAAGGGTTGAGGTTCGTAGCAGCAAAACAACAAATTTTTGGGTCTGCTACAGCAGGAACCGGTTCCCCAAATAAGGGAACCGAGTTCCTAGAATTTCGGGAGCCAAAAATGTGATTTTTAACTGGGAGAACCGGTTCCCCTAATAGAGGATCCGGGTTCCACTGAATCGAACCGACTTTTCTTAAAAACTTCAAAAAGCGATAACTTTTGACTCGGGTGTTCGTTTGACGCGCTGTTTGGACCGTTGGGAAATTTTAATTGTTTATTGAAGTATGTTTACAGCTTGAAGCTGATTTTGTTGGATTAGGATGCCATGATATTTCTAAGGTTGAATATGTTGAATTCCGTTGCGTAAATGAAAGTTGTTCATTTTGAAGATTATATCGTTTTGAAAGGTTCATCCATTTATACGTGTTATGTATCTGTTAATATTATGAGCAACTTTTGTGTTATGAAGTAAATGTGACATCCTGATTGTGATGAATTGTTTTCGAATGAAGAATCTTATACTCTAATTATTATTAAAATTATACGGGGTAAATTGGGGTGTTACAATAGTCACTAGGAAATTCCTTGGAGGAGGGGATATGGGAACTCTATAAGTTAAGGGAATCGAAACCGGAGTCACTCCACAAAGTAAGAGGAGTTGGTTGAGCCTCGCCTTCATGCGGTTTCTGAATGCTCGCCTTCCCTTGAATAGGCTGGGTGGTACCAACAGTTGGAGAAATGCCTTCTTCCATTCTTAGAGCCTTCACATTGGGTGAATAGGGAGATGGATCATCAACTTTACTTTTCCTCCCTTTGAAGATAAAAACCTTTGGGTGACTCCGGGGGCTACAAGTCTCCCCACAAGCAGCCTAAATCTTCTCCTGTATTTTCCTCTTCTCCTCCACATAAATCTTTTCCATCTGATTTGAAACAAAGCTCAGTGGTCACATGTGCTAGGTAAAAATACCTATAAATGAAACAAGTAATCCAAAACTTACCTGGATAATTAGCAAGATAAATTTCCTTCCTTCAACCACAATTTGATTATTATGTGCAATTCCATGACCTTAAGCTTTCCTAGGAGACGAAAAATGCTCGCCTCTTCAAAGGAAATGTATTTCTTGTCATATCCCATGATCGCCATAGGATTATCCGTCTAGGCCAAAAGCCACCATGCTACCAGCTTTAGCAAAAGAAGAAGCTTTCTCTCAATCATGAACTTTGCATTCAACCCATGAATACCTCCTTTAGTAGTCAGATTGGCATCTACATCAGATTTCTCAAGTGAATAGTCGATGCAATGACTTGTGCTTTAGGAACCACCTCCAAAACATTAAAAGGAACCTTATCAGAAACTAGAATACCCACAAGATATGCATACTCCTCCAAGGTTGGCATAAGTTGATAGTCATGAAAAGTGAAACACCGATAGACATGATCATAAAACTAAACCAAAGATTAAGAAGTCCATCTTTAATCCAGGTGTTAAGACTGGTCGAAAGTCTTCCATATCGGTCTTTTAACTTTATAGGATCAACCAGTAAAGATGCTAGCTCCTTCAACTCTTTCAAATCAGGAAGTCTAAAACTGTATTTATTAGTTCTTTTCCTTCCAATATCAATGATCTCAAAACTTGTGATGTTTGCATGGAGAATCCCTAAGTTCCTTGAAAACCAAGTGAAAGTGAATTTTATTGATGCATGGTTATATAACAACCACAAACAAGGTCATAAACAAGGTTCAAAGGTTCGACATCACAAGCATGGAGTGATAAATGAGTTTTATACCGTTTTATGCTTATGATTTAGTCTCATTTTCATCATATTTTGTTTATGTTTCTTATCCTTTTCTACATTTTATGCTTTGGTATTATGTTTTTGTCCTTTTCAGACCTATATGATCATATCGGAAGGAAAGGAGATAAAATCGGGACAAAATCGAAGAAAAGCGTGAAGACCGGATTTCTCAAGTAAAAAAATCGGAGGTCTGTCACGGGTGCCTGTAACGCGTGTTACAGCCTGTAACAGGATCTAGGACCCATCCTCACGCCCCAACACAAAAACCCGCGCCCTGTTACGGTCGCCCGTAACGCATGTTACGACCCATAACAGGAGTGCGAAAGGCATTACTTTTGTTTCCTTTTTCGGTCGATTTTGTTTCTGATTTGGGGTTTCTGATTATGATGACTTTGATTCTGAAGTTTTATGTAAGAAATATAATATCTCTTTAAGGGGATTGGAATGGGATATCTATACATCGTGCAATTTTAGTTTTCTGCAAGTTTTTCATTTCTCTTGTACAAGCCTCCATTGGAGAATTTGGATGAAAGCACAGTTTAATTTACAAGTTTATTTTCAGGCCCTATTCCCCTATTGTTATTTCTTTTGCAAATTTATCTAATGATGTATGCCAATATTTTGATTAAATCTATTGTCTATTTTCTCACTATGAGTGAGTAGACTCCTAAGGGCTAAAGGTCATGAACTCTATCGATGATTATCTGTAGGAATTAGCCTAAGTTAATTTAGGGAATCCTGACATTTGTTTATTTAAAAAATCTGAGTTTCTGAATTAAAACCTCGTTATGAAAGTAGGAGTGTTCTTTGGTATTTACAGTAGTCTGAAAAGACACATGTGAATGCCCGATAAAAGGTTTTTAAATAATCAAATCCGATGTCACAAAAGTTCTCAAATGAGATTGAGAAAATGTTTCATATTTTAATAGTTGTGCAAAAGTAACGATCACTGACGAACGTTTCAGCGTGAGCAAAAGCCGACAAGCGTCTCGTTCATCAGAGATAAGGTAATACGCTGGCGAAAGCAAGTATTGCCTACAATAGTCTATTTTTCTATAAAACCATGTCAAACTTCTCGTAATAAAAATACTTAGGATTAATTTCCAAAGTTATTTGCATTTAAGTTATTTTGGAAAAGTGATTTTGAAAATAAGCTGTTTTGACTTAAATGATTTTTCACTTAAGATTGTTTGTTTCTAACCATTCGATTGCTCTAGCTTTACAATGATAGGATAGAATTCGGTACTTAACCATTGGTCCTTGTGGATTCGATACTTTTTACTACTCTGACATTCGTCGTGCACTTGCGGCGTGTCAAGTTTTTGGCGCCGTTACCGGGGACCAATAATGTTAATATTGAAGCTTTATTTGATCACCGTAGAGACTAGAGTTTTACTGTTCTGTTTATGCAAGCGTGTTTTGCTGATACTTCAGTCAAATCCGTATACGATCCCGAGCGTCTTATAAAAGAAAGACGCCGAGTTCAAAGGCATCTCATAATGGCTGCCCTGTTGTTGATAGTAAGCCTTTGAAGGATTATGCGGTTCCTACGGAAGAGGAACCGCATTGCAGTATTGTGCACCTGCCTATTGAGGCGAATACTTTCAAGCTTAAACCTTCGTTGAAAGGTACGGTTCCACAGAACCAATTTTCAAGTTTACCTTTGGAAAATCCCAACTTGCACTTGTCTATCTTTGTTGACAATTGCGGAACCATTAAGGCAAACAACGTTGACCAAAACGCCATTCGCCTTAGGTTGTTACCTTTCTCCCTAACATACCAAGCACAGGCTTGGCTCCAAAGTTTTCCCTAAAATTTCATTACCTCTTAGGCACAACTAAAAGTGGCTTTTCTTGTGTGGCACTTTCTGCCGAGTAAAATAGCCCAGGTAAGAGGCGAAATAAACAACTTTAGACAAGATGGCGGTGAATCCCTGTTTGACGCGTGGGAGGGTTTCAAAGATTTTTTAAGACTGTGCCCTTTCCATGGGCTTGAAAAATGGATGATAATTTATAATTTCTACAATGGTCTCCTTTACCCTACAAGGTTGACCCTCGATGCGGATTTTGATGGAGCCCTGATGAATAGCCCGCAAGATATAACTTATTATCTTATAGTGGAAATGGCCAAAAACCACCACTCTTGGGGAAGCGTGCGACAAGGTTCCTCCAAAAGTACCCCTAAAATCGGAGGAATGTATGAAGTGAATGCTTTTTTGATCACATGAATGCTAAGGTCGATGCTCTTCAAAAGAAAATCGATGAATTAAGCATCACTCCCACTACTCCTACATCTGTTGCTGCTGTTTCCCCCACATCTCTTAACTGTGAAATTTGCGGAGTGAATGGACATATTGGTAATGATTGCCAAATGATTCTCGTCAGAGGATCTGCTCAAGAAATTGTGAATTACATGAAAATTATAAAAACAACCCTTACTCCAACACCTACCACCCCGGGTGGCAAAACTACCCAAATTTCTCTTATAAGAAAAATCAATCCTATCAGAGTGGCGCACCACTGGGTTTCCAAGACACTGCCCCCCAAAAGAAATCTAACCTTGAGCTGATGATGGAAAATTTTGTGGCGGCTCAAATGCGCCAAAATGAGGATTTTAACAATCAAAACATCCACATTAGTGAGGTTCTTAGGCAGCTGGGTACTAAAGTGGAAGGTATTGTTACCCACTCTAACATGAAAGAAAGAAAAACATTGTAGGTCATTTTCTAGCCTAGATTTTAAGGCAAGCCATGTGTGCAAGACTGGCCACAAGCCTAATTTGCTCAATTTTAACTTTCTCTCACAATTTTTTTGGCTACAAGCTTATTTTTCCATTCTCTACAACTTTCATGTTGGGAATTTTGATCAATTCAAGCTCTAAAGTACTCATTTGAGTCATACATAAAGGTGTTAAATGAAATGACCTCGCAAGATTGCCTTATTTTCCCCCAAGTTGCCCGGCATATCTCTCAATTCATGAGGCCTATGAAAGTTATTCTTTTTGCATTGTGTTCATCTTAATGAGGAGAGTATTTGGCTCAAAGAAAATCTCAAAACGCACACACCGATTGTTTGAGGCCTAAGGTTGAAGTGAGCTGCCCAAAGGTGCCAAGGTTGCTAAAATTGGCTAAGTGTTTTGTGCACTATTTATTTCAACTTTGAAGAGTCGTAACTTTTGATACAAGAATCCAAATGGAAGATTTCAAATCTCATTGTCTAGCTTGATCACTCAGCTTTCCAAAGAGTCCAAGATTGCACCATAAAGGTCCCTATATTGCTTGCCCCGTGGTTTTGAAGTTGGTACCTTGAGTCTGAAATTTCCACTTACAATCAGAAGTGCATTTGATTAATGTGACCTATAATCACCAAATTGATGTGTGTTTTCCACTTAAACATAATTAGTAATGTTGCTTGAGTCATTTAGAGGACCGAAACACATCATTTGCTTGAGTTTTGAAGAGCTGCAAGTCACACTTTCAAGGTGACATCAAGTTAGCACGATTTCAAGGATTCTCAATCCTTCTTGCATGTATGAGCTCACCATTCACTTCCCCTATAAATATAAATCCCTCCTCATTCATTTTCCTCAAGCTTTAATAGCCAAATAGCCCCTGCTAAGATCTCATTTGAACTCTTAAGCTTGAATTTTGTTTTTGCTATTCCACTCTTTAATCACTCAGAAACTCCTTTCAGTTAGCTTCATTGAACTTCTCTGAAGCTAAGCACAACATTTTCAAGTTGAGCTTCAACAGGTAGAATTCTACATCAATTCTCTTCAAATTTCTTGCTACAATGTAGCCCTTGGTGCACTGATGCTCGTAACATCATTTGTTTTTAATTGTGGATGCGCTTACTTCATCTATTTTAGAGAATTTCAGTTTTAAACTTGTATGATTTTCTTCAAATCGAGTGAGCTACACTTTGAACAAATTTTTCGCGATGATGTGGTTGAGATCGTCCAGGAGAGACGAATCCAATGATACCACTAGCATTTAATTTGGTTACATCTTAAAGGATCCACGATTTCTGCAGAAATCCTTTGAATTTTTTGGCTAGAGGTTGAAGATGACCTACGTGTCCAACTTCAACCAATGAAACTGAGCCACTTGAAATATTTTAATTGACTTGACCTTTTTAATTTTTGTGAACACGCTTTGACTCTGGTTCACCATGGGGATGCACGCTTTCTGACCATTAGATGTTACCACGTCAATTAATGAGCCAGATCCAACGCCTCCTATTTTTTTTGATTTATTTTATTTTGTTTTAATTGTTTCAACTTCAAAAATTAATAACTCTCTCATTTTAATTCCAAAAAATACCAAAGTTTTTTCTAAAAATCTCTTTTAATTTTCTCTTTTTGATGGATATTTTTTCAAATCTTTATTTTTTTATTTTACTATTTTTGATTATTTTTTCTTTATTTATTTGATTTTAATTGGTTTAAAAATAGTTTTGAGTTTCCAAAAGTTACCAAACCTTTTTCTAAACATATTATATAATTTTTCTAATTTTATTATGGTTTTATTTGAAATTTATTTGGTGTTTAGATATTCATTAAGTATTTCATCAATGATTTCTTATTGTTTGACCATTTAAAATCTATTTTTATCTCTGTAAATGTGATTTTATTTCTTTTGATGATTGGTTCTGACTTTTATCATATTTTGAACTTGTTTTCTACCTCCATCTATTTTTTTTTGATTTGTGGGTGTAAGTCTTGATGAATCCATTGTGTAGAGGCTATGATTTTATCATTCCTCTGATGGATCATTAAGATGAAACCCCATAATGATAAAGAGAAATTCATCTGGACACTTGGTTTTATTTTAATCCATACCCCTCCCTCTTCACCTTAATCGCATTCTTGTTTTTGATTTTTCTTTTACAAGCATTCATTTTCATGGCCTCTTTGTGCTAGGAACACTTTATCACAAAGAAAACAATAAAGATTCTAAAAGGCAAGATAGATGAAACATGAACAATTTGTAACCGCTTGCCTGCTACAGTCTGTAGCAGTTGCTACGACCACCCGTAGCAGACCTCTGATCTTTTTATGGGAAGCGTTTCAGGGGTACGACCTATAGCCTATCACAACTAAAATAAGTCATAATAGTAACGATTTTTACTGACAGAATTTTAACTTTGGTCTCTAATTCCTTGGGCGCAAATCTCAGTGACGGATATTTTTATATTCATTTAACTCTTTTAACCTTGCTTTATAAAAATCTAATTTATTTTCATATTCTAAAAGGTGTTTTGTAATTCTTTCAATTTCAAATTCAACTCCTATTTTTAAATAATAATCTAGTCTATCATATAATATTTTTATATGACCTCTTGTTCTTTTAATTAAACTATTAAGTTCTATAATTCGTAATCTTTTATTAACTATACTCATTTTTTAGTTTTAAAATAAATTTTTGTTTTTCACGTTTTTAAAAAATTTAATTAATTTGAATCTTAGTGTTCTGATACCAAAAATGATACCTCATTATTTATTGAAATAATTTTATAATTTATTTTTATTAGCTTAATCATCATCAAAATAGTCTCAAATTTCATCATTTTCTATTAAGGCTAAGTCTATTATAAATTCATCACAATAAAAACTTTCAACTAATAAAATATAATTTATATCACTTTCTAGTGCATAATCTATTTCATTTTCAAAAAGTATAGCTTGTGCACATAATTTCCCATATTCTTTACATATTATTGTTTTAAAGTCATTTGGTAAAGTAAATTTCCAAATACATCATAGTTTTTCATAAAAATCTTTCTCTTTATTTTCAATATTATCAAAATAAGTTATATCTATTTCTTTTATTTTTATAACTATTTCTTTTTCTTTTTCTTTTAAACTAAATTCAGCAATACTCATTCTGTTTCAATTTATAATCTATTTTTTAAATATGTTGTTAAGTCCTTTACTTGGTTTGAAAGTTTATCAATATCGTTTTCTTCAATTTTTTCAGGTTCATAAAATCTAAGTGGTTTTGGTATTTGATTTTTTCTTAACTCTAAAAATTTTAATTTATTCATAAAAGTTCCTAGCTCAGTTATTTCATTTTTCTTTGGATAATAAATTTATCCTATATCTTCAAAAAGACTTGGAATATCAATTCTATTATTATTTCTAAAGGTAATACTATGGTGAGAATTAGTTAATGCATAATTAACTCAATAAGTGATTGAAAATATTTTATCTCCTGATCTCATTAAATTTCCTCTAAGGAATTTGTGTTCAAGAGTTAAAGTTTGCTCTAATCTTTGAGTATTTAAAGGTATTCCAATATTTGGATGTATTTCAAATTTTAGTTTACCATAAGCTAAATTTCCTTCTACTACTCCAAGTATTTTATCTACTGGGTATGTAATTCTATCATCTTTTAATATTAGTTCTACTGGAGAATTTATTCCTTCTTGAAAATTTGCTTTGATTAATACTTGCACTGCTCCTATATGAATATATCCTATTTTATTTCTATGTTCATATTTCTTTATATTTTTCTTGAATTCCATAAGTTTCTTTTTATTTAATAATTGTATATAGGTATGTCCTCGGGCATCTGCTATATCAGTTGGTGTTTCATTAATTATTTTACCATAATATATAATATTATTCTTTTGGTTAAATCTTTTCATTATTCCTCCAATTCTATCCTTTCCCTTCATATTTGCATCCTTACTTAAATCTAAGTCTTCCTTTTGTATTTTTTGAAATAAGGTTGAATCTATTAAAATACTTCCTTCGTAATTTCCATCTTCTTCAGTAATATGTAAATGTTCTATATCATTTACTATTTCTTTTTCATTTTTGTTATGCTAGACATATAAGAAAATTATAACACTTAATAAAAGTAAGTAAATAAAGAAATAATACCTGATCATGATTTCTTCTGAAATTTTGGTCCACCGCTGCTTCCGTAAGTTTATGTGAGATAGTTGATTAATAGATATATATGTTTTGTAATTTAATTGAATGATTCTTGAATAAGTAGAAACATGGTTTTATTGATATAAGTTTATGTTACAACAATGCACACAAAAGGTGCCAAGCTAAATCCTAAAGGATTAGCATATGTTTCTAAAGAGAAACTTACACAAAGGTTGTTTTCTACAACTTGCCTCTTCCCATTGTAGAAACACTTATTTATAGCCCTAAACACTCATTATACTATTATTTTCTATTCACAATAATGCATAGTACTATTCATCTATAGTACTACTTATTTAAGACACTTAAATACTACATGACAAATGACTTTACTTTTTATCTACTTCATGACTCTATTATTGCTTCCCCTTATCCTCATCTTCATGACTCTATTATTGCTTTTCTTTATCCTCATCTTCATGACTCTATTATTGCTTCCTCCTTGTCCTCATCCTTAAGACACATGGACTTTTCTAGACACTTGGTCACTTCCACGACATCTTTTTCTTGAAAACACCTTTCACATGCATGATTTTCACTCTTTTTTATACTTGAACATCACTCCTTAAGTACACATGGCTTATAATTCATTGTCTCCTTATTAAATGCGTAGAACGGTAGCTCAAAAGATGTCAATAGATGGATATCTCTATCCTTTAGTGCTTTTCCACTTGTCTTGCTTAGTAGTAGGAGATTAGGTGCTTTGTACAATACTTTCACACATGAATTATTTCCAATAGCTTGACATTGAAAGAATATGCTTGAAAGTTGATTAGATAAAATTATATTTAAGTGATCATCATCATACATTTCTTCTTTTGAGTCATCTCTTAAAGGAAATTGATTATTACTTACTCCAATGAAGACAAAGTGCTTGGCTGGTTGATTCGTTGTAAAATCCGGATAGGCTGAATAAAATTTTAAATAAATATTTCTTTCTCCAACAATATTCTTTTTAAAATTCTGGACTGATTCTTTAAAATTATATGGGAAAAGATTAATTTTTCTAGATTTTTACTCAGATAAAGGCATTCAATAAGTCCAAATTGGAACATATTAAATGTTAGTAACTGGGATGCTCCTGGGGTAATTATAGCTTTTACTCCAAAAAGCTTTCTATCCACCATATAGAAACAATTAGTATTTTCTTTCTCAGTCCAGTAAGTAAGTCTTTTTAAATTCTCCTTAATTTTTTCTTCAGAGAACTTAACCTGATTTTCATGCTCTTTTCGAGACATAATTGGCAAATTATCCAGAGAAGAAGGGATTCTTCCTAAGATTTTCATGGAAGTTCTTTCTGGTGCATTATTCTTTGTTGTTTCTGAAAAAGTTCTTGGGCTAAGATAAATCTCTTTTCTTGATTTTTCTAATTCTCTATGATCATTCAGTGCCTTTTAAGCTTCTTCTTTGGTGACATACCCTTTATAAGTAACTCCTGAGATTTTTGTACAATGAGGGGCTGCTTTATACCATTCATCATAAATTCCTGAAAATGGTCCGTTAAATACTGCATACCATTTCTTAGGTTCTTTTAATTTAATATCTTCAAGTGGATTCTTTATTCTAAGTTGAGATTTTATAATTTCTATTTCCTTATCGATTAATTATACTTCCTTTCCAATAAGTTCTTGCTCTTTTATTTTGTGAATTCTTAGTGCTTCTTTTAACTCCAATTGTTGTTTCAAGATTTCTTCTGAGATTCGTTCCATTCTCTAGAAAGTATATTTGCAAGTACGTTCTTTTCGCCTTTAATGTGAGTAATTGAGTAATTATGTTCGGCTAATTTCATTTGCCATCTTATAAGTCTCCCTTGCTTGTAAGTTCCTTTATAATTAATATTTTTGAAACCTGCAACATAAGCAGAATCGGTTCTAACAATAAATTCTATATCAAGAACATAAATTCGATGTTTTTCTAACATCCGAATTAATGCTAATGTTTCTTTTTCATGAGTAGGAAAATTAATTTCACTGTCTGAAAAGGTTCCAGACATATATCTGCATAGTAATTCTTTCTTTTGGCTAGGAGGCTTAGCCTTCATAACACCTCCCCAACATTCATTTGATGCGTCAGTTTCACTAATAATTAGATCATCATTTGATGGGTGATATAATTCAGGAAGATCTCGATATAAATATTTCAATTTAGTAATAAGTATTTCGTCTTCTTCGGTCCATGACCAAATAGCATCCTTTTTAAGTTTTTGTTGAAGTAATTTTCGTTCAGCTGCAAGATTTTTAATAAAACCTTCATTTGAAATATATGTTAGTAATCCAATAAATCTTTGTAATTCCTTTTTGTCTTTTAGTTTAGTGGGAAAATTTTGAAGTTTTTCTAATACATGTTTTTGCATTATTATTTTCCCCTTTTCAATTTCTAATCCTAAATAATTGATTTTATTTTGAGCTACTATAGATTTTTTCTTACTTAATACCACTCCATGTTCTAAACACCTATTAAGTACTAATTCTACCTTTTTAAAGTGATCATCTAGATCCTTATTTGAAAAAACTAATATATCATCAATATAAATAAGACAAAAATCTTTGAATTCTTTAAGGATATAGTCCATCCTGCGTTGGAAAATACCTGGTGATTGTTTCATTCCCATTTGAAGAACATTCCATTCATATTGATCTTGAGGGCAACTAAATGCTGTTAAAGCTTTAGATTCTTCTGACAATCTTATTTGATAAAATCTAGATTTACAATCAAAAGTACTAAACCAGTTCATATTTCTAACTCTTTCGATAATTAAATCCTTTCTTGGAAGAAAATACGCATCACCTTCCATAGCATCATTTATTTGTTTATAATAAATTACCATCCTTCTCTTTCCTCTTTTATTCTCATTATGATTTTCAACATAAAATGCTGGTGCTGAATGTTTACTTTTTGATGGTCTTATTAATCCTTTTTCACACATTTGCTTAATATCTTCAGCAAATTCATCTCTATCTTGTTTTCTGTATATCATGGGTTTACATTTAATTTCTTTTGTTGGGTCTTTTAGTTTCAATTCAACTAGTTCCATGTTTTTATTATTAATTTTAGGATCTAGCGGGTTTTCACTACACACTTTATCTAATAGTTCTTCAATATGTATTGGGATTTTTCTTCCTGGTTCTAAATTAATTAATGCATAACGCATTTTTCTACAAACTAAATCTATAATTTCACCACGTTTTAGTCTGGAGAGCTCTGATTGTTTTCTTGAATAAATTGTTTGTGAGGAATGAATAATAGGGATATCTATAATTTCTTTTAGTTGTTTTCCTTTAATATATAGAGCCTTAATCGATATAAACTCTAAGTATTGGAAAAAGGGTGCATATAATCGTAAGAAATTATTTCCTATTATTATATCTAACCTTGTTTCTTGTTGATATATTGTAGGTACTATGAATAATTTATTTTCAATATTTAAAGTAATTCTTGTAGCTACCCAATTTAGTGGGTGTATTGAGCCACCTGTTATTTGGATCTTTAATGGTTTTTTAATCTTTTCCATTTACTAAATAATACTTTGGTTGCTATACAAATACTTGCTCCTGTATTTATATAAGCTTCAGTTTCTTTGTTTTCTTTTTCAATTTTAATTTTGATTTATGTGCTATTCAGATTCTGTTTCTTCTGAAGATAATTCATCCTCTATATATTCATGTACACTACAGTCAAAATCACTTAGTTCATCTTCTAATGGTTCTAAATTATATATTTATATACTTTCTTTATTAGTTTGGATTTTTCTTTAAGATCTTTTTCTTTCTTTGTTGGACATTCATTGGCATAATGACCTTCTACATTGCATATGCAACATACGCATTTCTTTTTTCCTTTTTTGAACAATATTTTTTAGGTGTTTGTTTTCTCTTTCTAAAATACTTTCTTCTAGTATTTTTATAGGCCTTTTTTCTTGGATAAGTTTTTCTTAATTTATGTTTTCTTTTATAACTCTTCTACTTCGTTGATTACAACCATAATTTCTTGGTTGCTCTATTTCTGGTATATCACAACAAAGTGAGGTTCTACCTCTATTTAGTTGTTTAGCACTTGTACTCTTTATGCATTGTCGTCTTAATTCATTATATAAGATTTGGATAATTCCTCCTAAGCTATCACCTAATTCAATTGGTTGGGATTTTCATATATCTCTTATTTTTGCACTAAGTGGATATGGTAACTTGGATATAAAGACTCCTCTATAAATTTCCCTAGTCACATTATCTAATTCATAATAGTATTTTTTATACTCACAAATGAAACTATCTATTTCACACATATTACATATCTGCATATTAATTTGATGAATTTCTGCCTTTTCTCGCAAAAGTTTATTTACTTCTGTTTTATGTTCAAGAGTATTGTAGCCTATGAATTCTTTATATATTAATTCCATTATTAGTTTAGCAAATTGTTGATTATTTTCTACCATTCCTATATATTGATTCCATGTTTCATCGTTAATACTCGTTAAGAATTTCAGCACATTTTCTGTTGTTCTATAAGCTATTAAATTCTTGACATCCATTAGGTTTATCTTAGAAAATTTTTCATCGGTTGCTATAAGCATAATCATATCATTAGACCACCTTTGTAGTATATCCTCTGGATTTCTTACACAGTCTAAGTTTAATAATTGTTTAGATTTAGTTTCTTCATAATAAGGTTTAAATTCTTCTGCAACTTTTGTCCATTTTCCACTAGCCTTTGCATAACCTTTTTGATTCATAGTTTCATTTTCATAGTTTTCCCAAGAACTATGGGGATTCCAACTCTCTTCACGTTTTCTTTTTTGTTTAGAATTACTTGTTTCTCCTTTTTCCATAAATATTTCGTCTATATCTGATTCAGATCCTAATTCAGATCCTATTTCTGAAGAATTATAATTTAATATTTCTTCTTCATTCTCTTCCTTAGTTTCTATTTTTTCTATTTTTTCTACTTGTTTATTTTCTTCTTCTATTATTTGTAGTTGTTCCATCAATTGTCTAATTTCTTCAATATCATTAAATCTTCTTAATGCTTCTATGTATTCAGTTTTTATCCCCTCCATGAAGATGATGGGTTTATTAACATAAATGTAGTTATAGATTCTTGTTTAACTACTTTTAGTTGGTTTACTTCTTTTGTTCTAACTAATATTTCTTCTAAATCTTTTATTGTTATACTTCTATTACTTTCTTCATGTTTTAACAAGGTTTCTAATTGATAAAGAATTTTCCTAATTTTTTGAATATTTATATCTTCATCAATTTCTTTATCTCTATTAATTCATCAAGGGTTTCATGTATATTTTTATTTCATTAAGACCATTTTTTATTTTATTAAAGATATAATCTGCAATTCTATTGGTATTTTCTATTAATAATATAATTTTTTATTTATTTCATTTATTGTGTTATTTAAATCTTTATACATCACATCAATTTCTTCAGATAATGACATTATTTTAAATTTTCGTGGCTATTTCAACTTTTTCTAGAAGTGTAGTATTCCGGGTCGTATAGGTATCCGGATCCGAATGCTTTTTTAGTATTCCGGGTCGTATAGGTATCTGGATTCGAATGCTTTTACACAACTAAAATAAGTCATGATAATGACGGTTTTTACTGACCGAATTTTAACTTTGGTCTCTAATTCCTTGGTCGCAAATCTCAGTGACGGATATTTTTATATTCATTTAGTTCTTTTAACCTTGCTTTATAAAAATCTAATTTATTTTCATATTCTAAAAGGTGTTTTGTAATTCTTTCAATTTCAAATTCAACTCCTATTTTTAAATAATAATCTAGTCTATCATATAATATTTTTATATGACCTCTTGTTCTTTTAATTTAACTATTAAGTTCTATAGTTCGTAATCTTTTATTAACTATACTCATTTTTTAGTTTTGAAATAAATTTTTGTTTTTCACGTTTTTAAAAAATTTCATTAATTTGAATCTTAGTGTTCTGATACCAAAAATGATACCTCATTATTTATTGAAATAATTTTATAATTTATTTTTATTAGCTTAATCATCATCAAAATAGTCTCAAATTTCATCATTTTCTATTAAAGCTAAGTCTATTATCAATTCATTACCATAAAAACTTTCAACTAATAAAATATAATTTATATCACTTTCTAGTGCATAATCTATTTCATTTTCAAAAAGTATAGCTTGTGCACATAATTTTTCCCATATTCTTTACATATTATTGTTTTTAAGTCATTTGGTAAAGTAAATTTCCAAATACATCTTAGTTTTTCATAAAAATCTTTCTCTTTATTTTCAATATTATCAAAATAAGTTATATCTATTTCTTTTATTTTTATAACTATTTCTTTTTCTTTTTCTTTTATACTAAATTCAGCAATACTCATTCTGTTTAAATTTATAATCTATTTTTTAAATATGTTGTTAAGTCCTTTACTTGGTTTGAAAGTTTATCAATATCGTTTTCTTCAATTTTTTCAGGTTCATAAAATCTAAGTGGTTTTGGTATTTGATTTTTTCTTAACTTTAAAAATTTTGATTTATTCATAAAAGTTCCTAGCTCAGTTATTTCATTTTTCTTTGGATAATAAATTTTTCCTATATCTTCAAAAAGACTTGGAATATCAATTCTATTATTATTTCTAAAGGTAATACTATGGTGAGAATTAGTTAATGCATAATTAACACAATAAGTGATTGAAAATATTTTATCTCCTGATCTCTTTAAATTTCCTCTAAGGAATTTGTGTTCAAGAGTTAAAGTTTGCTCTAATCTTTGAGTATTTAAAGGTATTCCAATATTTGGATGTGTTTCAAATTTTAGTTTACCATAAGCTAAATTTCCTTCTACTACTCCAAGTATTTTATCTACTGGGTATGTAATTCTATCATCTTTTAATATTAGTTCTACTGGAGAATTTATTCCTTCTTGAAAATTTGCTTTGATTAATACTTGAACTGCTCCTATATGAATATATCCTATTTTATTTCTATGTTCATCTTTCTTTATATTTTTCTTGAGTTCCATAAGTTTCTTTTTATTTAATAATTGTATATAGGTATGTCCTTGGGCATGTGCTATATCAGTTGGTGTTTCATTAATTATTTTACCATAATATATAATATTATCCTTTTGGTTAAATCTTTTTATTATTCCTCCAATTCTATCCTTTCCCTTCATATTTGCATCCTTACTTAAATCTAAGTCTTCCTTTTGTATTTTTTGAAATAAGGTTGAATCTATTAAAATACTTCCTTCGTAATTTCCATCTTCTTCAGTAATATGTAAATGTTCTATATCATTTACTATTTCTTTTTCCATTTTTGTTATGCTAGACATATAAGAAAATTATAACACTTAATAAAAGTAAGTAAATAAAGAAATTATACCTGATCATGATTTCTTCTGAAATTTTGGTCCACCGCTGCTTCCGTAAGTTTATGTGAGATAGTTGATTAATAGATATATATGTTGTGTAATTTAATTGAATGATTCTTGAATAAGTAGAAACATGGTTTTATTGATATAAGTTTATGTTACAACAATGCACACAAAAGGTGCCAAGCTAAATCCTAAAGGATTAGCATATGTTTCTAAAGAGAAACTTACACAAAGGTTGTTTTCTACAACTTGTCTCTTCCCATTGTAGAAGCACTTATTTATAGTCCTAAACACACATTATACTATTATTTTCTATTCACAATAATGCATAGTACTATTCATCTATAGTACTACTTATTTAAGACACTTAAATACTACATGACAAATGACTTTACTTTTTATCTAATTCATGACTCTATTATTGCTTCCCCTTATCCTCATCTTCATGACTATATTATTGCTTTTATTTATCCTCATCTACATGACTCTATTATTGCTCCCTCCTTGTCCTTATCCTTAAGACACATGGACTTTTCTAGACACTTGGTCACTTCCACGACATCTTTTTCTTGAAAACATCTTTCACATGCATGATTTTCACTCTTTTTTATACTTGAACATAACTCCTTAAGTACACATGGCTTATAATTCATTGTCTCTTTATTAAATGCGTATAATGGTTGCTCAAAAGAGATCAATAGATGGATATCTCTATCCTTTAGTGCTTTTCCACTTGTCTTGCTTAGTAGTAGGAGATTAGGTGCTTTGTACAATACTTTCACACATGAATTATTTCCAATAGCTTGACATTGAAAGAATATGCTTGAAAGTTGATTAGATAAAATTATATTCAAGTGATCATCATCATACATTTCTTCTTTTGAGTCATCTCTTAAAGGAAATTGATGATTACTTACTCCAATGAAGACAAAGTGCTTGGCTGGTTGATTCGTTGTAAAATCCGGATAGGCTGAATAAAATTTTAAATAAATATTTCTTTCTCCAGCAATATTCTTTTTAAAATTCTGGACTGATTATTTAAAATTATATGGGAAAAGATTAATTTCTTCCAGATTTTTACTTAGATAAAGGCATCCAATAAGTCAAAATTGGAACATATTAAATGTTAGTAACTGGGATGCTCCTGGGGTAATTATAGCTTTTACTCCAAAAAGCTTTCTATCCACCATATAGAAACAATTAGTATTTTCTTTCTCGGTCCAGTAAGTAAGTCTTTTTAAATTCTCCTTAATTTTTTCTTCAGAGAATTTAACCTGATTTTCATGCTCTTTTCGAGACATAATTGGCAAATTATCAAGAGAAGAAGGGATTCTTCCTAAGATTTTCATGGATGTTCTTTCTGGTGCATTATTCTTTGCTGTTTCTGAAAACGTTCTTGGGCCAAGATAAACCTCTTTTCTTGATTTTTCTAATTCCCTATGATCATTCATTGCCTTTTCAGCTTCTTCTTTGGTGGCATACCCTTTATAAGTAACTCCTGAGATTTTTGTACAACGAGGGTTTGATTTATACCATTCATCATAAATTCCTGGAAATGGTCCGTTAAATACTGCATACCATTTCTTAGGTTCTTTTAATTTAATCTCTTCAAGTGGATTCTTTATTCTAAGTTGAGATTTTATAATTTCTATTTCCTTCTCGATTAATTCCACTTCCTTTCTAATAAGTTCTCGCTCTTTTATTTTGTGAATTCTTAGTGCTTCTTTTAACTCCAATTGTTGTTTCAAGATTTCTTCTGAGATTCGTTCCATTCTTTAGAAAGTATATCTGCAAGTACGTTCTTTTCGCCTTTAATGTGAGTAATTGAGTAATTATATTCAGCTAATTTCATTTGCCATCTTATAAGTCTCCCTTTCTTGTAAGTTCCTTTATGATTAATATTTTTGAAACCTGCATCATAAGTAGAATCGATTCTAACAATAAATTCTTTATCAAGAACATAAATTCGATGTTTTTTTAACATCCGAATTAATGCTAATGTTTCTTTTTCATGAGTAGGATAACTAATTTCACTGTCTGAAAAGGTTCCAGACATATATCTGCATAGTAATTCTTTCTTTTGGCCAGGGGGCTTAGCCTTCATAACACTTCCCCAACATTCATTTGATGCGTCAGTTTCAATAATAATTAGATCATCATCTGATGGGTGATATAATTAAGGAAGATCTCAACATAAATATTTCAATTTAGTAATAAGTATTTCGCCTTCTTTGGTCCATGACCAAATAGCATCCTTTTTAAGTTTTTGTTGAAGTAATTTTCTTTCAGCTGCAAGATTTTTAATAAAACCTTCATTTGAAATATATGTTAGTAATCCAAGAAATCTTTGTAATTCCTTTTTGTATTTTATTTTAGTGGGAAAATTTTGAAGTTTTTCTAATACATGTTTTTGCATTATTATTTTCCCTTTTTCAATTTCTAATCCTAAATAATTGATTTTATTTTGAGCTACTATAGCTTTTTTCTTACTTAATACCACTCCATGTTCTAAACACCTATTAAGTACTAATTCTACCTTTTTAAAGTGATCATCTATATCCTTATTTGATAAAACTAGTATATCATTAATATAAATAAGAAAAAAATCTTTGAATTCTTTAAGGATAGAGTCCATCCTGCGTTGAAAAATATCTGGTGATTGTTTCATTCCCATTGGAAGAACATTCCATTCATATTGACCTTGAGGGCAACTAAATGCTGTTAAAGCTTTAGATTCTTCTGACAATCTTATATGATAATTTCCAGATTTACAATCAAAAGTACTAAATCAATTCATATTTCTAACTCTTTCGATAATTAAATCCTTTCTTGGAAGAAAATACGCATCACCTTCCATAGCATCATTTATTTGTTTATAATTAATTACCATCCTTCTCTTTCCTCTTTTAATCTCATTATGATTTTAAACATAAAATGTTGGTGCTAAATGTTTACTTTTTGATGGTCTTATTAATCCTTTTTCACACATTTGCTTAATATCTTCAGCAAATTCATCTCTATCTTGTTTTGTGTATATCATGGGTTTACATTTAATTTCTTTTGTTGGGTCTTTTAGTTTCAATTCAACTAGTTCCATGTTTTTATTATTAATTTTAGGATCTAGCGGGTTTTCACTACACACTTTATCTAATAGTTCTTCAATATGTATTGGGATTTTTCTTCCTGGTTCTAAATTAATTAATGCATAATGCATTTTTCTACAAACTAAATCTATAATTTCACCACGTTTTAGTCTGGAGAGCTCTGATTGTTTTCTTGAATAAATTGTTTGTGAGGAATGAATAATAGGGATATCTATAATTTCTTTTAGTTGTTTTCCTTTAATATATAGAGCCTTAATCGATATACACTCTAAGTATTGGCAAAAGGGTGCATATAATCGTAAGAAATTATTTCCTATTATTATATCTAACCCTGTTTCTTGTTGATATATTGTAGGTACTATGAATAATTTATTTTCAATATTTAAAGTAATTCTTGTAGCTACCCAATTTAGTGGGTGTATTGAGCCATCTGCTATTTGGATCTTTAATGGTTTTTTAATCTTTTCCATTTACTAAATAATACTTTGATTGCTATACAAATACTTGCTCCTGTATCAATATAAGCTTCAGTCTCTTTGTTTTCTTTTTCAATTCTAATTTTGATATATGTACTATTCAGATTCTATTTCTTCTGAAGATAATTCATCCTCTATATATTCATATACACTACAGTCAAAATCACTTAGTTGATCTTCTAATGGTTCTAAATTATATATTTTATATACTTTCTTTATCAATGCAATCGGACCCAGTCTAACGTATGACTCGTCCTAAAGTACAGCCTAACGTACGGCTTACTTATCCATACATTTATCAATGCAAATTGGATCCGGTCTAACGTACGACCCATCCTACCACCTAACGTACGGCTTTCCAGACATCTATCGATGCAAACTGGACCCAGTCTAGCGTATGACTCGTCCTAAAAGTATAGTCTAACGCACGACTTACTTTGACACTTATCAATACAGTGGATTCAGTCTAACGTACGATTCATCCTAAGTATATCCTTCAGATACAGTCTAACGTACGACGTATTCTGACTCTCAAGTCTATCAAGCTGGATGGCATCTTTAAGCCCATCTCAATCAAGTCTCTCAATATCCTGGTGGCATCTCTAAGCCCATCCCCGATGGTGCAAATTTCTGGGTACTATATTGTTCAATCCTCTTCCACCCTCAGATACCAAATGGGACATAAACCATTCTACATCCTCAGGTTTAAGAAGATTGAACAGGGGCAGCTGTCATACCCCAAAATTTGCACCCTCACTTTTAAAGACAAAAATCTTCAAATGCAAAAATAATTGAAGAGGACACCCTAAACTTTCCAACAAATTCAAAATTATTCCCAAATAATGAAAATTGAAAAAATTATGGCTGGTGAAAGTTGGGAAATTTTGAGTCGGTGCATAAAGTCCAAATTGAGCAAATTCATTATTGGGCCACAGTTTTAATCCAATAACCCCTTAAATTGTTTTATTTCAATTGTTTTGATTTATTCATTTAAATAATTCAAAATAAGGAAAATAAAATAAATTAAGCTCTTAGTGAGGTCCAAGCCCATCTTCCTTTTAACCTAATGTTTTCTTATAAATAACTAACAACCCTTATTTTTAACCATTCACCTCTACCAAATTCTCCATTCCCATACACTAACAATCAACAACTCTCATAATTTTACACCCATCCACAAAAAAAACCTTTACCATTGTTTTTGACTGTTACGAATAATCTTCCGTCACTCAAATCCGTTTGAAGCAGAGTATAAATTTTCCAGCCTATCAGCCGAATTCTGAAACTATTGTTTCGATTTGCTCAGAATTTTTTCCAAAAGTTCAAAAAAAAAAATCGAGGAACAATACTCCTATAGAATAGAATTCTAAAGGAGTTCGACGCTCAAAATCGCAAATTCCTTGTTTTTCTATTTTATTTGATTTAATTTTTATTTTCATATTTTCGAAAAAATCTCAAAAAATTTGTAGCTTCGTTTTCTTATTTTATTTGATTTATAATTATGTTTTTATATTTTTTTGATTTTATTTTGATCACTTTTCTATTTTTCTATTTGTTTTCTTAACCGTAATATTGCAGTAGTTTATGAACAAGTTTCCTATGGATTGACCAAGTGGAAGGAGCTTTATCTCTTGACCTCAAGGGATACCCCAAATGTTTTTTTGGCCAAAAACTTTTTGGCTTTTGGCAAAATCAAGGTTATTCGTATTTGGCCAAAAACCTTTTGGTATTTGGCCAAATCAGATTATTTGTAATTTTGACCATAACTTAGTTTTCTAAACCCCAATTCTTTTCTTGTGTTGTTGTTATTATTATTATTATTATTATTATTATTATTATTATTATTATTATTATTATTATTATTATTATTATTATTATTATTATTATTATCTTTATTATTAACATTATTACTATCCTTTTTGTAGGTACTTCCTTCGGCCATTAACCTTATTTTGGCCAAACACTTTGTTGGCCACTTTCCCATGATGCACCCTCAAGGATTGCCACATCAAATCTCAGCATCTTCCTTTGGTTCTATTTTCTTCCTTTTTTCTTTTCCTTTAATAAACCCTCTTTTATTATTAATATTTAATTAAAAACAAAAACCTTAAATTTCCCCCCTTAGGTAGATGTTGTCCGTTTTCATGAATTAGGGTTAGGGTTTTATTTTTAGGCTAATAATTATTTTTAGGCTAATTAATTTAATTTTAGGATTTACTAACTTTTTTTTATAATTTTAATTAATTTAGCCAAATTAAATTTTCTCCCTTAGGTAGATGTTGTCCATTTTCATGAATTAGGGTTATAGGTTTTATTTTTAGGCTAATAATTATTTTTAGGCTAATAATTATTTTTATGATTTATTAACCTTCTTTTTATAATTTTAATTAATTTAGCCAAATTAGGTTTTTAACCTTAGGTAGGTATCATCCATTAACTCAGAGTCGTTTTTTTAAAACCTTTTATTTTTATTTTTAATTTTATTTATTTTCTTCAAAAACATTTACTAAAAAAATCAGGGTTTACCCTCTTTTCAAAACTTTTTGTTTGCCTTATACCATTTGCCTTGCCTTATTTATTCTATTAGCTGTGGTTAACTTGTTCCCCCATTTGGGGTTTGCCTTTGTTACATTTGCCTAATTTTGTATCTGCCCCAAAGCCTTGTAATAGCTTAGGGTTTCTATTTTTGCCTCTATATTTGCTTGCAGGTGTTTATTGTAATAGTTTAGGTTTTCTTTTCCGCCTTTATTTTTCTGCCCACAGGTGTTTATTGTAATAGTTTAGGTTTTCTTTTCCGCCTTTATTTTTCTGCCCACAGGTGTTTATTGTAATAGCGTAGGAATTTATATTCTTTGCCTTTAATTTCTGTATGATATTAACTGCGTGGTTAGTAATCCTAGGGAGTGCAAGCCTGTTAATTGAATTAGCATCACTAATTTATAAGATAAATATTCGAATTTAACCACGTGATTGTTGCCTTGTTGCCTGTTGCCTTTTAATTACAATTCTAAAATAGTCAAGTCCCTAGATACCGAGGATACCTAAGCAAAACAAATGTTACTCTCAATTCATCATCATAAGATCTTGTCCCTCGAAGTTGCCTCGGTAAATAATGATTGTCCCATTGCTAAGGTATCCTCGCCTGTTGCCTAAATGACTATTCTATCCTTCCCTAAAGACTACCTACCCTCTTTATGGTAGGGACAATTTTATGGTGAACGATATTTCCTCGATGATCCTTAACATCCAATGAAAAGACTTCTTACCCTCTTATGGTATGGATAGCCCTTTCAAACTGAAAAGCTAAAAGAATAATTTTTCTAACTTAGGGTAGGTGCTCCTGATTGCTTGTTTATTCAAATTCAAATTCAAATTCAAATTCAAAATTCAAAATCTTTTCCCACATCTTTTCAAAGAATCTTTTCAACAAAGGCTACACTTATTTACAAGCTAAAGTCCTTATTCAAAAGTCTTTTCCTATTCACACACTACACTTCAAACATTTTGAAAACAAAGTGAGCTAAGCAATTAAGAGCCCATGGATAACCATGGATACAAAGGGTGCTTACACCTTCCCTTTGTATAACCTACCCCCCGAACTCAAAATCTTTTTAAAAGGTCTTTTCATGTTCTTTTAGCCTTTCTATACATTGGATAAAATAAAAGTCGGTGGCGACTCTTGCTATCCGCAACATTTCAAAAAAGTCAGTTCTCCCACCGTATTACAGAACTAGCGACTCTGCTGGGGATTTACTTTAAAAAGAGGGGTTACCTTAAAGTTTAGGATTCACTTAAATTTTTTCACTTGTTTGACTTGATTACTTTATTTTTAAAGACTGTTTTGGGTATTCTGTTGTGTGAAAGATCCTACACTGGATCTAGTGTACCTTAGGTATGTGGCAATAGACCAAAGAGACTGTACGGCTTGGCCCGATATGGTTGATCTGGTGGCCACCGTTAGTGTGACACTTTGGTTTGTCCTGATGGCCCTTGAACATGATCGAGGAGACATTTGGCTGCCGCGTGGTGTCATTAAGCACTAATTTTCCCTTAGAACCCTAGATGAACTTGACTTTGGCCTATTAGGAAGTAGCAAGATGGCTGGCTTTGGATTTTTGACTGAAGCTGGTTGATACTCAATGCTACACTCATTGAGATCAATCTTTCAAGATGTTTTCGGTCAACCGTTCGAGTGTTGACTGAGATAATACTTTTGAGAACGATCCGTGATATGAGATTCCCTAGAACCCGATCTTTATCTAGGACAGGTTGAACCAACTAAACTTCAGTGGGGAGGGTATATAACTTTGAACTTCATGCAAGCCTTTAAACCTAAGGACACTTGTGTGACTTGTTTGTTGCTTGTGTGTGCTACTAACCCTTCGATTTCCTTGCAGGAATTGTTTGTAGGACTCACCCGTCCTTGTTACCTTATGTTTTGCCTGATGCATTACATCCGTATGACATCATGACATCATAACATAGCATGTTAATTAACCCTTTCAAGGATCTTAGGGATTTAGGGCGCACGATTGCAGGTGCTAATTATCAAGGACTGAACTCTTATCTAGGGGAAAGAGGATTTATTTTCTGCTAGCCATATACCTTCTAGTTAAAAGACACGATACCTATCAAGGGGCAAGAGGATTTATTTTCCTCTAGCCATGTACCTTCAAATTCAGAGGTATCCCGAATCAGAGGCGATGAACCACTCGATATGGTGAGCTTGATTCCCATAGAAGAACATCCAAGAATCAAATTTCTTCAAAAAAAGATGCGATCAAATCACTCTCTAATGTTGCTAACTAAATTCCTATAGATCCTTGAAAATTTTGCATTTGCATTCATAACATCGCATAACAGATTTCCACAGCATGTTTTTCATTCTCTCGCTGTTTATTTCAGCATCATGAATCCTGAGCAATCTGTTAGGAATCTTCAGGCTCAGAACAACCAGTTCCAAGAGATGATCCTTAACTTGTCCAAGGGGCAAGAAGAATTGAAGGCACTTCTGATCAAGAAGAAGAAGGATCAACATATGCAACAAGGTAATCGAAAATCCAAACCTAAGCGCTCATCTACTCCATTGCACATGCTGTTATCTCAAGTTCTGCAACAACTGCTCAATCAAAATTTGATAACATTATTGCCTCCGTATTCAGTTCTTGCCAATCATGCTCCTGAGCACAAGTCTAATGCAAGATGTGCTTATCACTCGGACAGTCATGGTCATGATACCGAAGATTGTGGACCATTGAAGTATAGGATTCAAGACTTAATTGACGACAAGATCATTGACTTCAACTCACCTGAGAAGCCTCATATGGCTGATGCTATGTACAACCAGAAAGGTCGTAATGAGCGCAACCTACCTGATGGGGCAGTTCCACAACAACGAAGCAAGCCAGGTGCACCTAGGCGTCAGTTCACAAAGATCAATATGTCACTGGCTCAAGCATTGCAACATCTGTTGAAGGCAGGAATGATTACTGTGAGGGATCCTCCTCAACACATCAACACTTCCTCTGCTAAACACAATCCAAACGTGCGTTGTGCCTACCATTCCAATAGTCCCGGGCACGATACCAATAGTTGCTGGGCATTAAAGATCAAGATCCAAGACATGATCGATGCTGGTGAAATTGAGTTCAATCCTCCCAAGACTCCTGTGGCGATCACTACTCCTATGCCTAGCCATGACAAGACTGATTAATGCCTAGAAGGATGAACTCTTGGATCATTAGACTTAATTTCATGCACAATTTCTATCCTGTTTGTTTAAACATTCGACTTATGATAGACATCATCTGTTTTAATAATCATCATCAGTACATTGCATATGTTTGTCTTGAATAAATTATTTCGCTATCACTCTTTTCAATTTGTGTCTTTATTATACTTATGTTTTGTGATATTCAACTCCTGCTAAGCTGTAAGCCTTTTGAGGGAGGATGACGAAAACGATACCGCAATCTCATACATCATGCTTTTGAACAGACTATGCTGACGATGTACAGGCATTGTTTCAATTCCTAAACAGTGGAGATATAAGGACGTTAATCCCTCGTCAACCCCCTTTGAGCCTAAGAAGTAGAAGTTTTCTTTCTCATACAGATTAAAACCCTTAATTGTAACCTGGGGCAGGGTAGTTACTCAGTTAACTCAATTATACTAGCCGTTGTTTACACAAATAATGATGGGTTCCCGCAACCATTAAGTCAGGCAGTCAATATCCATCAAAAATAAAAAATTTGTTCAGTCAAAACCTATGAAGGAGACTTATCAAAAAGTGAATCATCCCGCTGACTGTAATATCGAAATAAACAGTCCAGGCAAAAGTTAGGGATAACAAAGTCAAAAAAGAGGTCACTACGAATCCTCAATGAAAGAAAATATTACAAAAAGGGATGACCGCCTGTCCAAATAAACTTCCAATACTTTAACCATCATCAAATGTCAATGTTACGGCTTCAAGACCTGCTAGAACTTAAATGCAAAGTTAACTGAGCATAGAATTGAAGAACATCACGAAGATTGGGATGGGTACAAATAAACTTTGATCCATTATCCTTTGTTTCTTAAACCGAGAACCAAGCCACGTTACAACCCTTGAAAGTCCTAACTGAAGCATGGTTAGTTCGAAAGCATACTGTTATCAAAAGGATATCCTAACTCCTTAAGGTTTGGCATAAACGCTGAGTTGATATCCCATTTTTACAAATATCACGCTCTTACATCTCATGTTTTAATGTTTTTCAAAAAACTCAAGACAAACATATGCATTGCATCTCATGAATTCATTATTAAACATATCCTGCTACATAATTTCAAATGTTAGCACCAGGAAGAATCTACAAAGGGTACGACTAATGGCTAAAAGTCATCCCGACAGACGAAACTATTTCAGCAGCAACATCTCTTATAACTGACTCAGTTGATTAGAAGTTAATGAATACAAGGGGCACGACATATTTTATCCAATCAATCTGGGGCAATCAGGTCAAGATTCAAAGAATCTCTCAGGAGCATCGAAAAATCAAGGGCGTTTTCCCAAGTCTATGAGTACTAGGGGAATCACCCATAGTATGTATCCCATAAGGTCCTCACGAGGCGAATCTCTTCAAAATCCCTACTAGCTGGGGAAAAGCTATGCAAAGGTTGTTTGACACCTCGATCAATACTCATTGTTATGTCCCAATTAATACATGTCCAAGAATGGCATTTGTTATAACCATCGGGGGGCAATGTTCAAAGCATCCACGCTTTCCCACAGAGCCGGTTTCACAAGATCATATCCCCACAAAGTAATCTTCAAGTAGCTATCTTCAATCCCTCCTCCAACAGGGTCTATTCATCTTTCTTATCCCCAGTCAGGGTGCATTAAAGATCGATCTTTCAAATTACTTCTTTCCCCAAGCAGAATTCAAAAATCCCCAGCTAAGTATCCTCGAGCATGAAGCGGGAGCTCCTATTCTCCACAAACAGTCAGGGATTTATTTTCTCCACCAGACACTGCTACAAATTACTGTCATCAATAACGACATTTTGCATCCATACATCATATACCTCACGGCATATGCATAACACTCTCATTCATTTCAAAAAGTTTATAATACATGCATCACGACATTGCATAAAATTAATGTTGCTTTTTCAGTCTATTCCTACAAATCAAGTGAACATTATCTTCTAGATATAGTGCAGAGATAATCAAGTCAATGATTTAATTCTGACACTCATTCAAGACAGAGATTTAGTTCTGACACTTAATTTTGGATATCTTCCAGAGATAGTTCAAAGATAATCAAGACAGAGATTTAATTCTGATACTTAATTTTGGATATCTTCCAGAGATAGTTCAGAGATAATCAAGACAGAGATTTAATTCTGATACTTAATTTTGGATATCTTCCAGAGATAGTTTAGAGATAATCAAGATAATGATTTAGTTCTGATACTTAGTTCCGGGTATTCTCCAGAGATAGTTCAGAGATAATCAAGATAGAGATTTAGTTCTGATACTTAGTTCCGGGTATTCTCCAGAGATAGTTCAGAGATAATCAAGACAATGATTTAGTTCTGATACTTAGTTCCGGTATTCTCTAGAGATAGTTCAGAGATAATCAAGAGACATTCAAAGATCTAATTCTATCATCACGAACGGTGTAGACACGGTCATCCTTCCAAGGTCTAATTCAGTTACTACGAACGGTGCTGACACGATCAAAATTCAAAGATATAATTCTATCATCACAAACGGTGAAGACATGATCATCTTTCCAAGATCTAATTTAGTTACTACGAACGGTGCTGACACGATCACTCTCCAACAAACACTTCTCAATACATCGAGCTCAGATATAGCCTAACGTACGACTCATTCTGGTATTTCTCAATACAAAGGATCCTGTCTAGCGTACGACTCATCCTAGGATACAACCTGATATACGGTGTATTATGTGAACTATCAACACAAGAGAACTGGTCTAACGAACGACCTATCCTACAGCCTAACGTACGACTTATCCAGACATTTATCAATGCAATCGGACCCAGTCTAACGTATGACTCGTCCTAAAGTACAGCCTAACGTACGACTTACTTATCCAGACATTTATCAATGCAAATTGGATCCGGTCTAACGTACGAACCATCCTACAGCCTAACGTACGACTTTCCAGACATCTATCGATGCAAATTGGACCCAGTCTAGCGTATGACTCGTCCTAAAAGTATAGCCTAACGCACGACTTACTTTGACACTTATCAATACAGTGGATTCAGTCTAACGTACGACTCATCCTAAGTATATCCTTCAGATACAGTCTAACGTACGACGTATTCTGACTCTCAAGTCTAGCAAGCTGGATGGCATCTTTAAGCCCATCTCAATCAAGTCTCTCAATATCCTGGTGGCATCTCTAAGCCCATCCCCGATGGTGCAAATTTATGGGTACTATATTGTTCAATCCTCTTCCACCCTCAGATACCAAATGGGACATAAACCATTCTACATCCTCAGGTTTAAGAAGATTGAACAGGGGCAGCTGTCATACCCCAAAATTTGCCCCCTCATTTTTAAAGACAAAAATCTTCAAATGCAAAAATAATTGAAGAGGACACCCTAAGCTTTCCAACAAATTCAAAATTATTCCCATATAATGAAAATTGAAAAAATTATGGCTGGTGAAAGTTGGGAAATTTTGAGTCGGTGCATAAAGTCCAAATTGAGCAAATTCATTATTGGGCCACAGTTTTAATCCAATCACCCCTTAAATTGTTTTATTTCAATTGTTTTGATTTATTCATTTAAATAATTCAAAATAAGGAAAATAAAATAAATTAAGCTCTTAGTGAGGTCCAAGCTCATCTTCCTTTTAACCTAATGTTTTCTTATAAATAACTAACAACCCTTATTTTTAACCATTTACCAACCATTCACCTCTGCCAAATTCTCCATTCCCATACACTAACAATCAACAACTCTCATAAATTTATACCCATCCACAAAAAAACCTTTACCATTGTTTCTGACTGTTACGAATAATCTTCCGTCACTCAAATCCGGTTGCGGCAGAGTGATAAATTTTCCAGCCTATCAGCCGAATTCTGAAACTATTGTTTCGATTTGCTCCGATTTTTTTCTAGAAGTTCAAAAAAAAATCGAGGAACAATACTCCTCGTTTTTCAATTTTATTTGATTTAATTTCTATTTTCATATTTTCGAAAAAATCTCAAAAAATTTGTAGCTTCGTTATCTTATTTGATTTGATTTATAATCAGGTTTTTATATTTTTTTGATTTTATTTTGATCACTTTTCTATTTTTCTATTTGTTTTCTTAACCGTAATATTGCAGTAGTTTATGAACAAGTTTCCTATCGATTGACCAAGTGGAAGGAGCTTTATCTCTTGACCTCAAGGGATACCCCAAATGTTTTTTTCGCCAAAAGCTTTTTGGCTTTTGGCCAAATCAAGGTTATTCGTATTTGGCCAAAAACCTTTTGGTATTTGGCCAAATCAGTTTATTTGTAATTTTGTCCATAATTTAATTTTCTAAACCCCAATTCTTTTCTGTTGTTGTTGTTGTTATTATTATTATTAATATTATTATTATTATTATTATTATTATTATTATTATTATTATCATCTTTACTATTAACATTATTACTATCCTTTTTGTAGGTACTTCCTTCGGCCATTAATCTTGTTTTGGCCAAACGCTTTGTTGGCCACTTTCCCATGATGCACCCTCAAGGATTGCCACATCAAATCTCAGCATCTTCCTTTGGTTCTATTTTCTTCCTTTTTTCTTTTCCTTTAATTTACCCTCTTTTATTATTAATATTTAATTAAAAACAAAAACCTTAAATTTTCCCCCTTAGGTAGATGTTGTCCGTTTTCATGAATTATGATGGGTTTTATTTTTAGGCTAATAATTATTTTTAGGCTAATAATTATTTTTAGGCTAATTAATTTAATTTTAGGATTTACTAACTTTTTTTATAATTTTAATTAATTTAGCCAAATTAAATTTTCTCCTTTAGGTAGATGTTGTCCATTTTCATGAATTAAGGTTAGGGTTTTATTTTTAGGCTAATAATTATTTTTAGGCTAGTTAATTTAATTTTAGGATTTATTAACCTTTTTTTTTTATAATTTTAATTAATTTAGCCAAATTAGGTTTTTAACCTTAGGTAGGTATCATCCGTTAACTCAAAGTCGTTTTTTTAAAACATTTTCTTTTTATTTTTAATTTTATTTATCTTCTTTCTTCAAAAATCTTTACTAAAAAAATCTGGGTTTATCCTCTTTTCAAAACTTTTTGTTTGCCTTATACCATTTGCCTTGCCTTATTTATTCTATTAGTTGTGGTTAACTTGTTCCCCCATTTGGGGTTTGCCATTGTTATATTTGCCTAATTTTGTATCTGCCCCAAAGTCTTGTAATAGCTTAGGGTTTCTATTTTTGCCTCTATATTTGCTTGCATGTGTATATTGTAATAGTTTAGGTTTTCTTTTCCGCCTTTATTTTTCTTCCCACAGGTGTTTATTGTAATAGTTTAGGTTTTTTTTTCCGCCTTTATTTTTCTGCCCACAGGTGTTTATTGTAATAGCGTAGGAATTTATATTCTCTGCCTTTAATTTCTGTATGATATTAACTGCGTGGTTAGTAATCCTAGGGAGTGCAAGCCTGTTAATTGAATTAGCATCACTAATTTACAAGATAAATATTTGAATTTAACCACGTGATTGTGCCACACACACACCTTTGGGGTAATCTGTCTTGTTGCCTTGTTGCCTATTGCCTTTTAATTACAATTCTAAAATAGTCAAGTCCCTCGATTTCGAGGATACCTAAGCAAAACAAATGTTACTCTCAGTTCATCATCATAAGATCTTGTCCCTCGAAGTTGCCTCGGTAAATAGTGATTGTCCCATTGCTAAGGTATCCTCGCCTTTTGCCTAAATGACTATTCTATCCTTCCCTAAAGACTACCTACCCTCTTTATGGTAGGGGCAGTTTTATGGTGAACGATATTTCCTCGATGACCCTTAACATCCAATGAAAAGACTTCTTACCCTCTTATGGTGTGGATAGCCCTTTCAAACTGAAAAGCTAAAAGAACAATTTTTCTAACTTAGGGTAGGTGCTCCTGATTGCTTGCTTTATTCAAATTCAAATTCAAATTCAAAATTCCAAAATCTTTTCCCACTTCTTTTCAAAGAATCTTTTCAAAAAAGGCTTCGCTTATTTACAAACTAAAGTCCTTTTTCAAAAGTCTTTTCCTATTCACACACTACACTTCAAACATTTTGAAAACAAAGTGAGCTAAGCAATTAAGAGCCCATGGATAACCATGGATACAAAGGGTGCTTTCACCTTCTCTTTGTATAACCTACCCCCCGAACTCAAAATTTTTTTAAAAGGTATTTTCCTATTCTTTTAGCCTTTCTATACATTGGATAAAATAAAATTCGGAGGCGACTCTGGCTATCCGCAACATTTCAAAAAAGTCAGTTCTCCCACCATATTACAGTTGGGTCTTTTAGTTTCAATTCAACTAGTTCCATGTTTTTATTATTAATGTTAGGATCTAGTCGGTTTTCACTATACACTTTATCTAATAGTTCTTCAATATGTATTGGGATTTTTCTTCCTGGTTCCAAATTAATTAATGCATAACACATTTTTCTACAAACTAAATCTATAATTTCACCACGTTTTAGTCTGGTCAGCTCTGATTGTTTTCTTGAATATATTGTTTGTGAGGAATGAATAATAGGGATATCTATAATTTCTTTTAGTTGTTTTCCTTTAATATATGGAGCCTTAATCGATATATACTCTAAGTATTGACAAAATGGTGCATATAATCGTAAGAAATTATTTCCTATTATTATATCTAACCCTGTTTCTTGTTGATATATTGTAGGTACTATGAATAATTTATTTTCAATATTTAAAGTAATTCTTGTAGCTACCCAATTTAGTGGGTGTATTGAGCCATCTGCTATTTGGATCTTTAATGGTTTCTCTAATCTTTTCCGTTTACTAAATAATGCTTTGGTTGCTATACAAATACTTGCTCCTGTATCTATATAAGCTTCAGTTTCTTTGTTTTCTTTTTCAATTTTAATTTTGATATATGTACTATTCAGATTCTGTTTCTTCTGAAGATAATTCATCCTCTATATATTCATATAGACTACAGTCAAAATCACTTAGTTCATCTTCTAATGGTTCTAAATTATATATTTTATATACTTTCTTTATTAGTTTGGATTTTTCTTTAAGATCTTTTTCTTTCTTTGTTGGACATTCATTGGCATGATGACCTTCTACATTGCATATGCAACATACGCATTTCTTTTTTCCTTTTGGACAATATTTTTTAGGTGTTTGTTTTCTCTTTCTAAAATACTTTCTTCTAGTATTTTTATAGGCCTTTTTTCTTGGATAAGTTTTTCTTTATTTATGTTTTCTTTTATAACTCTTTCTACTTCGTTGATTACAACCATGATTTCTTGGTTGATCTATTTCTGGTATATCACAACAAAGTGAGGTTCTACCTCTATTTAGTTGTTTAGCACTTGTACTCTTTATGCATTGTCGTCTTGATTCATTATATAAGATTTGAATAATTCCTCCTAAGCTATCACCTAATTCAATTGGTTGGGATTTTCATATATCTCTTATTTTTGCACTAAGTGGATATGGTAACTTGGATATAAAGACTCCTCTATATATTTCCCTAGTCTCATTATCTAATTCATAATAGTATTTTTTATACTCATAAATGAAACTATCTATTTCACACATATTACATATCTGCATATTAATTAGATGAATTTCTGCCTTTTCTCGCAAAAGTTTATTTACTTCTGTTTTATGTTAAAGAGTATTGTAGCCTATGAATTCTTTATATATTAATTCCATTATTAGTTTAGCAAATTGTTGATTATTTTCTACCATTCCTATATATTGATTCCATGTTTCATCGTTAATACTCGTTAAGAATTTCAGCACATTTTCTGTTGTTCTATAAGCTATTAAATTCTTGACATCCATTAGGTTTATCTTAGAAAATTTTTCATCGGTTGCTATAAGCATAATCATATCATTAGACCACCTTTGTAGTATATCCTCTGGATTTCTTACACAGTCTAAGTTTAATAATTGTTTAGATTTAGTTTCTTCATAATAAGGTTTAAATTCTTCTGCAACTTTTGTCCATTTTCCACTAGCCTTTGCATAACCTTTTTGATTCATAGTTTCATTTTCATAGTTTTCCCAAGAACTATGGGGATTCCAACTCTCTTCACGTTTTCTTTTTTGTTTAGAATTACTTGTTTCTCCTTTTTCCATAAATATTTCGTCTATATCTGATTCAGATCCTAATTCAGATCCTATTTCTGAAGAATTATAATTTAATATTTCTTCTTCATTCTCTTCCTTAGTTTCTATTTTTTTTTATTTTTTCTACTTGTTTATTTTCTTCTTCTATTATTTGTAGTTGTTCCATCAATTGTCTAATTTCTTCAATATCATTAGATCTTCTTAATGCTTCTATGTATTCAGTTTTTATCCCCTCCATGAAGATGATGGGTTTATTAACATAAATGTAGTTATAGATTCTTGTTTAACTACTTTTAGTTGGTTTACTTCTTTTGTTCTAACCACTACGCCAAATTTGGCTTTTAACAGCACACCTACGAAAGCGCTTTTGCCCAAAAGCGCTCTGGTAGGTTTGGCTAAAAACAAAATTAAAAATCACGCTAGAAAAGCGCTCTTATAGGGGGGGGGGGGGTAATGGAAGCGCTTTCTAAAAGCGCTCTTATAGGGGGTGGGTATGAAAGCGCTTTCTAAAAGCGCTCTTATAGGGGGTGGGTATGAAAGCGCTTTCTAAAAGCGCTCTTATAGGGGGTGGGTATGAAAGCGCTTTTGAAAGCGCTCTTATAGGGGGTGGGTATGAAAGCGCTTTTAGTAATAAAGCGCTGGTATAAAGGGGCATATGAAAGCGCTTCTGAAAAGCGCTCTGGTAGCCCTTTTTAAAATTTTCATAAAACTAAAACACGTTATTTTATTCAGAAACCCAAAACTCCTCCGTACATCTTCTTCTTCTTCCTCGCTCACGTACTCTCTGCTTCCTCGCTCTCACTCCCTCCGCCGTGGTCTCAGCCCCTCCTCCGTCCCTCCGTCGTCGTCTCAACTAGCCGCCGTCGTCGTCTTCTTGCTGCTTCTCTCAGAATCAAAGTCTTGTGGGATTTTAGGGTTTTTCTTGGTCAAAATCAAAGTCCAGTTCTGCTTCTGTTCAGGTAAAGTCTTCCCACTATTTTAAGAGCAAATTGTGAGAATACTTTGAAACATTTATGAGAGATAATGGTATAGTTTACTCTAAAAGTATGATATCAAGCAAATAGTTTCTGGTTCTGCTTCTGTTCATAATTTCTGTAATGTAGAAATTTGTTTTTGTGTTGCTATCTTATTTGATCCTGAAGTGATAATGGTATAGTTTACTCTAAAAGTATGATAGCAAGCAAATAGTTTTTTCTATGTATCTTTGGCTTATGATTCATCATAATGGTATAGTTTACCATGTACAATGTTTGACAAGTCTAATATATCTTATCAACAAATAATCATAGCCTGATATATCTTTGCCATTATATCCAAATCAAATCCCACTCTCCTTTGATTGTAAGTCAATTCCTTCACTATGCTTCTATTGCTTGCTTCTTCTTCTGGATACAGGCTCAACTCTCCATCACTCACATAAGTTAATTCTTCCGATTTCTCTAAATAACACGATATCACGATAGAGGACGGTTATTGTATTTTGAAAGTTAAAGAAGATGTTTGTTTTATTTAGCTAAATCTAAAGGGAGTTGAGTGTATTTTCCTCTTTATTTTGTTAGACATCAATGCTGCCCCGTTATGAAAATACATGCTAAATTGTTGTTTTCTCATGAGATATAATTGCTCCACCTTGATTTCTCCATTTGTATGACTCGACTATGATTTGTGGTCGTTTACACGACGTTGTTTTGACATGCGTAGTTGCTGTCCCGGTTTCTAAGTAGTTGTTAAACTTTGATTTACCTTGCGGTACTATGTATCTAGAATTGCTATAACATCTGGGTTATGATTATTTTTCAGGGGATATTAAAGATTTTTTAAAAGAATATCACTAGAGACATCAGATTAGCTTACGGTGTGTGGTTCCAGAAGTTTCTGAATTTCTCTAAAGGTAATTAGTTATTCTTTTGCTAATATAAAAATGTATGTCAAAATAATATTAATCTATTCTTAATCATTGTAGTTTGTGCTACAGTTTGCATATAGTTCCTTCACTTTTATGATATTTGTATTTAACTGCATCGTGTGTGTGTGTGTTTAATTTTACAGTTACTTTGATGTCTCTGGTTTCTACTTGTACAACGCCGATTCAAACCTACCCATCTCCCACATAAAGTCTAACTCAGGTTACTATTCCTTTCTTCTTGCTTATAGTTTGTTATTTTCTGCTTATAGTTTATTGTTGCTTGCTATCAACCCTATAAGAGAAGTCGTGTATTATCTGAATTCGGTAAATGGTGACTGAACCAATTATCCGGCTATGAAGGAAATCGTTGATTTGTAAGTGGGATCGTTCTAAATATTCGTGTATATTTATATATTTACTTATTTGTGGGATTGATCTAAACATATACTTTTATATATTTGTTTATTAGATCAATACAAGTGTTCCGAAGTCAACGGGACGCACAGGTATCCCGGACTAAATCAAACAACATTACTTGGATCAAAGTGCAGGTACATTATTTTTCACAATTTTGCTTATAATATTTATGCTACTTGATAAAACAAGACAACTATAAAATCTTATTTTTTTTTCTATGTAGTGTCCGCAACAGCGAAACAGTTCAGATTGCGGATACTTTGTTTTGAGGTTTATGAAAGAAATCCTTCAGGCGAATCAATTAGAGATTCCGCTCACGGTATGAATTTATAACTTAAGATAATTTCATATAATTTATTACATTTAACTAAATATATCATTCATATTATGTTTTTGTTTTGTAGTACCTTGACGAATTCCGTGCTGCTGGGTACCCGAGACTTAAGTTGGAAGAAATCAAAGAGGATTTGTGTCACTTTTATATTAAGCAATTTTTCATGTAGGATTTGTGTCGATTTCAACTATAATATTATTGATGTTGTAATGATGTATATATATATAATTTTGGATATTATAATGGTATTACATTAGTATATATATTGTCTTACTGATGGCTGAAATTATATCGTCGAAAATATATTACAGGTCGAAAATATTACAGGTTGAAAACATATTACAGGTCGAAAATATTACAGGTCGACTGGGAGGATTAAATTATAGGCTGCACATTAAAATACCTCATTTAGCAACGACAGCGCTTTTAAAAAGCGCTCTTAAAGATCCACCTACAAAAGCGCTTCTAAGTAAAAGCGCTGCCAAAGATTAATAAAAAAGCATAAAAAATAAAAAAACGCAACATACGAAAGCGCTTTTGGAAAAGCGCTCTTATAGGGGGGGCTACAAGAGCGCTTTTTCCAGGAAAGCACTCTTATAGGGGGGCCTACCAGAGCGCTTTTTCCAGAAAAGCGCTCTTATAGAGGGGGCCTACCAGAGCGCTTTCTGAAGCGTTTTTGTTACCTACGCCAGCGCTGGCTTTCACAGCGCTTTTAAGCGCTTTTAAAGCCCATAAAAAGCGCTTTTAAAGCCCCAGCGTGTTGTAGTGAACTAATATTTCTTCTAAATCTTTTATTGTTATACTTCTATTACTTTCTTCATGTTTTAACAAGGTTTCTAATTGATAAAGAATTTTCCTAATTTTTTGAATATTTATATCTTCATCAATTTCTTTATCTCTATTAATTTCATCAAGGGTTTCATGTATATTTTTATTTCATTAAGACAATTTTTTATTTTATTAAAGATATAATCTGCAATTCTATTGGTATTTTCTGTTAATAATATAATTTTTTATTTATTTCATTTATTGTGTTATTTAAATCTTTATACATCACATCAATTTCTTCAGATAATGACATTATTTTAAATTTCCGTGGCTATTTCAACTTTTTCTAGAAGTGTAGTATTGCGGGTCGTATAGGTATCCGGATCCGAATGCTTTTATAGTATTCCGGGTCGTATAGGTATCCGAATCCGAATGCTTTTACACAACTAAAATAAGTCATGATAGTGCTAAACTCGTAGAAGTTACAATTGGGATGTGTAATTTTCCCTATACCCGACCACCTCCAAACAAGAACTTTACAACTCCATATAAGATCATGAGCATTGCAAGGAGAATTGTTGAAAATAATTTCATTCCTACTCAACCACAAACTCCATATAATGGCCAACCAAACAACACCCTCCTTTCCTTTTTTAACTTTCTTTTGATGACAAAAAGAACTCCAAACCCAAAAACTTTCTCTAAAATCCATAGGGTTACAATAGTCCATACCTATCCACCCCGCCATTTCTTTCCAAACCTTACCGGAATGCCGACACATCATAAAAGAATGAGAAGGAGATTCACTAACCTCATCACAAAAAACACACCTGAGATTCGAGGAAGCTAGAAGAATTTCCCTTTTTCAAAAGCGAATCTCTAGTAGTAATCTTGTTCTTAAAACATTTCCAACCGAAGGCTTTGACTTTGTTAGGAACCTCCACTTCCATAAATTGGAATAAACAAAATCAAAACGGTTAGGCGGACCAAACGGAATGGAACAAAAGCGGATCTCGCGATAACAAGAAGCAACGGTGAAGAGACCATCGACTTTCGGAAGCCAAGAAGCCGAATCCGGGGCTGCTTGCAGCAAGGCTGCCGCTGGCAGCAGCTGAATGAGGCGGATCAGATCTGATTCAGCCCCCGGAACAGCCGTGATAGGCACTCCGAAATCACCCCAATGCCACTCGTCAATTATTCATCCGCCCATTCCGGCAATGGAGACTTCCTACAAAAGAGATAAAGCAAACAAATCCGGAAAAAAGTCTTTAATAATTCCCTCTTCCACATCAATTTCTTCAGATACTGACATTATTTTAAATTTCCATGGCTTTTTCAACTTTTTCTAGTAGTGTATGCTACGGCCACCCGAAGTAGCTCTCTAGATTTTGTATGGAGAAAAATCTTTTGTTTTCAAAACTTTGTCGCATTTTGTTCCTCTCGACCCCTCTTTTGCCCAAGACACTCGTTTTAGCTTGAAATAAGTGAAAACACGTAAACACACATAAAACGAGATAAAAGAAGAATGATTTAAAGGACAAAGCGAAAGAAAAAACAACTAACAAACCGATGCAAAAACCACTTCTTATTAGACGATAGGAATGTTCTAGAGGGGGGTGAATAGACCACCTTTTTCCGACTTAAGAAAATTTTAGCTTTTGAAACGTGACTTCCCTGAATCACTTAATCGTCTCCGAGCGATCGCGTTATAGGGGACCGGATATGTGCACTAAGTCGAACGGATGAAAAACGGCGAATTATGAATTACATTTTAACGAATTTATCAATTAAGTCAATTACACGCTTAATAGAATATTACTCACAATGAATGTTTATACCAAAATTTGAACAAAAATTGATTGAGTAATTTTATCGAACACTTGGTGATCGATATTTACCGAACCTTAATTTTTGCTCAATAATGGAAATTTAACAAAACGAATAGAAACAAGATAGAAGTAAGAACGATAAAGAACACGAGATTTGTTAAGGCAGTTCCTCTATCGTCCTCGCAGGAGTACGTCTGTCCCTAATTTCAAATGAAATTAGGAAAGTTTTATTTGATTGCAAAATGTTTAACAAGGATAGAATTTACAAATCACCAACTACACACATGCAGTAAAATTGAATACAATTCGATCCTCCCCTTGATTCAAGTTGAGTCAAGTCAATGTCAATGATCTTCGTCGATCAAGACCCCGATCGATCCTTTTTCAATCCTCCGGTTGTAGCAAATTTGTTGAGCGGATCTTCAATCCCTCAATCCCTTATGCACGACTGAATTAATTACCAAAGCGAATCGATCGTCAAAAACCTTCGAACCAAATCTTTGTTGAAGAAGGAAAAAACCCTAAGGTTTTATACAAGAAACACCCTCAAAAATCTTCACTCGAACAAGATAAATGTCTAAACCGTCGAATCTCGAACAAGACAAATGTCTACCGTCGAACCTTATCAACACACGTTCCTTACTCCGATCGAAAAAGATGATTATGTGTGATTTTCGATCAATAAGCAAAAGGTTGAAGATGAGAAGAAGCTTGAGTATATCTTTCACGTTTCTTGTTGAAATTCTTGAGAATGATCAATTGGATATTTATACCACACACTTTGCATAGGCCAATTAAAACACAGCAAAAACCAGTATAAGAAGCGGTAGGTCGACCTGCTCCCTTGCATAGGTCGACCTGCTCCCTTGCATAGGTCGACCTATTGAGAAATTTGCACCTGAATATGAACTAAGTGTGACACTTGCGTCGACCTGAAGGATCGGCGTGCACATACCCGAGATTTCCTCAAAATGCCATGCGTCGACCTGAGCCATCAATGCGTCGACGCATTTTGTTCGTATACTGAATCCTTGAGTCACCAAGATTGGATGCGTTAACCTGAAGGGTCTGCATGCACATACCCGAGATTCCTCCAAAATCCCATGCGTCGACCTGAGGAGACAATGCGTCGACGCATTCTGCCTTTACATGAAATCCTTCACAAATGCTTGCAGTAGGTCGACCTATGGTACTTGTGAGTCGACCTATTGATGTCTTGTAGCCAAAAATGCTTGTCTTTGTTGCATCCATTTGATTTCTATGATTCCACTCTAATTGTAGCTAGTTCACAATGTTTTGATATCATGAAAACTACACAATTGCCCTCACAAACTCCCCCTTTTTGATGATGGCAAAACTTGTGAATTTTTGTCGAGGCATTGCGTAAAACAGAGTGCTTGCTCCCCCTTTCTACATGCTCCCCCTGTCTTGGTGCATGTGTTCGCTGTAGTGTGATAATTCACTGCATTTTCTGCCCCTTTGACAACATCAAAAAGAGACAAGCAATATTATACATACATGGTGGGATAATATCATGCAAGGTTGATCATTACCAAGCCCTTTTGCAATCATAATCACAAAGCAATCATTAACATAAAACAATGCTTAATGACAAAATTAAAAGGCAACATAACATAAATAACCAAACACACAATGAGCACATAGCTCAAATAATATTCTTACATAAACACATAGTACGGAAGAAATTTGTTCAGCATAATATAAAAATAAAAACACAAAAACACTTAAATTGTTCATGAAAATATGTAAATGGTTCATGCATGAAAAGAGGACACTAGGCATCATTATCTTCATTTCTCTCTTGATCCAGAGGTGGAGGTTGAGCTGCATGAACTTGAGGGAATGGATAGTGTTGCATAAAGGCGTTTGTGAAGGAAGAGAGTTGGTTGCTTTGAGCATCGATCATACCATAGAGTGTGTTGTACCGTTGCTCTTGAATTGAGGAATAGGCCGTAAATTGGGCACCTTGTTCAGTGACACGGGTGGTCAAGATACTAAGGCGCTCATTCATCAAATTTTGATTCTCAATTTGTTGGAGAAGCATAACCTCAAGCAAATTAGCAACATTAGAGCCAGCATTTCCAGCACCTACATTTTCATCTTCATCTTCACCTTCATTGTCTTCTCCTTCATCAATATTCATATCATCCTCATCTTCTCGGTTTAGGTCAGGATTGTTTCCCCTTAGAACAGCTCTATAGGTACCTGTGGCTTGATTGTAGTAGAATCCCATCATGTTCTAAGTTTTCTTGGTGAATTCTGTGAATACAAGATCACACTCACAAAGATGTTTTTGATTCATGGCAAACTCAACAAGCATACAAGCAACAAGGCACAAGCAGAAGAACTCAAAGAAAAGCAAGCATTGGTCACATATGACAGAGCAGGTCGACCTACTATGCATATAGGTCGACTCAACACAAGCAAAACAAGAAAAATGCAGAAAAGCAGCAGCTAGGTCGACCTACTGTCAACCCAAGTCGACCTAAAATGGAGAAAATTTCATACACTTCTGCTAGGTCGACCCACACATCAACTAGGTCGACCTAAACTGAAGAAATGTCCCAAAACGCATTTGAAGAGAATTCTGGTCGACCTACTTCCCTAACAGGTCGACCTAACTGGGAGCAAATATCATTCAAAGCTAATGCACCTCTGCTAGGTCGACCTAAGCACTACAAGAGGTCGACCTAATTGATCAAAAACACCAAAATTTCTGGTTTTCTCTGCTCCAACTGATAAGCTCTCATATATATTGTCCAAGGTTCATTATTGCTACTCAACACCAACAACTGAAAGATACACAAAGGCTTCTCATCTTCGTTCTTCGTCATCTCCAACACAATTACACATAATCATTCTTGTGTTGAGGGTTAGTGATCGAGTTCGATAATGTCCATGGAACGGAATTGAAGATTCCTAGTGGGTGAAGATTTGTGGGGTTTTTGGTGAATAAAATCCGAGGGTTTTGTCCTCCAAGATAGGTGAATTTTGGGGGTTTTTATCAAGAAGCTTCATCAAGGATCCAGCTGAGTGTGAAGATTGAAGAACAAGTGTTCGAGCAATTCAAGACACTGCAGAAAGGGATCAAAGTGAAGCTCTTGGAAGACCTTGATCTGGCTCAAGATTAAGGGGAAAGAAGATTCAAAGGATCGACAAATTTGGTTTATTGTTTATCGCTTTGTTATCTTCTTTGTATAAACTGCTTTCAACATTAATGAAAGATTTCCCAATTTCAGTTTGGAATTGGGGGCAGACGTAGTCGTAGCGAGGACAATCGACGAACTGCCTAAACAAATATCCTGTTCTTGTCGCTTTTATCTTTTCATTTAAGTTCTGTTCATATTTGGTTATAATTGCAAATTGATCAACGATTCGAGTGTTAAAATTGTGAATTAAGAACTTGTATAAACATCACAATTCATCACACATTGAATTACTATCAATTTGATCATTATCACCAAGTGTTTGTGTTTTTGCTTCTTTCACTATTACTGCATTGAAAACATCGTTCATCATATAAGAAGTTAATCGATTTTCATTAGAGCGACATATTGATTCTATAGGGTATTCTCTTATCGTTTATCTCAAGCTGTTTAGTGGTTTTAACACATATACAATCGTTTCAATAGTGGTCCGGAATAGACGCGAGTCGATTCAGAACCGCTTTCGCTTAAAGTTCAATTAATTCCGAAAAACTGTGAGAGATCTATTCACCCCCCTCTAGATCCTTAGGCCAGCGTCTAACAAGTGGCATCAAGAGCTCTGGTTTATTCCGTGCTACGTGAAACACTTATTGGAAAGATGGCTTCCGGACCTAAAGGGGCTCACAATAGAGCTCCAGTTTTCAACGGTGAAAACTATGGCTATTGGAAGGATTGTATGTGTGTCCACATCAATGCAATTGATAGGAACATCTGGACAGCTATTGTCAATGGTCCCTTTCAGATCACCATGACAAATGCAGCTGGTGCAGTTGTTCAAAAACCAGAAAATACTTGGGATGCTGAAGATGAAAAGAGATATGGATACGATTGGAAAGCGAGAAACATTCTAATCTCAGCTCTAGGAGTTGATGAATACTATCGCGTTTCCCATTATAGATCCGCTAAAGTTATGTGGGACACATTGCAAGTTGCCCACGAGGGAACGGATGATGTCAATTTAGCTAGAATCAATACGTTAACTCAAGAATTTGAACTCTTCCACATGGAAGATGGTGAATCCATCGAAAACATGCAGAAGAGATTCGTTCACTTGAAAAATCGTTTAAATTCTCTTGATAGACCTGTTTCCAATGCAGTTGCTACTAACAAAATCTTAAGATGTTTGAACAGGGAATGGCAACCCAAGGTTACAGCAATAAAGGAAGCAAATGATCTAAACACCTTAGACATTACCACTCTCTTTGGTAAACTAGAGGAACATGAACAACACCTTAAATGCCTTGACATGCATGAGAAAAGGGCAAAGAAAGAGAAGAACATGGAGAAAGAGGTAGAGAAGAAGTCAATAGCTCTAAAGGCTTCAAGTTCCAAGACCTCAAGACAAGAGCTAGAGGATAGTGATACAAGTGATGACGAAGACTCCGATGATGAGGAAATGGGACTGTTTGTGCGAAGATACAACAAATATCTAAAGAAAAATGGAGCAAAGCATTCTGACAAAGGCTTGATCAACTATAGAAAGCAATCAAACAAGTTCAAACAAGATGACAACAACAAAGGAAAAATCAAAGGCCCTTGCTTTAATTGTGGGAAAGCCGGTCACTACAAACCGGATTGTCCATATCTTAAGAAGGAAAAAGAGAAGAACCAAAGCAAAGGTCATAACAAATCTAAGAGAGCCTACATAGCATGGGAAAGTGATTCATCTAGTGAAAGCTCATCAAGCGATGAAGAAGAATAAGCAAACTTATGCCTTATGGCTCATCAACACAAGAAAAAGAAAGCTGTAAGTCATCTTAAACCTGAACTCATAGATAAGGTATCTCATTCTCAACTAAAACTTGCTTTTGAAGAATTACATAGAGATGCAATTGAAGCTTTCAAACTTTTGGCCTCAAATAAGAAAATCTTTTCATATCTTGAATCAAAAGTTGAGAAAACCGAAAAGGATATGGAAGCTTTAAAACAATCTATGCTAGCTAGACATTCAAAAGGATAAAGTTGAAATAGATCCTACATCATGGTTTGGTTGTGAGACATGTCACATTTGGCAAAAAGAAGTAAGAGATATAAAAACCAAACTAGACAAGGCTCTACAACCAAAAGTGACTTTTGCGGTTGATCCAAACAAGTTCAAAAGATCGTATACTCCTTTATATAGTAAATACACTTTTGTACCAAAAGTATCAACTAGCAAAACAGCATATTCTCATCATATTACCTGTCATTATTGTTGCAAAAAGGGTCATACCATTGAAAAATGCAAATTTAGGAGGATTTTAGTTCCTAAAGGAGTATTTCAATGGTTGCCCAAGTGCAACAAATTATGTACTCACTACCAAGGACCCAATGAAAATTGGGGACCTCCCTCTCTAAATTAATTTTGCAGGAAAAGTGTCTTGACATTGCCGAAAGGTTGTGGTTCCTTGATAGCGGATGTTCAAGACACATGACGGGAGACATATCTCTTTTCGTTGAGTTTCACGCAAAGAAAAAGGGGTATGTCACCTATGGAGATAACAATCGGGGAGCCATACTTGGTAAAGGAAGTGTAGGTAACCCCTCTACCACTACTATAACTGATGTACTGCTAGTAGAAGGCCTTAAGCATAATCTTTTAAGTATAAGTCAATTGTGCGACAAAGATTTTAAAGTAATGTTTACAAATTCTGGCTGCACAATAGAACATACTAAGAAAAGAGATATTATGTTTAACGACTTAAGAGTAAACAACATCTATATGCTAAACTTGGACGAGGTATCTAAGTCCAGTACCAAGTGTCTAGTTGCTCTAGGCGAAGACTCATGGCTTTGGCATAGACGTCTCGCCCACATAAATTTTGACTTACTTAATAAAGTTGTCACAAAAGATTTAGTAATCGGCTTACCTAAAATGAAGTTTTCAAAAGATCATCTATGTGATGCTTGTCAAAAGGGAAAGCAAACAAAAATCTCTTTTAAATCAAAGAACGTGGTTTCAACATCACGCCCTCTTGAACTACTTCACATGGATCTTTTTGGCCCTTCAAGGACTAAAAGCATAGGTGGAAACATCTATGGTTTTGTCATTGTCGATGATTACTCTAGATTTTGTTGGACAATCTTTCTACCTAGTAAGGATCAAACTTTTCCAGCTTTCACACAATTTGCAAGATTATGTCAAAATAAAATGAGCACCAAAATAGTTGCAATTCGAAGTGATCACGGTGGAGAGTTTGAAAACTATCTTTTTGAAAAATACTGTGATAAACATGGAATTGAGCATAACTTTTCAGCTCCTAGAACACCACAACAAAACGGTGTGGTTGAACGTAAAAATCGGGTTCTAGAGGAGTTAGCAAGAACAATGCTGAATGAGGGTAGTCTACCTAAGTATTTCTGGGCTGACGCGATTAGCACCGCATGTTATGTTTTGAATAGGATAATAATACGTCCTATACTGAACAAAACTCCCTATGAATTACTAAAAGGTAGAAAACTAAATGTATCTCATCTCCATGTATTCGGTTGCAAGTGTTTTGTCTTGAACAATGGTAAGGATAATCTTGGTAAATTCGATGCTAAAGCTGATGAGGGCATCTTCCTTGGTTACTCACAATCTAGCAAAGCATATCGGGTATATAATAAAAGATTACTTATAGTAGAAGAGTCAGTACACGTGTCTTTTGATGAATCTTATACAAAATATGTCGAGAAAGGTCTTTTGTTTAATGGTGCAGGTCCATCCACTGAAGAAATTGTCCAAGATAAGGAAGATGAGAATGAAAATATTGTAAAGAAAGATGCTGAGAAAGAGAAAGATGAGTCTCATGATGAAAATGAAAAGGAAAGCATCTCAAACAATGAAGAACTTCCTAAGGCCTGGACAAATGTGAAAGACCATCCAATTGACAACATAATAGGAGACATCTCAAAGGGCGTTACAACACGCTCAAAGATAAGTAACTTTTGTCATCATTTTGCTTTTGTTTCACAAGTTGAGCCGAAAAATGCTAAGGACGCATTACTTGATGAGCATTGGCTAATGGCCATGCAAGAAGAATTAAACCAATTTAAACGGAATGATGTTTGGGACTTAGTCCCTCATCCGGGAGATCATCAAGTAATAGGCACTAGATGAGTTTTTCGTAACAAACTTGATGAAAACGGCGTTATTACTAGAAACAAAGCTAGATTAGTTGCCCAAGGTTATAATCAAGAGGAAGGTATTGATTATGAAGAGACATACGCTCCTGTAGCACGTCTCGAAGCTATTCGTCTCTTACTTGCCTATGCGTGTTCTAAAGACTTCAAACTATTCCAAATGGATGTTAAAAGTGCCTTTCTAAATGGCTATATAAATGAAGAAGTCTATGTTGCTCAGCCACCCGGCTTTGAGAATTACATGTATCCAACTCATGTTTATAAGCTGAAACGTGCTCTATACGGTCTTAAACAAGCCCCTCGGGCTTGGTACGAACGTTTGAGCAAATTTCTTCTTAGTCAAGGGTACTCTAGGGGTAAAGTTGACACTACTCTCTTTATTAAAAGAAAAGATAAAGATGTTCTCTTAGTCCAAGTTTATGTAGATGATATTATATTTGGATCTACTAATGCAAAACTTGTCAAAGATTTTTCTAAGCTTATGCAGAGTGAATTTGAGATGAGTCTCATGGGTGAGCTAAATTTCTTCCTTGGCCTACAAATCAAGCAACTCAGTCATGGAACGTTTGTAAGTCAAACTAAATACTGTACAGAGCTGCTCAAAAGATTTGGAATGAGTAAAGCGAAGGAAATTGATACACCTATGGCAACAAATACTAACCTAGACAAAGATGAGAAAGGTAAAGAGGTTGACGTGAAATTGTACCGAGGTATGATAGGTTCACTATTGTATCTTACTGCCTCAAGACCAGACATTATGTTTAGTGTGTGTATGTGTGCAAGATATCAATCTTGTCCAAAAGAATCTCACTTAAAAGCTGTCAAAAGAATTCTGCGATATTTACGTGGAACTACTACATATGGCCTATGGTATCCAAAAGGAAATGATTGCTATTTGGTAGGATTCTCCGATTCAGATTTTGCTGGCTGCAAATCCGATAGTAAAGCACCAGTGGAACATGTCATCTATTCTCAAATTCATTGATAAGTTGGAATAGCAAGAAACAAGTATCGGTTGCATTATCTATTGCTGAGGCAGAATATGTAGCTGCTGGAAGCTGCTGTGCACAGATATGATGGCTCAAGCAACAACTTCTTGACTTTGGTATTAAGCTTGATCGTATACCTATCATGTGCGACAACACAAGTGCCATAAACTTGAGTAAAAATCCTGTCTTACACTCACGAACCAAGCATATTGAAATAAGGCATCACTTCCTAAGAGATCATATAGAGAAAGGAGACGTTACATTTGAACATGTAGAAAGCAAGAAGCAACTAGCTGACATCTTCACTAAACCTCTAGCAACGGAGCAATACTTCAACATTCGTAGGGAATTAGGGATATTAGATATCTCTAATTTGGGCTAATTACGTTTGTTTTTCTCTTAAAGTTATTCCTTTACTTTATATCTATATATTGGTTATTCTCAAGCTAACATTTCTCTTAGTGTAAAGGTAGTTCATTATCAAGCCAGGCATCATTCCACATTGACTAAAGGCTTCCACTAAACGGTGACACCTACACACTGAGAAGGCGGTAACGTGATTGTTGTTCACTTCCAAAAATATCATTGATGCTATAATATGCTATCAATTAACATGCTTATAGTGACTTCATACATATATCTCTCTTGCTCATGTATGTGTTTCATCCTTAATCATAGCATATCATATTCTAAACATACAAGCAAGTATCTAGACATAAATACATCTCATATAGAGCATTTTCACAAATTTTGGGAATTTAGGTCGACCTAGTCTGCCTTTGAGTCGACCTACACAAGTCATTTTTCAACATATCAGCCAAAATGCCCAGTTACGTCGACCTACCCTCCTTTTAGGTCGACCTAATCTGCAATATTTTAAAAGGCCTCTCTGTTAGGTCGACCCAGCCCTAAATTAGGTCGACCTACTGCTTCAAAAATTCCCAAATTTGGGTCTGTTGGTCGACCCGACCCATCCCCATACATACATAATCATTCCTCTTTTCATTCCCACTCATTCTCATATCATTGTGTACGGCCAACCCTAATTCCTCAAGTCCAAAGAGTGTCAAAGACCATCCCTCTCACACAAATCATCACCTAAAATGCCTCCAAAATCACGAAAGGGAAAGGAAATTGCCTCTGGTTCATCATCACAACCGGTAAGTGCTCTTGTTCATCCTGACTGTAGGGAAAATTTTGAGAAATGGCAGATGAAAAGGAAAATTGTTAAGCAATATACCTATGATCCAAATCTTGTCAAAAATATGCATATCCCCGATGTCGCTGCTTTGATTGAACATCAAAATATTCATCCCTTAGTGCAATGTGATACTCCGTACTGTGAAAATACCGTCAGGGCTTTCTATGCCGGATTTACAAAAGGGGATGGTTGTAATTTCCGATTCAAAATGGGCTCTAGGTCGCATGTTGTTGACAAACGGGCTTGGATTAGTATCTTTGGTCTCAAAATTGTAGGTGATGAATTCTGTATGGAAGACGGGGATGTACCGGGAAACTATGACCATGTGGCCTACATGAAATCCATCCTCAAAGACCCTTCCGTCTTTGACAAACCTAATGAAACAATAACAGTCGGTCATCTGAAGCGAGATCCTAGGCTCCTAAATTGGGTCATCTCAAGAATCATTCGACCAAGAGCAGGAGGGTACTCAAGAATTGAAAGGAATGAAGTTGCGCTCATGTATCTGCTGCAAAACAGAACACGTATACATTGGCCTTACTTCCTAGCTGCTAAGTTTCATGAGGTCCAACAGAAAACTACAGCCCTGTGTTATGGATCAATCATTCAAACAATTGTCAATCATTTTGGCATGCGGCTTGATCACTTACACTACATCAGCATACACCAATCTCAAGAATTCTCACAAACCACCTTGACTCTTATGGGATACCATTGGAATCCAGTTAGGAAAACCTACTATCTCATTCAAAAGGGAACCGGGAAGGTTATTTACAATTATGATGATCCCACGGAGTTTGGAAACAATGCAGATAATGAAGAAGAAGGACTTGATCAAGACAATGCAAATGATGATGATCACCACATGGAAGATGTTGCACAAGATACAGATGCAAATTGGAGATATGTTCCTCCACAACAAGAGGATATCCCTTGGGGATACACGGCTCCGCCTCCGCCGGATCAAACCAACATCATTTCCATGTTAGAGAATATGCAACTCCTACAACAACAACACTTCGACACACAACAGCTCCAATTCCAACAAATGCAACAGCTCCAACAAGATCGCTATGACGAACAACAACGACAGTATCAATCGTTGTACAGCTTGGTTCAAGACCACAAAAGCGATTTTGAGACTTTTGCCTCCAACTCGACTCTAAGACAGAATCAGTTTGAGGAAACGGCATTGCATCGTCATGCCAACATAAGCCAAAGCTTCAACACTCTCAATCTATCTGTGCTTGATTTGTTGGAACAAGTTGAAGAGGATCGTCCTCATACATTTCAAAGAGGACGAGGAAGAAGGGGCAGGCGTTAGGATGCATTCTCCATCATATCATCATATTATTGCATTTCATTTCATTATCATTATGTTATATTCTAACATATTGTCGTACTGTGCCTTGTTTGTTAATTTCTTGGATTATCATGTATGTTAAAGTGTACCTTTAAACATGTTTGGCTCTCATGTTATCACTATCTACCTTTTATCTATTATACTATGAATGCTAGCGTTTTATCTATGTTTCTCTCGTTACTCTCCTCTTCTGTTTTCTTGTATCTCTTTTGATGTTGTCAAAGGGGGAGATAGATGCTGAGTGTACGGGGGAGCTCAGCTGAGTGAATAGATGCTGAGTGTACGGGGGAGCTTTTACCACTTATTGCCAAAGATTCTACTACCGGTTTGCCATCATCAAAAAGGGGGAGTATGTGAATACAAGATCACACTCACAAAGATGTTTTTGATTCATGGCAAACTCAACAAGCATACAAGCAACAAGGCACAAGCAGAAGAACTCAAAGAAAAGCAAGCATTGGTCACATATGACAGAGCAGGTCGACCTACTATGCATATAGGTCGACTCAACACAAGCAAAACAAGAAAAATGCAGAAAAGCAGCAGCTAGGTCGACCTACTGTCAACCCAGGTCGACCTAAAATGGAGAAAATTTCATACACTTCTGCTAGGTCGACCCACACATCAACTAGGTCGACCTAAACTGAAGAAATGTCCCAAAACGCATTTGAAGAGAATTCTGGTCGATCTACTTCCCTAACAGGTCGACCTAACTGGGAGCAAATATCATTCAAAGCTAATGCACCTCTGCTAGGTCGACCTAAGCACTACAAGAGGTCGACCTAATTGATCAAAAACACCAAAATTTCTGGTTTTCTCTGCTCCAACTGATAAGCTCTCATATATATTGTCCAAGGTTCATTATTGCTACTCAACACCAACAACTGAAAGATACACAAAGGCTTCTCATCTTCGTTCTTCGTCATCTCCAACACAATTACACATAATCATTCTTGTGTTGTGGGTTAGTGATCGAGTTCGATAACGTCCATGGAACGGAATTGAAGATTCCTAGTGGGTGAAGATTTGTGGGGTTTTTGGTGAATAAAATCCAAGGGTTTTGTCCTCCAAGATAGGTGAATTTTGGGGGTTTTTATCAAGAAGCTTCATCAAGGATCCAGCTGAGTGTGAAGATTGAAGAACAAGTGTTCGAGCAATTCAAGACACTGCAGAAAGGGATCAAAGTGAAGCTCTTGGAAGACCTTGATCTGGCTCAAGATTAAGGGGAAAGAAGATTCAAAGGATCGACAAATTTGGTTTATTGTTTATCGCTTTGTTATCTTCTTTGTATAAACTGCTTTCAACATTAATGAAAGATTTCCCAATTTCAGTTTGGAATTGGGGGCAGACGTAGTCGTAGCGAGGACGATCGACGAACTGCCTAAACAAATATCGTGTTCTTGTCGCTTTTATCTTTTCATTTAAGTTCTGTTCATATTTGGTTATAATTGCAAATTGATCAACGATTCGAGTGTTAAAATTGTGAATTAAGAACTTGTATGAACATCACAATTCATCACACATTAAATTACTATCAATTTGATCATTATCACCAAGTGTTTGTGTTTTTGCTTCTTTCACTATTACTGCATTGCAAACATCGTTCATCATATAAGAAGTTAATCGATTTTCATTAGAGCGACATATTGATTCTATAGGGTATTCTCTTATCGTTTATCTCAAGCTGTTTAGTGGTTTTAACACATATACAATCGTTTCAATAGTGGTCCGGAATAGACGCGAGTCAATTCAGAACCGCTTTCGCTTAAAGTTCAATTAATTCCGAAAAACTGTGAGAGATCTATTCACCCCCCTCTAGATCCTTAGGCCAGCGTCTAACAAATTCTTGGTCGATTGAGATGGACTTCTTAGGAAGCCGTTGAGATGGAATATTTACCCTATTAAGCACCCATTGGATGAATGATGCATATCCAATAGCGGTGCCTCTTTCTGATTCCTTCAACTCAAACATCCGCTTCACTATAAAATGAGGCCAATTTACCGGAATTCTGCTCTTGATCAACCAAACCAGATACACTTCTTGTTGGTCAACACGAGAGTATCCACCTTGCTTAGGTCAGATGATTCGTGCCACAATCCACTACAGAATTCTATTAACTATGTTCAGTAGACCTGTAGTAGCCGTCCGAGGGAACAGATTGCTTTGAACAATATGGTCAGAATGAGGGCGCCTCAACATGTTGTTCAATGCAACATTATAGTCAAACTGAGCCAATATGTTGGTATCAGTTACCGTGACCGCATTCTCACTTAGCGGAAACAAACCGACATGCTTCCAAGTGTTGTCGGTGATGGCGTATGTAGTTGTACCCATCTGAAAATTGAAGGAACTGCCATGGAATTGTCCTTCCACCCCATTATAGAAAATCCGAACTAAATCCTCATTGTAATCATGATTTAACTCAAGAAAAGCACCTAATTTTTGAACTTCAAGCAAATCGATTACCTGTTGTGGATGAAGTCTACGCAAGGTTCCCGTAAATAGCATGAATTGCTTGATGACTTTTCTTTTGCTGAAGTGGGCTGAGTATGATTCAACAAGAGCATTGGGGATTAGAGAGAGAGCATCTTCCAGTTCAGGTTGTGGTTGAGAAGAGGAGTCCCCCCTGCTTGCTCTCTTTCTTGAGGATTTGTGGGAAGCCATTGTTGAATGATTGAGAGGAGTTTGATGGAGTATTAGATGGAGATGTTAGGGTTCTCTGGTGTAGAGGTCGACGACACAAGAAAGAAGAAGAGAGAATGATTTACCTTGAGTCCCCTTTTTAAATGTAACCTAATTTTGAAATTCTGCGAACGATGCGTCGACCTATGCAGGTCATGCGTCGACGCATTAGCCTCAGATTTTTAAAAAAATTCTTGGAATAGGTCGACTTACAGAAGGAGTAGGTCGACCTATGTTTTTCAAATTTCAAAATTTGGTTAGATGCAATGAATGTAATGAATGTATGTGTGTCACAACCAAATTATGCATAAAACATACACACTTATGAACAATTTGTAACTTTACCGTATTGATACATTATCAAGAAGTGGATCTAAGGTTGAAACGATATTACCTTTACGCATGGGAGATGGAGAAACATGCCCTCACATATCTTTGAATGAACACTTCAATATATTTGTGAGAACATAGATAATAATAGATAAAGCATATGCAACTACTCATAGTTGCAACCTATCCGATATATCAAGGACGCCAAGTTCCCTATGGATGTGAAAGAAGGGCTCGGTAGCTAGTGGTTTTGTAAAGATATCGGTAAGTTGATTTTTGCTATCAACATGCTCAAACACTACATCACCCTTCTCCACATGATCTCTAAAGAAATGGTGTCGAATTTCTATGTGTTTAGTGCGAGAGTGCAAGACCGGATTTTTGGTTAAATTTATAGCACTTGTGTTATCACAAAATATAGGAATATGATCAAGCTTGACATTGAAGTCAAGTAATTGTTGTTTGAGCCATAGTATTTGAGCACAACAATTACCGGCCGCCACATATTCCGCCTTGGCGGTTGACAAAGCAACGAACACTTGTTTCTTGCTATGCCAACTAACCAAGGAATTTGAAAAGAAATGACATGTGCCACTAGTGCTTTCCCTATCCAATTTTCAACCGGCAAAATCAGAATCAAAATATCCTACCAAAGAACAATCACTACCTTTGGAGAACCATAAGCCATGCTTAGTTGTACCAACAAGATACCTAAGTATGCGCTTAACGGCTTTTAAGTGAGACTCCTTAGGGCATGATTGGTATCTTGCACACATACAAACACTAAACATGATATCGGGATGAGAAGCGGTAAGGTAAAGTAGGGAACCGATCATACCTCTATACCTTTTTACATCAACCGGCTTACCATGTTCATCCCGATCAAGATTTACCGCGGTAGGCATAGGAGTGTCAATGGCCTTGGACTTTTCCATGTCAAAACGTTTGATAAGCTCTTGACAATACTTAGTTTGACTCACAAACGTGCCTTCTTTTAGTTGCTTTATTTGGAGTCCAAGGAAGTAGTTTAGTTCACCCATCATGCTCATCTGAAATTCTCCCTGCATAAGCTTAGAAAACTCCTTTTCAAGAGTCATGTTAGTAGACCCAAAAATAATATCATCAATATACACTTGAACTAATATGGAATGCTTTTCATGTCTCTTAATGAATAGGGTGGTATCAACTTTCCCTCTTGAGAAACCTTGATTAATCAAAAAATTACTAAGCCGCTCGTACCAAGCTCTAGGAGCTTGTTTTAGACCATACAAGGCACGCTTAAGTTTATAAACATAATCGGAATAATCAACGTTTTCAAATCTGGGAGGTTGGGATACATAGACCTCTTCATTAATGAACCCATTTAGAAAGCACTCTTAACACCCATTTGATAAAGCTTAAAGTTTTGTGAACATGCGAATGCAATTAACAAGCGTATTGCCTCAATTCGGGCGACCGGAGCATAGGTCTCCTTATAGTCAATCCCTTCCTCTTGGCTATACCCTTGAGCAACAAGACGGGCCTTGTTGCGAGTGATGATACCGTTTTCGTCTAGTTTGTTCCTAAACTTCCATTTAGTGCCAATTACTCGATGGTCTCGCGGAGGAGGGACAAGGTCCCAAACCTCATTTCTCTTAAATTGGTTTAGCTCTTCTTGCATAACTAAATACCAATGCTCATCGACTAATGCATCTTTGGAGTTTTTAGGCTCAATTTGAGAGACGAAAGAATAATAAAAACAAAAGTTAGTTATCCTTGACCGAGTTGTCACTCCTTTTGATATGTCTCCTAGAATGTTCTCCATAGGATGGTCCTTAGAGGATTTCCATGCAAGGGGAAGATTACTCTTCTCACTTGGTTGGTCTTCCACTTTCTCCTTAGGTGTTTGATCCACTTCCTCTTCATTATTCTCGGGTAAGAGGGATTCTTTATCTTTCTCAAGCTTGGCATCCGGATCCTTAAGTATACTCTCAGTTGAGATACCTGCACCATTAAGAGCACTACCTTTTCCGACAACTTTCGGACAAGACTCATCAAAAGAGACATGTACGGACTCTTCAACAATATGTAACCTTTTGTTGTATACTCTATAAGCTTTACTAGATTGAGCGTATCCTAGAAAGATACCCTCATCCGCTTTTGCATCAAACTTACCAAGATTCTCCTTTCCATTATTTAGAACAAAACATTTACATCCAAATACATGAAGGTGGGATATGTTTGGTTTTCTTCCTTTTAAGAGTTCATACGGTGTTTTGTTTAGAATAGGTCGTATCAAGATCCTATTTAAAACATAACAAGCCGTATTTATGGCATCGGCCCAAAAGTGTTTTGGAAGCCCATGTTCTTTAATCATAGTACTCCCAAGTTCTTCCAACACACGATTTTTACGTTCCACTATTCCATTTTGTTGTGGAGTTCGTGGTGCGGAGAAGTTATGATTAATGCCATGATTTCCACAAAACTCTTCAAAAAGATGATTTTCAAACTCACCCCTATGATCACTTCGGATGGATACTATATTAGTATTCAACTTATTTTGGAATAACTTAGAAAATTTCTCAAATGCGGAGAAGGTGTCACTTTTGCTTGCTTAGAAAATCGTCCAACAATACCTAGAGAAATCATCAACTATGACAAACCCATAGTAGTTTCCACTTAGACTTTTTATTCTAGATGGTCCAAAGAGGTCCATATGAAGAAGTTCAAGAGGTCTCGTAGTAGATACAATGTTTTTAGATTTAAAAGAGATCCTCGTTTGCTTCCCCATTTGGCACGCATCACATAAGTGATCTTTGGAAAACTTTATTTTAGGTAGTCCAAATACTAGGTCTTTTGAGACGATTTTATTGAGCAAATCAAAGTTGACGTGAGCCAAACGTCTATGCCAAAGCCATGAGTCTTCACTCATAGTTGCTAGACATTTGGCCTCGATCAAGGATACTTCCTTTAGGTCAAGCATGTATACATTGTTTACCCTCAGGCCTTTGAACACATCATCTTTCTTGTCATCATTTCTAATTATTCAACTTTTTTTGGAAAATATTACCGAGTATCCTTTGTCGCATAATTGACTGATGCTAATAAGATTGTGTTTAAGGCCCTCAACTAGAAGGACGTCAGAGATAGTAGTAGAAGAGGGATTACCTACACTACCTTTACCGAGTATTACTCCCTTGTTGTTATCACCATAGGTCACAAATCCTTTCTTCTTAGCCACAAAGTCATAGAATAAAGATAAGTCACCCGTCATATGCCTTGAGCATCCGCTATCTAGAAAGCATCTTCTCTCGGATGGCTCAAGACATTCCACCTACAAATTTAAACAAGGGAAATAGGTACCCAATTTTCATTGGGTCCTTGTGTGTGAGTGAAACAAAGGTTTCTCTTGGGAGTCCATTTGAAAATGCCTTTGGGAACCAAGAATCTCTTAAAGCGACATTTTTTAATGGTATGCCCCCTTTTGCAACAATATAGACATCTTGAGTTTGAATGGTCATCACATTTTCTAGATTGATCTTTTATCACATAAGTGTATCGTTGATACAGATTTATCATACTATTTTTGAAATTTGATCGATCAATAGGATATGTGATTTTTGGTTGTGAAGCCTTGTCTAATTTGGCTTTGATGGTTTTAACTTCTTTTTGCCAAATGTGACAAGTTTCACATCCTCCCCATCTAAACCAAGGACTCTTGTCAACAACGCTTGTGTCTTTGATACTTTTGATCATAGATTCCTTGAGAGTTTCTAATTCCTTTTCGGAATCGGAAACTTTCTTTTCAAGGTATTTGAAAATTCTTTTATTTGAAGCTAAGCGTTGAAATGCTTCCTTAGCTTCATGATGCAAAGTATCAAAGGCATGCTTTAATTCAAAATAAGACATAGCATCAACATTATTGTATTTCTCATGACTTACAGTCTTTTTCTTCTTTTGATGTGCCATGAGAAATAGGTTGACGGTTTCCTCTTCATCGCTTGAGCTTTCTTTGCTAGATGAGTCACTATCACTTTCCCAAGCGATATAGGCTCTTCTTCCTTTTGTTTGCTTCTTTTGAGGTTTGCTCTTTGCCTTATCTTTCTTAAGCGAAGGGCAATCCGGCTTGTAGTGACCCGGTTTACCACAATTGTAATAAGACCCTCTAGGTTTAGTCTTCTTATACTTATCTTGCTTGTTAGGCTTTGATTGACGTCTATAGTCAACAAGATTGTTGTCCGAGTGTTTAATTTCATTCTTTCGAAGATATTTATTGTATCTTGTTACGAACAATCCCATATCTTCATCCGGACTATCATCTGCGTCACTAGATTCACTATCACACGTATCTTTGGTGGATGACTTAGAACTTGAAGCCTTTAGAGCAATAGACTTCTTTTCGGTGTCCTTTGACTTATCTTTCTTTTCTTTCTTTTCGTTCTTGTTTAGGTTCATGAGATCTTGCTCATGTTCTTCAAGCTTTCCAAATAGAGCCGTGAGATCCAATGTAGATAGATCGTTGGCTTCTTTGATTGCCGTGACCTTAGGTTGCCATTCCCTACTAAGACATCTCAAAACTTTGTTAGTAGCTACGACATTGGGAGTAATATGTCCCAAAGTGTGTAAACGATTGATAATATGAGAAAATCTCTTTTGCATTTCCGCAATGGTTTCACCTTGCTTCATATGAAAGAGATCAAACTCTTGCGTTAAGGTATTGATTCTAGCTAGTTTAACATCATTAGTTCCTTCATGGGCAACTTGTAATGCATCCCACATTGCCTTAGCCGTTTGGCAATGCGACACACAAAAGTACTCATCAACCCCTAAGGAAGCTATAATCTTGTTTCTAGCTTTCCAATCATACCCGTAATTCTTTTCATCTTTTTCATCCCATTGTGCTTGAGGTTTAGGTCTGGTGACGCCTGCATCGTTGGTTATGGTGATAGCCATAGGACCATTGACGATGACATCCCAGATTTTTCTATCAACGGAGTTGATATGAATGCAGATACAATCTTTCCAATAACTATAGTTTTCTCCAGTGAAAATAGGCGCTTTATTATACGCCCCTTTTTGACCGCTCTCCATTTTCTAAAAAGTTATATTAAGCACTAGGTGAACCGGAGCTCTGATACCACTTATTAGACGATAGGAATGGTCTAGAGGGGGGGTGAATAGACCACCTTTTTCGGACTTAAGAAAATTTTAGCTTTTGAAACGTGACTTCCCTGAATCACTTAATCGTCTCCGAGCGATCGCGTTATCGGGGACCGAATATGTGCACTAAACCGAATGGATGAAAAGCGGCGAATTATGAATTACGTTTTAACGAATTTATCAATTAAGTCAATTACACGCTTAATAGAATATTACTCACAATGAACGTTTATACCAAAATTTGAACAAAAATTGATTGAGTAATTTTATCGAACACTTGGTGATCGATATTTACCGAACCTTAATTTTTGCTCAGTAATGGAAATTTAACAAAACGAATAGAAACAAGATAGAAGTAAGAACGATAAAGAACACGAGATTTGTTAAGGCAGTTCCTTTATCGTCCTCGCAGGAGTACGTCTGCCCCTAATTTCAAATGAAATTAGGAAAGTTTTATTTGATTGCAAAATGTTTAACAAGGATAGAATTTGCCAATCACCAACTACACACATGCAGTAAAATTGAATACAATTCGATCCTCCCCTTGATTCAAGTTGAATCAAGTCAATGTCAATGATCTTCGCCGATCAAGACCCCGATCGTTCCTTTTTCAATCCTCCGGTTGTAGCAAATTTGTTGAGCGGATCTTCAATCCCTCAATCCCTTATGCACAGCTGAATTGATTACCAAAGCGAATCGATCGTCAAAAACCTTCGAACCAAATCTTTGATGAAGAAGGAAAAAAACCTAAGGTTTTATACAAGAAACACCCTCAACAATCTTCACTCGAACAAGATAAATGTCTACCGTCGAATCTCGAATAAGACAAATGTCTACCGTCGAACCTTATCAACACACGTTCCTTACTCCGATCGAAAAAGATGATTATGTGTGATTTTCGATCAATAAGCGGAAGGTTGAAGATGAGAAGAAGCTTGAGTATATCTTTCACGTTTCTTGTTGAAATGCTTGAGAATGATCAACTGGATATTTATACCACACACTTTGCATATGCCAATTAGAACACAACAAAAACCAGTATAAGAAGCGGTAGGTCGACCTGCTCCCTTGCATAGGTCGACCTATTGAGAAATTTGCACCTGAATATGAACTAAGTGTGACACTTGCGTCGACCTGAAGGGTCTGTGTGCGCATACCCGACATTTCCTCAAAATGCCATGCGTCGACCTGAGCCATCAATGCGTCGACGCATTTTGTTCGTACACTGAATCCTTGAGTCACCAAGATTGGATGCGTCGACTTGAAGGGTCTGCGTGCGCATACCCGAGATTCCTCCAAAATCCCATGCGTCGACGCATTCTGCCTTTACATGAAATCCTTCACAAATGCTTGCAGTAGGTGGACCTATGGTACTTGTGAGTCGACCTATTGATGTCTTGTAGCCAAAAATGTTTGTCTTTGTTGCATCCATTTGATTTCTATGATTCCACTCTAATTGTAGCTAGTTTACAATGTTTTGACATCATGAAAACTACACAATTGCCCTCACATTATCAGTGTCAGACTAAGAGATAACTACCCTTATACTTAATCATGTCCCCCTAAAAAAAGAAAAGACTCAGAAAGCCTTCTAAGATCATTAGAAGTTACTTTTACTACATATCATCTTAGCCACTTAAAAATCATATACCACACGGACAAGATAATATTATAAGTAAATATCATTTTATAGACCTAAAATTGTCGTAAACAAAATATTAAAAATATAATGAATATTATATATCATAAATACATCATCAAAATAACTCATTATTAATATTGTGTTATTTAGTATTTGAAATATTAAGTTAATACTACCACTAATATTTTTGTTTTTGTTTTACAATTTAATTTATTAGAAAAATACTTAGTCACAAACTGCAATAAAATGAATCCAATTGATTATGAAATAATAAATAATTTCTATACCACACATGACTGACTCACTCCAATATAAAACTTAAACCCAAATAAACCAAACTAAAAGTTATTGTGACAAATTTATCCAAAAGAAAAAATTCATTTATACTTTTAACTATCAAGTGTTGGCATATCTTCGAGGAATAATTGAGATCTGCTTTTAACTATCAAACAAAAACATCAAAATCAAAATCAATGGCTTTTCTTAATGTTCATACCTAAAAATGGAAAATGAAAGTGAGAGGTCAATAATAAATTGTATTGTCATTATTACTCCTTTATAATATTAGTAGTAACGTGAAAACAAAGTCATATGCCCTATTGTAATGTGGCAGAAATTGGAGGAACAAAAATATTTAAACCAGATCAATTATTATAACATAAATGGGAACAAGAGTTTGAGACGTTAACACCATTTCCACGACCATGGATCCTCTCCTTCCATCCTTTTCTCTCCTTCACAAAAACAAGTGTAGTAGAATTAATTGCATCAAGAAAAAATGATAAAAAGAAGAAGAGAGAGAAAATATTAGAGAGATATAGAGAGAAAAGTGTGAAGGAGATAATTGGAGAGAAGAAATTGAAGGAGAGGATCCAAGTCCCCATTTCCACACAAAAATTTTGTTTAAGTATAAAAACAAAAAATTACGGTTTTAAACTACAAACCATATTTTAATCAGTTTGATTTCATGAATCACTTTGATCTAAACCAATCTTAAACTGTTTCAACGAAAACGTAAGAGCACTTGGTTCAGATGGTAGAATCTCTTTCAGCTTAACCAGAAGTCCTGAATTATGCTACTGATGTAATATATTATGCTACTACGCAACAAGGTGAGATCTTTTGAGAATTAATACTAGTGAATAATGAAATCCCAAAACAGAAAATGCATATTATAAATCTAAACTTCAACTTGATATAAGAACAACACATAAATGACTCTAAAAACAGAAATTGCATACTATTATATATCTAAATCCTCCAGTGCCAACTAGTCCTTCCCTCATCATGTTATTCAGTAGTGTGTGATAAGTACATGATCACTCTTTCAAATTGTCTCATGATCTCTGCATAAGAAAATAAATCTCATCAAAACAGTAAGCATTTTGCTGTGTCAAAGGAATATCAATCAAATAATTTACCAGATGCGAAGTTGCAAATTCCGCTGCAGCTTAGCTTTGACAGTCTTGAAAAATGTGGATATACTTGAACTCTTCTTTCCTTGCATCTCACTTAGTTTGGTTATTTCTGAATACTGCTCTATTTTCTCAACAATCATAACTCCTTCTATATTTTTCCTTTTGGTTACCAAACAGCTCAAACCAGCATCGGACTCACCTTTATTAGAAATCTGCAATAACATGCAGTCTCCAACAACATTCTCAAGATCCGGTATTTTCTTTGTCATTGTTCCATCATCCCAATATCCCTTATATATTGTTCCATTTGAACATGTGTACTTTCCTTTACCATGAAGAAATTTACCTTTGAAATTACCAACACAGACATCTCCATTTGCAAATCTATAAACTCCAGATCCATGTCTCACTCCCTTTGACCAGCAACCATCAAAAACATCACCATTAGCCCACTTCATAATCCCTTTTCCATCTGCTTTATTGTTCTTCCAATTTCCAATGTAAACACTTCCATCCTTCCAAGTGTATGTGCCATTATCATGGAGACAATTTTTGTCGAAATTTCCCACATAATTTGTTCCTGATGGCCATATCAGCAATCCTTTTCCGGTAATTTTTCCCTTAACCCAATCGCCCTCAAATATTATTTCATCATTCGACCATGCGCTCTCACCTTTTCTATGGAAATGGCTATTCTTCAAGCCACCAGTATAGACATCACCATTTGCAAATCTATAAACTCCAGACCTTAAGCGTCCATTCGACCAACAACCATCTAAAACATCGCCGCTAGCCCACTTTATAATCCCCCTTCCATCTCTTTTATTGTTTTTCCAATTTCCAATGTAGATATTTCTATTCTTACCACCCATTAGAGAATAATTCTTCGACAGTTCGCCCTTATACTTTTTTCCGCATGGCCATATGACCCGCCCTTTTCCGGTTCTCTTTCCATCAACCCAATCACCCTCGTAAATTGTTCCGTTTGACCATGTATACTTTCCCTTGCCATGGAAAAGTTTACTCTTGAATTCACCAAAGTAGACCCCATTGAAAAGGGACTTCTCTTTAAAACTACAATATACAAGAAACCATGAATCAGACAAAAGCATAACTAAATAGAGTACTGGTTTTTTATGAATATTACCTTCCACTGTTTTCCATGATTTGCAAAGTTTCACAACAGAGTATTCTGAGAAACATTATAAATAATTAGTCTCAAAACATAACCAAAGAAAAATAATTATGAATACTATTCATGCAAATTTCTACAAAGACAGAATGATTACTAATAAGAAAGAGATGAAAGAGAAAAGTGGTGTATACCAGGTTTTCTGATCTTGTTTTCTCCTCAGGATTCTCTACACTTTTGATCATTCTCTAAATCTTCTATTTATAATCACAATTTAGGGTTTATACTTTAGGAAGCAAAATATTCATACGGTGTATTTACATAAAATGCCATATTATTACTAATTTCAGTAAATACATAAACTTTTATTTTACTTTATAAAAATGTGTTTTAATGGACCATGGATTGGTTTAGTTATTTTATTAACATGGTTTTAAAATAGGGATTTCAAGCAAGTTTCAAATATACATTTTCAAATAGAAATTTACTCATTTAATATTTTAAAGTTAAATATTTTTAGCACCTATGAGTATAAGTTGTGAATAGTTGCAAATTATTTTGAAATTTTAATTTGTTTTAAAATAAAATAAAACAAAATAATATGACATTGAATTATATTATTTCATTGATGAAGAGTATTCGTATAATCAACTAAATTCAAAGGTAGGGAAGTATTCACCTATTTTAAATTTAAAAAACAAACTTCTAAAAATGACGATACCAATCTTATTTAAAATTTTCTTTTAATCAAGAAATATATTTATGGGAGAACTAAAGGATCTTCAACCTAATTACAAGAAGAAACGGGAAACCCCGACAAAAAGAAAGATTACTATCCAATTACACCTACGAGAGAAAAAACAACGGTTCCTTACAAAATTCGTAAAATGAGTAATTGGGATGAGTAATTTTTCCGCAAAAGGACCACTTCCAAACAATGAGTTTAACATTCCAAACGATGTTGTTGATGTTCCATTCATCCTTCCGAAAGCACACCCCATTCCTAAGCAACCAAAGTGTCCAAGTGGTAGCGAGCCACACCAAACCCAATTTACAATCTCTAACTTTGTGATTATGAAAGAATAAGTGTCGCTCCATAAAATTCGGTAAACACTCTTTCTCCGACCTAACCCCTTTACCCACCCAAAAAACTATATCACTCCATATCTTTTTAACCACCCAACAATTGAAAAAGTAATGATTCATATCTTCCATTTCAACATCACGTAATATACACTTTAAATTATCATGAGTAAAAGACATTATTTAAATTGTTTAGACATTATGGAATTTTCCAAGTTTTATTAAAACTGTACACATTTTTATTTATTTTAAAATGTGACAAGTTGGTATTTATCAACTATTTGTAGAAATAATCACACCTTATTTTTTAAACAACGAAGAGAAATATATGAATTGCATAATTTTAACGTAGTGTTATAAAAAGGAAACTGCTAATTAATAAAATATAAATTGATTTTTTAAAAATAGGCCATAAGACATATTCTTAATATTAAGGGATGATAAATGAAGAGGTTTATGACAGGGTAGCAGAAGTGATAAGGAGGAATTCTTGAATTTCTTGAGCTTGTTGTTGGATCTTACGGATCTATCGTTGGTAGGAAACAAATATACGTAGATTAACTCTAATGGAAAAGCAAGGAGCATGATTGATCGGATATTGTTGCCTGAAGGAATTATAAATTCTTGGAAGGTTGTGGCGCAGGTTTCAGGTAACAAGGATATTTCAGATCATAGACCTGTTTGGATAAAATCAAACTCTCTAGATTGGGGGCCGAAACCATTTAAAGTGTTCAATTGCTGGTTCGACCATGAGGATTTTCTTTCGTTTGTCAAGAAGGAGTTTCTTCGTGATAGGATTTGGTGGTGGAAATTAAATGTGTTTGGGAAGCTAGACTTGATGATAGAAGACCAGGTAGAGGAATTAAATTTGATAGAAGCAGAGACTATGAATGGTAACAGTTAGATGATTGAGGAGGTGGCAGAGCGTAGGAATGAAATTGAATCTGAGTTGTGGAGGAACTGTAATTGCAAAGCTTCTCAAGCATATTGTGGTTTTGATGAAGACAATGTGGATATCAAGCTTTCATAAAGGATGTGCAAAAAGAATTTCAAGTCTTAAGCAAAAACACATCATTTCAAAGTCTTGAAGAAATTGTGAAGATTCAAGAATCGAGCTAAAGCGTCAAAGGTATAAACAATACTCACTTTGACATATAATTGTTCACAAATATATTTCCATGCATATCATAAACATACTACAAGTTTCATACTTTAATATTTTCTTTAAAACCTTTTTCATATGTTAAATCCAAAATAAAGATTTTAGGAACCGGGTTGCCCCTATGGGGGAACCGGTTCCCAGCATTCTCATTTTCATCAATTCTGTGTTTTACTACTAGGAACCGGGTTGTCCCTAGGTGGGAACCGGTTCCCAAGTTCAAAATTCAAATTTTTCTGCTGTAACGTTAAGCAGGAACCGGGTTGTCCCAGGTAGGAACCGGTTCCTACTGAACCAGTGTGTTTTTCCATTGCATGATTTCATTCAAACGAAATTGTTTTGTTACCACTTGATCATTGCATTGTTTCATGGAAAAATAACCTTTCAAAGAGGTGTTTAACATATTATATATACTACATCTTTCATAATCATTAATCACCTTCTTCATTAATAATTCATAAATTTCATAATCTTTATCTTTCAATATTTCCAAGTGTTCATCAAATCCTTATTTTCAAGTGAAACTTTCTATACACATTTTCATTGAGAATTCATTCAAAGTTTCATGCATACATTGTGAACACTTATATTCATTTTGAGAATTGTTTATTTGAAGAAGAAGATCAATCCAAGATTGATATTGCTATACAAACTTCATCCAAAAACTCTTGTAAAAATTCAAAGAATATTGTTTCCTTACTATCCAGGATTGTTGGAAGTAAGTGGTGTGTTTGAAGAGGATTGTTCTTCATCCACATTAGTGTTGATTGATCTTAAAGGTGTTAAGAACCTTTGATCACCCTATAGGTTAGATAGTAGGCATAGGCTTGTACAATCATTCTAACTATAGTGAAATCTCTTTCATGTTTGAAAGGGGACTGGAGTACTCTCGGATTGTGAGGGGAACCAGTATATATCGTTGTGTTCTTTATCTTTCCGCTTTTACCGCTTTCATCACCATTACCAAGAAAAAGATAAAAACCATCAAAAGCCTTCAAACACTTAACCAAAAATTTAGTAAAGACATTCTCATAAAAACTGATTAATTTTTGAAAACCTAATTCACCCCCCCTCTTAGGCATATCTGATACTTACATTTGGCATCAGAGCAAGTTATAGGTAACTTGTTCCTAAAGATCCAGAATGGATTCCACAAATCCGGTTTTCAAAGATGGTGGTTCTAACAACAAGCCTCCATTGTTTTGTGGTGAATATTTTGACTTTTGGAAAATCCGAATGAAGGCTCATCTAGAAGCACAAGGAGAAGAAGTTTGGGAGGCTGTCCTACAAGGTCCTCATGTCCCTATAACGATCGTTAATGGTGTTGGATCGGAGAAACCTAAAGCGGCATGGGATGATAATGATAGAAAAAGGGTTCTTGCTGACAAAAAGGCGGTCAATCTTCTTCAAGGTGCTCTTAGTATGGATGAATTTTTCCGAGTATCGGCATGTACAACATCAAAGGAAATATGGGATACTCTTGTAGAAACTCATGAAGGTACCACTGAAGTTAAAAGATCAAGAATGAATACTTTAAGCCAAGAGTACGAACTGTTTAGAATGAAGCCCGGAGAAACTATTCTCGATTTGCAAAAATGATCCGTACATTTGACAAATCACTTGAAGGCACTTGGTAAGACCCTTACTATCGAAGAACTTAATCTTAAAGTGCTCAGATCTTTGACAAGGGAGTGGCAACCAAAAGTGACGGCGATATCCGAAAAGAAAAATCTGTCAAAATTGACTTCCGCAACATTATTTGGAAAGATTCAAGAATATGAAATGGAACTTGGAAGATTGGAAAAACATGAGAACTTAGAGAAGAAATCCAAAGGCATTGCACTAAAGGTAGATTCAAAGGAAAGCCAAATGAAAGATGCATCGGATGAAGATGAAAACTTCTTGCTTCTTGTAAAAAGGTTAGGCAAATTTTTTGGTAATAAAAATAATATTGATAATGCTAACTATGTCAAAAGGAAGAAATTCTCAAAGCATAAGGATAAAGAAGCATCCACTTCATCACAAGAAGTAACATGCTATGAATGTGTGTGGACCTCCGTTTTTTTCGGCCCATACCTCTGAGCGGGAGAGATACGTGAACTAACTCTTTTTTATCGCTTATGCTTTCGCATTTTTGAAAATTCACAGAGTCGCCACCGACCTTTTATTTTATCCAATTAAGGAAAGGTTTATAAAAGAAACAGAAAAAAGACCTTTAAGAAATTCTGGGTAAGGGGGTAGGTTATACAAAGGGAAGGTGTTAGCACCCTTTGTATCCATGGTTATCCATGGGCTCTTAAGTTTGCTTAGCTCACTTGTTTTTCGATCATTTTTCAATTGCTTTAGAATGCTCATATGTGGTTTCAAATACTTTTGTAAATTGAATTTGTAATGATCCTTGTGCGGATGTATACAAAAATGTTTGTTTATCTTTCGAAAGATGTTTTGAAAAGAACGTTAACTTTGTAATGATCCGTGTTTGGATGTATACAAAGTATTGTCTTTTTGGAAAGTTTTGTTTTGAAAAACAACAATGTATGAGAATTTTGTTTGTTTTGATTTGAGCAAGCAAACTAGGAGGTCTACCCTGAGTTGTAAGGTCTTTATCCTTATTTCCTTTAAAAATCTATCCTTTCACCGGATACAAACAACAGGTTCGATTTTGTACTCGAAACAGTAGAATTTTGACTTTGATTTTGAAAAGAATGAGAAGGGATTACCTTAAAAGGTGCAAGTGTGATTGTGTTTGTATTCAGATATTTTATCTTTGAAGTTAGTGATCTAACGGTTCAATTTTATCTTTGACATACACGCAGTTTATATTTGCTGGAAATTAAAATGCGGAAATGTAAAGTGCGGAAAGTAAATCTACGCTATTACATCGATTGTGCAGGAAATGTAAACTAGCCTATTTACATGAATTTGACATCCTATACATTTATCTAGGAATTTAAATTGCAAGAAAAATAAAAGGCATATTTTTGGATTTTTTATGATTGATTTTAATTATAATTAATGCATGATTAATTAAATTAAAATGAAGAAAAAAGATGAAAATAGATTTAAACCTAGAAATTAAGTTTAAAATATGTACAAAATATTTGTCAATTAATTTTAAAACAAAACTAATTTTTTTGGAATTTTTGAAATTGATTTGAAATTGATTTGAAATTGATTAAGCTAATTAATACATAATTATACAAATAATTATACAAATAATTAAAACTTAAAGAGAAAATTATCCTAAATATGTACAAAATTAGTTTATAATATATAATCAATATTTAATATAAAGAACAATTTTTTTTATGATTTTTGATTGGTTAAGAATAATTAAAAAGCAAATATATAAATATATACTAATTAATTATACAAAATAGCCTTAATTTAAATAAAATATTAATATTTTTATGCCTAAAAATAAATAAATATTTTATCAGATTAAAACTAAAAAATAAAATATTTTTGGTGTTTTGTGATTGGTTGATTTTAATTAAAATGCAAAATATAGAGATTATTAATTAAAACATGCAGGGGGTGCATTAAGTGAATCTGAAAAAGAACTGAGTTTAGTTCAAGAGATGCTTTTGGGCCAGAAACCAGGGGTGTAGAAAGCATTTCGTACAAGCCCAGTCAACTTGTTTCTTTTATTTTTTCTGAATTTAAGTTATGTGGGGTCCACGTTTTAAACCAGAACCAATCATGTTATAACGTTTTGCCACGCATGCCACAGACTTATTGACCAGTCAATAGGAGCGAGGGAAGAAGCCACGCGTGCAGTCAACCCTGCCCTAGCCTTGCTGACCGCCGGAATAGTGTTTTCCGGTTGTCTTCTCCGGCGAGGTGGTTTGCCAAACCTGCGAAAACGTTAGTTTAAACACCAAATGAAGACCCTACCCCCCTGAATCGAGGTCTGGGAATCCAATGGTGAGGTTAGTTTGGACTGAAAGTACTTGTATTAAGAGATTCGAAGAGAAACATAAACTCACGGTTGGCAATGGCAACCTATGTTCAGGACGTTAGAACTCTCATGCTAGGGTTCAATCCTGATCTGATGATGATTATAAACTTAACCATAACCATGAGACATGTTAACAACGCATAAAATTTGAATTTGAAATCAATGAAAGTTTACCAAATCGGAGAGTGAGAGAACTCGAGTTTCAGGCCTCTATGAACTTGGTTATGGATCTGAACTTACTCAAATAAGTTCCAGGAAGTGATCTATGGACTTAGTTTGCTTTGAAACTAGCTGCAAATTTAAATTCGAATTTTGAAGTTTCTTTGATTATTTTTTGAAAATATGAAGTGTTTATATGTTATGCCTTGCTCTAATTTCGTGTGTGTTCTCATTGAAGGAGTATGCTAGCCTATTTATAAGCCACATGGTGCTTAAAAACTAAGCTAAAAGCATTGATGAGCTTTGTTGAAACTTTGATTTTTAAATATTAAAAATCTTTGAAAACTTGACCAAGTCTTGCTCTTCTTTACTTCTCTTGCCTTGTACTTCATTTGGCTGCAGAAAATTGAAGATTCCTTGATGAGTCATGCTTAGATTGTAAGCTACATATTATCCTTCCATTTTCCTTTTTAAATTTAATCTTATATGTGATAAAATTAAATCAAAAATGGATAAAAATGATGTGGGCTTTGTCTTGGTCGTGGGAGGCCCATTATATTATGGAAATGATGTTTGAACCACGAAAACTTGGCCCCATTTGGAAAAAATACATTTTTGAGCAATGTTGATTTCATGCATTTTCCCAAAATTTAGCCAACTTCAACAAGGTGTAAATCCCTCAATTTTTGTCATATGAAGGAGATCTTGCACTTTTTGGAAACCTCAAAGAGTCCTCTAACCAATGTCTTTGGTCTCATGTCAAAATGATTTTTGATGCTCCTTGTGTGTCCTTTTGAAAAAAGTGTCTTTTTGTTGACTTTGAAAATGACCTGTAATGTCTTTGATCATATTTTTCAAATGGTGAATCCAATGACCATGGGATCAATGGCATTTGAAAGATAATTGAATTTCCTTAAAAATGAGCTTTGGTTTGAATTTTTTTGGATGAAGGATGAGAGAGTTATGACCAGTCAAAGTTGAGTTGACTTTTCAGGCAAAAACCCTAATTTTGAATCTTAGGGTTTTGTTGATTTTTGATCTTTCCTTGATGAATTATGATCATCCAATGATCAAATGGTGAATCCTTTGACAAAATATGGACTTTGACAAAAAATTTCATTTTTGACTGTCTGTTGACTTTTTTGGTCAAACGGGTCGTCTGTTGACTGTTTGAGCTGCTGACGGTGCGTCTGAGTGAATTGAAGTTTGAAAATTTGTATGATGGTACTTTGAGATATATGGATGTGCATGAAATCCATTTGAGGTCTCAAAAGCTTGTTTCTCCTGTAAAAACAAGAAAACCCTAGTCAGGGACTGTTTGTGTAGGAGACAGTTAAGCGTACCTGATTTTTGTGCAGTGTTGAGTCTCTGCTAATCGCGTGATATTCAGAAGACTTCTAGAACAAAAATCTTGGAATTTTGAATTGTAAAAGATTGATTTGATTGATGGTACAAAACACTGAGAATTGTACTGTCAGCAGTTTGACTGTCGACTGACTGTTACCAGTACAGTCTGAGTTTCCTGATTCTGCGCCTGCAAAAAGATTTAACTCTGTACCAATTGCGTGAGTACTATTTATCTGTAAATAAATAAATAGCATGTGTGAAGTAATAAACAGTATTTGGCGTTTGCGTAAGAATAAATTCAACTGCAAGCCAAATTACTGTATAAGAAAAATTCTAAAAAACTAAGTATTTCATATGTCAGGATATTTGTTGAAATAAAAATCCATGATTATATGAGACTCTTAATTTTCAGATTGGATTTTTCTTGAAAAAAGATGCGGGCAAATTTTGGGGTATAACAGTTGCCCCTATTCAATCTTCTTAAACCTGAAGAGATTGTCTGAAATCTGAAGGTAGAAGATGATAGAATATTTAGATGCCCTGAAAATTTGCACTTACCTTGATCAGAAGAGATGTTGGAAGTTGCATTTGAATGTCGTCTGCGAAATATTGTTGGCAGATTGAAACATTACCTGAGATGGGCTTTCAGATGCCACCTGGTAAATGTGTTGATGGTTTGTTCATCAGGATGAATCCATTGATTATATCTTGATGAAGGATTTGAAAGTCTTTGTGTTGACTGTTTCGGAACCGTCCAAGGTTACCGCTTTAAGTTTAGGTTTTGAAAGTTGATCATTGTGGAACCGTCCGAGGTATCAGCTTTAGATCTTCGATGTTAGATCGTTCTTGAACCGTCTGAGGTATCGACTTTAGATCTGCAATGTTAGATCGTTCTGGAACCGTCTGAGGTATCAACTTTAGATCTGCAATGTTAGATCGTTCTGGAACCGTCTGAGGTATCAACTTTAGATCTGCGATGTTAGATCGTTCTGGAATCGTCTGAGGTATCAACTTTAGATCTGCAATGTTAGATCGTTCTGGAACCGTCTGAGGTATCGACTTTGATCTGTGATGCTAGATCGTTCTGGAACCGTCTGAGGTATCGACTTTGATCTGTGATGCTAGATCGTTCTGGAACCGTCTGAGGTATCGACTTTGATCTGTGATGCTAGATCGTTCTGGAACCGTCTGAGGTATCGACTTTGATCTGCAATGTCTGTTTTTGAGTTGGTAAGTGATCAGAATGAATCTTCGGCTTGATTATATCTGAGAGAACCGTTCATGGAATTCAGGTGAACACTGCATGTGATTGAGAACATGTTTGTTGAAGATATCCGTCTACCTGAAAAATCAAGTTAGTGATATGCAATGTTTATGATGCATGTAAATGTGAGATATTCCCGGAGAAATATGCATGTGATGTTGTGTATGAATATGCGCATGATGCATGATGTATGATATATGATGTCTGAATGTATGAATGTATGAATGTATGAATGTGAATATGAATGTGTGATGTACGAATATGATGTCAAGCTTCTATTTGGGAAAATAAATTTCCGTCAGTCATCTGGATATGACTATATTGTGATTGTTGATGATCTTTTGTCTTGTTTGAGTACCCTCGGCTGGGGACATTCTTTGAGAACCACGGTACTCTGTTGAAGGACCTTTGCCTATCACTTAGGAATGAAAGGTAGCTGGAAGTTCTGATGCCCTTTCAAATGGGAATGAGGAAGATGCATAATCCTCCGATGCACTATCTGACCAAGTCCGGGTGCGGGGATCACACCTTCTGAAGATAGTAATCTGGAACAACCCTGCTGGGGTATAAGACTTCTTTTGAAGAGAAAATCTTTTTGAGGAATTTGCTGAGAAATGCGTTTCTCTCGGGGATTTTCTTCTGATGGAATGATGTCCAGATAATTGGGACATTTCCTGAATGCTATTCCTGTTTTTCCTGGTAAACATCAATCATATTCAAATGCACATGTTCATTCAGAATTATCATTGGGACGTTTTACGTATTTAAAACAGAAAAAATGAAAATAGTGATTTTTGAGCCTAAGCTGCATTGATTTTTTGAAAAAGAGCCATGATAGGCTGATTAGCACAGGGAGACAACAATCCTAGAAGTAGGAAATTGTCAGAAAGTTTTGGAAAATATTTATAAAGATAAATAGCTATGTGAAAACAATCCAGTCAAGTTTCAACTCTGCTATTGCCAATCTGTCTTTGAGCATCTCATCCCTCACTTGTTGGAAGAAAGTGATTGGACTGATCGGTGTCTTTGAGGTGTTGAATCTTGATGGTGAGTAGGCAGCTAAACGGAACATAGTTGTATGCTTCATTCCCTAACTTTTGCCTAGGCTGCCCTTTCAGGTTTTCAGCCTACCGGGATAGTATTTGTTTAGTCTCTAATTTTTGCCTGGACCGCCCTTTCGGGTTTTCAATCCACCGAGACGCTCATTATTTGCCTAAGTTGCCCTTTCAGGTTTTCAACTTAGCGAGCTGTTTTTTTCTTTTTAAGCGAAGTATTTTTTGACTATGTCAGCATTCACAGGGTGTGGGAAATCCTCACCATCCATGGTGGTAAGCAACATGGCGCCGCCGGAGAATATTTTCTTGATTATGAATGGTCCCTCGTAGGTGGGAGTCCATTTGCCTCTGGGATCACCTTGTGGTAAGATGATGCGTTTGACAACCAAGCCACCAGTTTGGTATGCTTGACTTTTGACTTTTTTGTTGAAGGCTTTGATCATACGCTTTTGGTATAGCTGACCATGACAAATAGCTGCGAGCCTTTTCTCATCAATCAAGTTTATCTGGTCCAACCGTGTTTGAATCCATTCGTCTTCGTCTAGATTGGCTTCTTTCATAATCCTTAGGGAAGGAATCTGAATTTCAATTGGAAGAACTGCCTCCATACCATAGACTAAGGAGAATGGAGTTGCCCCTGTTGAAGTACGCGCAGATGTGTGATAACCATGAAGAGCAAAAGGTAACATCTCATGCCAGTCTTTGTAGGTTACTGTCATTTTTTGTATGATTTTCTTGATGTTCTTGTTGGCAGCTTCCACCGCGCCGTTCATCTTTGGTCGATATGGAGAAGAATTATGATGCTTGATCTTGAACTGTGTGCAAAGTTCAGTAATCATTCTGTTGTTTAGATTTGTGCCATTGTCCGTGATAATCCGTTCAGGGATGCCGTACCGACAAATGAGATTGTATTTGATGAGCCGGGCCACCACATTTTTGGTGACAGAAGCAAATGAAGCCGCTTCTACCCACTTTGTGAAGTAGTCAATAGCGACCAGGATAAAGCGATGTCCGTTGGAGGCAGTAGGTTTGATTTCTCCAATCATATCAATACCCCACATTGCAAAAGGCCAAGGAGCCGTCAGGACGCTTAATGGAACTGGAGGTACATGTACTTTGTCAGCGTATATCTGGCATTTGTGACATGTTCGGGAGTGATGATGGCAGTCTGTTTCCATGGTAGACCAGTAATAACCTGCTCTAAGGATTTTTTTAGCCATTGTATGTCCACTGGAATGAGTACCGAATGCACCATTGTGTATTTCTTCCATGATCTGTTCTTCTTCCTTCTTGTTTACACAGCGAAGTAAAGTCGAGTCATGGTTGCGTTTGTATAAGGTTCCATTGCTTAGAAAGAATTTGGCAGCAAATCTCCTTAGAAACTTTCTGTCATTAATGGATGCCCCTTCAGGGTACTCCTGAGCTTCGAGATATCTTTTTACTTCATGGAACCATGGTTTTTCTTCTGTTCCCTCGGTATTGATCTCATTGCAATAGGATGGTTCATCTTGCCTGTAAATGGTGATCATAGGCGCCTCGTTGTCCCACCTGACTTTGAACATAAATGACATGGTAGCTAAAGCATCAGCTAGTTGATTTTCCTCGCGTGGGATGTGTTCGAAAGTGATTTCTTCGAAGTAAGGAATCAAACTCAGCACATATTCTTTGTAAGGAATTAGATTTGGGTGCTTTGTGTCCCATTCCCCTTTGACTTGGTAGATTACCAAGGCCGAGTCTCCGTAGACTTCCAGGAATTTGATTCTTAGATCGATTGCAGCTTTAAGACCCAGAATACATGCTTCGTATTCGGCTATATTGTTAGTGCAATTGAAGCATAACCTGGCAGTGAATGGTGTATAACCTCCTGCAGGGGAAATGATCACAGCTCCGATGCCATTGCCAAGTGCATTAGAAGCTCCGTCAAAAACCATAGTCCACCGGGATCCTGGCTCGGGTCCTTCTTCTGGTCCTGGTTGTTTGTAGTCATTGACTAGCATAATGTCTTCGTCTGGGAAGTCAAAGTTCAATGCTTGATAATCATCCACTGCTTGATGAGCCAGATGATCAGCTACCACACTTCCTTTGATTGCTTTTTGTGAAGTGTATTGAATGTCATATTCTGTTAAGATCATTTGCCATCTCGCTATTCTTCCAGAGAGAGCAGGTTTTTCGAACACGTATTTGATGGGATCCATCTTGGAGATTAGGAAAGTGGTGTGATTTAGCATGTACTGTCTTAGTCGGCGAGCCGCCCAAGCTAAGGCACAACAAGTTTTTTCGAGTAGTGAGTATCTTGTTTCACAATCGGCAAACTTTTTGCTAAGATAGTAGATTGCGTGCTCCTTTCGGCCGGATTCGTCATGTTGTCCTAGTACACACCCCATTGAGTCTTCTAACACAGTTAGGTACATTATCAGAGGTCTGCCTTCCACAGGTGGCAACAAGATTGGAGGTTTTTGGAGATATTCTTTGATTTTGTCAAAGGCTAACTGGCACTTGTCATTCCACCTTTCCACTTGATCTTTCTTCAACAGTTTGAAGATCGGCACACAAGTAGTAGTCATGTGGGCAATAAATCGGGCGATGTAATTTAGACGTCCCAAGAATCCTCTGACTTGTTTCTCGGTACGAGGTATAGGCATTTCTTGAATGGCTTTAACCTTGGCGGGATCAACCTCAATACCTTTGCTGCTGACGATGAAACCTAAGAGTTTGCCGGATTTTACTCCAAAGGTACACTTATTTGGGTTCAGTCGCAACTTGTATTTCTTGAGTCTGTCAAACAACTTGTGTAAATGACCCATATGTTCTTCCTCGGTGTTGGATTTTGCAATCATGTCATCGACATACACCTCTATTTCTTGATGAATCATATCATGAAATAGCGCTACCATTGCACGTTGATAGGTTGCTCCTGCGTTTTTCAGACCAAAGGGCATTACTTTGTAACAAAAGGTTCCCCAGGGTGTTGTGAAGGTTGTTTTTTCCATGTCTTCGGGTGCCATCTTGATTTGATTGTACCCTGAGAATCCGTCCATAAAGGAGAATACCTTGCATTGTGCGGTATTGTCAACCAGTACATCGATGTGTGGTAAAGGGAATTCATCTTTGGGGCTTGCCCGGTTCAGATCTCTGTAGTCCACGCACATTCTGACTTTCCCGTCTTTTTTAGGTACAGGCACGATGTTAGCTATCCAAGGAGGATAACTTACAACTTTTAGGAATCCGGCATTGAACTGTTTTTCAACCTCGTCTTTGATCTTTTTTGACATATCAGGCCTACTCCTTCGTAGTTTCTGTTTGACTGGAATGCTACCTTCTTTGATTGGCAGGCGATGAACTACAATGTCTGTGTCAAGGCCTGGCATATCTTCATAGGACCAGGCGAATATCTCGATGTAGTCTCGCAGCATTTGAATCAGTCTTTGCTTGATGCTGTGTTCTAAATCAGCCCCTATTTTGACTTCTTTCTTTTCTTCGTTGCTGCCCAAGTTGATGACCTCAATTGGCTCCTCGTGAGGCTGTATGGCCTTGTCTTCTTGTTCTAGCAGCCTTGCAAGTTCTCTTGGCACTTCACAATCTTCCTCACTTTCGTCCTCAGTTTGGTAGATCGGACTTTCAAAGTCATGACGGGCAATAGCAGAATCGTTGTTGACTGGATCCAGAGTGTGTGTGAATCTGCATGTTAGTTATGTGAGTGTGTGTGAAGAAAAACATAGCTATTTGAAAGCGAATAAAGAAAGAAAAAGGATCACAAAATTTAAATATGCAAGCGTCCCATGATTTTATTGAATGCACATGATCATGATATGATAAACCCTTATAGAAGGACCAGTGTGCTAAGGCACACGGCTTTCAAGCTCATGGTTCGATTGTTCAGGAACCATTTTTATCTTTGCACAATATACACAAAGAAAACAGGAAATGGCATTTACTCCTGGTCAAAGGAGATCACATCCTCAGCTTTCCAGTTGTTCAATCCACTGTTGTGAGCAGGGAGTATCCAGCTGTTCCAGTTGCAGTTGTCTTTTTCATCTTCCACAGCATTGATTTCATTAGTGGGAAAATGAGCCGGTGATCCTTCGGGATAAGGGATATACTCTGCTGGATACGAGAGCCCAGGCTGAGATATCTCTGTTGGCTGAGCGAGATGCTCGATAAGGCCGTCCCATGCAGTCGGGATGATGTTTTGAATAGAGACTTGTGCATCCTGATGAGGAGTGTATTCTGACAGAAAGCAACCTTCGTTATTTGGTATTTCCCTGGCTTTTTCAAAAGTGAAATTGTCATCGTAATGTTCATCCCATCCAGTTGGGACAATGTCCTCCATAGCAATTTGTGAGCTCGGAGGAGCGGAGTATTTCACCATATAGTCATATTTGCCGCTGGGTTCTCCTAGCGTGTCCCATACTTCTTTGGGTGGATTTTGATATTGCTCAGTGACGGGACTTGTGAAACTTTCGTCATTTCCAATTTGATCACCCCATCCAGTCGGGGTAATGTCTTCCAAAGCAATATAAGAATTCTGAGGTGTGGTATACTGATAATTATACCCGCCATTTGGTTCTCCCACAGCATCCCACATTCCCATGGAAATGGGTGGAATCTCATCTGGATATGGCTGAATGATATGGTTCAAGAACACTCCTTCATCTTCAATAGCGTTTACTTCTTGGCTGACGAAGTGTGACATTAATCCTCCAGAACGAGGACCTTGATCAATCTTTTGATCTTCACTATCATAGCCCAGGCCTAGCTTGTCAGACTTGTAGGGTATATCGGGAAGCTGTCCCCATACTGTGCAATCACCCTGTTCAATCATGGCTTTGGCATCTTTGAGAGAAGCCATAGTTGTAGTTGGAGTAGCAGGAATATGCTTGGTGGTAGAGACATCTGGAGAGACCACCTCAAATGATTGGAATGGAGTTTCGATGAATTCGTCCTCCAACTCAACATATTTGGAATTGCTTAGGTGACTAACCACATATTCCTCTTCGCCATAGACTGTGACAATCTTTCCTTTTACTGGATATTTTAACTTCTGATGCAGGGTAGAAGTTACAGCGTTTGCCCCATGTATCCAAGGGCGTCCAAGTAAACAGGAGTAGGCTGGGTGAATTTCCATTACGTAAAAGATAGAATCGAAGATTTGAGAACCCACTCTGATTGGGAGATTCACTTTTCCGTATACCGTTCTTGTTGACCCGTCAAAGGCTCTTACCACAACATCGCTTGGTTGTAACATAATTCCTTCGAAGTCAAGCTTTTCTAGTACTGTTTTCGGTAACACGTTCAAAGAAGAACCGTTATCTACTAGCACATGAGATAGAGTGGTGCCATTACATTCAATGGAGATATGTAGGGCTTTGTTGTGATTTTTTCCAGCAGGGGTTAGATCCACATCAGAGAAACCGAGACCATTGCTCACGGTTAGATTGGCAACACAATTCTCAAATTGGTCGACTGATATCTCTTGAGGCACATGCGCAGCTTTAAGGAACTTCATCAGAGCTTTGGCATGAGCTTCTGAATATTTTAGCAGAGATAGCATTGAGATTTTTGAAGCGGTGTGCCCCAGTTTCTCAACAATATTGTAATCACTCTTGCAGATGATTTTCAATATTTCCTCCATTTCTTGCTTTGATGGATCCTCAGCAGTGATCTCCACCAGGGTTTGAACTTGTTCAACTTGTGGCTCTTTGCCGCGAGCGTTGTTATCTTGATTAGGAACTGGGACTCGGACTGGACCAGCAGCAACATTTGGAGAAATTTCTGGTGAAAAGATTCTTCCACTTCTCGTGATCTTGCTGGTACCCACAATATTACCACAGTTGGAGTAGATATCTTTGCGGTCTCTTCAGTCGAGGTACCCTGCTTAACTCCATGAATGTAAACATTAGTGTCGTATCCCCATGGGATAGCTTTGTCTGAGGAGTATGGAAATGGAGTTGGACTAGCAATGACTACTGATGCCACTTTGAGTGTAGCAGAAATTTTGAATGGAGCCTTGGCAGAGATTTTGAATGGTAAGCTGGAGATCACTGAGGCATCCTCTATTCTCATCCCGTTTGTAAAGACTTCGCACAGCACGTCCATAGAAGGGAGCCTTTCAAACATAATGATACGGCGATCCATCCATTTTTGAATTCCCATCCTCAGATTTTCACAACCATTGGGCAGGCAGGAGCAGTAAAAGCAGTCGGGGTCACATCCTGGGAAGTAACCAGCTCGGATTAGCTTTCCTTTGACTTCGCAGAGTGGAGTTGATAATTCGTTCACATCATAGATGTAAACAGTGTCCAGGATAGCGTTGACAGTTTTGTCATGCTTTGGCATAGGTGCAGTGATGACATTTGGAGTTTCTGGAGGATCGAACTCAATTTCCCCAGCATCTATCATATCTTGTATTTTATTTTTCAGGGCCCAGCAGTGATCTGCGTCATGTCCTGGACAGTTTGAGTGATAGGCACATGTTGCATCAGGGCGATAATTCGGAGAGGAAGTGTTGACATTCTTTGGAGGACCTTTTAATGTGATCAGATCTGCTTTTAGCAAGTGCTGCAATGCCTGAGAGATTGGCATGTTGATTCTGGTGAAATTTCTTCTTGGTGCATCTGGTCGATGCGTATATTTTGGCTGTTGATCTTTTTGAGGTGCAGATGTGGAGATCAGAACTGCCCCTACAGATTGATGCTGCTCTCTTTTGCGACTTTTCTGAATTTGTGTTGCATTGACCTCATTTCTCCCGCTGATGGGCCTTTTTGTAGTACCAGAGGAGGAACCTATTTGAATTTTTCCATTTTGAATGCCACTTTCGACACGTTCTCCGGTCAATATCAGGTCAGTGAAACCTGATGATGAGCTTCCCAGCAAATGGCTATAGAAAGTGCCAGTTAAAGTGCCCATGAACATGTCGACTAGTTCGCGATCAGATAAGGGTGGTTGAACCCTTCCAGCCATATCTCTCCACTTTTGTGCATATCCTTTGAAACTTTCTTTTGGTCCCATAGACATGCCCCTTAGTTGAGTACGGGTTGGCGCAAGATCAGCATTGTATTGGTACTGTTTGTAAAAAGCAGCAGCTAATTCTTCCCAAGTATGAACCTTGGTATTTTCCAGCTGGTAGTACCATTCGAGTTGTGTACCCGACAGACTTTCTTGGAAGAAGTGAATCCACAATTTGTTATCTGTTGTATGAGGTTGTATCTTCCTCACATAGGATCTCAGATGTAGTTTCGGGCAAGAAACTCCATCATATTTTGCAAAGACAGGAACTTTGAATTTTGGAGGGATAACAACATCCGAGATGAGCCCCAGATCATTGAAATCTAAGCCAGGTATTTTTTGTATCTCCATAGCTTTCATACGGTCTTCCAGCTGTTGGTATTTGTCATCATCCTGTTCGTCCCCAGAATGATCATCTTCTTCATTTGAAGAGAGAGAGGGCTTAGCAGAACCCTGGTTGCTTTGATTGTCTTCTTGTTCACCATCACCGACTGTTTCAGGGATCGGTGGCTTTTTGAACTTTTTGACTGGAAT